>NC_056001.1:110008278-110317739 GCF_018446385.1 Zingiber officinale | reverse complement strand
ACTTCCCTCAGAGAGGGGTCCCTGTTCTTACCGCCGGATCATCTATATTCGCCCTTGATGACTTAGTATCGTTTCATTTTATGTTGTTTGACTTAGTTTCTTTTGTACATATTCGTCTCTGCATTAACATTTTACTTTTTTGTAGTTTGACTAGAGATTTAGAGTGCCTCTTTTTCATAGCTTAGGGTGTCTCTTTATTAATTGCTCGAAATCGTCATATTTAACGGTGAAAGACAATTCCAGAGTAGACCTTACTACGTCGTCAATTTAACGGTTTTTAACAGGTCAACTTTTAATTTTAACCATCTAAAATAGTTACGATTCACGATTCAGAATCGTTAGTTTACAGTTTGATTCATGGTTCGTCACGATTTAAAATTATTATATTATAAAATTAAAAATTATTTTAAAAAAGACTTGTATTTATTTATGTTGCCTACTTATTCTCTTAGAGTAGAGAGAAATCAAAGTCCACATAATTCTTTTATATTTTTTACCTTTTTATATTATCACTTACTTCTATTTTCCGTTCCTGTTGTATTCGTTCCTTCAGTATCAAAATTTTTAACTTCATCATTTGAAAGTTACATTCCTTGGATTTTTTTTCTCGACTTTGGTCCAATCGTCCAGTAATGTTTGGGTTTTCAATGAGTCGGAAGATAAAGTTGATCATCATTTATCTAATATGTTGTCGTCGGCATTGAATGTCTGCTTTACAGCAACAGTTGACACTGGACAAGTTAAAATTTCTTTGGCGAGGACGGCAAAATTTTGAGCATTCTGTGACCACCACTTTAAGATATCGAAATTTTTGATATTTATTTTATTAAAATCAAAAGATGTTGTAAAATAATCAAATTCGTGTGTGGAATTTGAGGATTATCTTGGACGTTTCGTCCGTTCTTTTAATAAAAGTGATGCTTTTATAAGTTTTAAATTACTATTAGTAGTTTGTTGTATTTTAGAAATATTAATTTGTATTACATATGTTGCATAATATTGATTATAAATATTATATAAATAAATTCTAACATTATATATAATATTAATGGGATAAGGAGAAAAAGAATTTTTAATTAAAATTAAAGTGTCATAATATAAATAAAGTTAATATTTTTGTAAAATTTCTAATTTAAATTTAAGGATGTAATGCAAATACAATTAAATAAATTTTAGTAATAAAATAAAAATATTTTTCTCATTTAGTTTTCATAGCTAAGATGCAAAAAAGTTAAAGATTCATTATTAATATGTTCATTTAAAACTAATACTATATTAGAAAAATTTTCTAAAACTAATTAAACAGTCGGATAATAAACACTGGAAAGATTTTCGGTTGCATTATTCATTTTTTTTTTCAAATTTCATAAATACTACTATAAATATTCTATTGTTGTGAAAATAAATATATATAAGTATTAATATTTTGTGCAAAAAAATAAAATATAATAATTTTTTATATTGAAATGAATATTATAATAATTGATATGTTGAATTCCAACGTATTAGTAGAAATTTTGTATATCTCATTCCATTATTTTTACAAAGTCTACCTCGTTGTTTCATTATAGATGGATGAGATCATAAATAAGAAATTATAATTCTAATTGGTTTAATATAATTTTCTAAAATTTTTAATTCATCTTGAACACATAAATTTAAAATATGACATATATAACGAATATAAAAAAAATAAACCACCAATAATATATTGACAAATAAATTTTAGATCATCTATACAAGCGGTATTAGAATTAGCATTATCTAATGATATTGAAAGTATTTTATGAGTTAATCCATATTCTTCTAAAATTAAATATAATAATTGTGCGGTGTTATAAGTATTATGTGATTCATCAAAAACCTTATAAACTAACAATCTTTTTTAGAGGTTCTAAGAATTATCGATCCGACAAGTCACACCCATATACGAATATATTTACCAATGATCACTCCAAATATTGGAACATAAAGAAACTTTATTATCTAATTTACTAAATTCATCAAAATTGTAAGTAAGTGTAGTCCTAGGAATACGTTTAGTACATGGATTAAAAAGATTCTTTACAAAAATCTTCGAATGTACATTTAGATCTAAAACTAAAAGAAAGATATTTTACATAGACAAATTTAGCTAATCATTCTCTTAATTTGTTATTCAAATATAAAGATAAATCGGAATCAGTAGTACCGCTAGTTGAAAAAAAATCTTAATAATTGTGTTTAAGAACGGTCGAGTCTAGATTCCATCAGGTGCTTCATTTCTACATGTCGTTTCAATGACTCAAAGCCACTGCCAGCTTGGAATTTATAGGAAGTATTGCAGTGTTTATATTTTGCACGTATTTCTCCTAACGGAATGTGACCTTTTCTAAATGTTTAGTGAAAATAGAAGACTTTAGAGGAGGAATTTTCCGAACCTTAGGAGTAATCGCATCAGTACTTCCTTGTGTTTCGGATGTCGGATTCAGAAAGTGTTCGATCTCATTATTGGTGGATTGAATGTTGAGGGGGTCCTCCTCCCGCAAATTCACTATTTCATTTTCCTTCCAACCTCAAGATGATGCACCTCCACGACCTCCTTCCATTGTAATTGAAAATTGAAAACGAATGTGCGTAGAAATGAAGACGAAAGTGTATAGAGAATACGAAATTAAGATTAAGAATGGAGAAGATGTGTGAAAATGATGAAATTATCTCTCTATTTATAGAGTTTGGATAGTAACAAATACTAAATTCTAACAATTGATTAAAAAAAGATCAAATGATCCTAATCATTGAAAAAAATACCCCAAAAATCCTCTACTCCTCTCTCAAAAGCTAGGACCCGCTAGTTTACCGGTGGTTTCAACAATAAAAAAAACCTGTTGAACTGACGGTCTTTCAATTTTGCACTTAAGGAACTCGAATCGGCTCGGCAACTTGCTGGGCCAATTCCGGTTCAACCCGACACATTGACCCGGTTACGGGCCCAGGTCAGGGTTAGGTCCGGACTGAACTCAAACCGGGGTTAAGTCTACTTTATATATATATATATATATATATATAATATTCACAAGAATAATGCTGAATTTAGACTTGTTATCTATATAGTTAGTGTACTAAATTTGAGTTTAAATAATGTTAAATTTTAGAAAATTATATCTCGACAAATGATATTTTCTTTTAGATTTTTTGTACTATATTTTATAATGATCCCTAAAAATGTATATACAGATAGTAAATTAGGTGAATTGGTATGAATTGAATCATTCAAATAAATATTCTGGGACTGTATAAAATTGAAATTTTGCATGAGAATTTTAGGTCAATTTACCCTATTCGTCGGAGAACTTTTTAATATTTTATTTATTAATATAGGGTGTGGTTTTTTTTTTTTTTTTAAGGATAATGAAAATAGAAGGCCAAATTAGGGCGCCTATTGACGAGAAGAGAGAGGGGACGACTTTTGGAATTCTGTTCGTGACGTCCTTACTCGATGCTTCACTCCCTGGTCCGCCGCCATGCCCTCGCCCCATCGTTCCAACTCCGTCTCTTCTTCTTCTCGACCTGCACTTCCGCCTCCACCTCAGGCCCCACCGCTTCTCCCGATCCTCACTTCATGGTCGACTACCTCGTGAACTCATGCGGGTTCTCTGCGACCGGTGCTTCCAAGGTCTCCTCGTTTCTCCGTCTTCGGTCTACCGAGAAGCCCGACGCTGTTCTTGGATTCCTCAGATCTCAGGGCTTTGACGGCGCTGATCTCAGAAAGATAATAACTTTGAGACCGAGAGTGCTCGTCTTGGATGTTGAAGCGAACCTCGCTCCAAAGTTTAAATTTTTGCGCGACATAGGATTATCTGAGTCCGACGTCATCGATGTCCTTCCGCAGCATCCCATTATTATGGTCCACAGCCTTCAGAACTCGCTTATTCCCAAATTGAAAGTTTGGGAAAGTCTCTTTGGATCGAGGGAGATCCTCCTCAAGAATCTCCGGAAGTGTACTTGGTTTTTGAGCAACAGTATTGAGAAAGTACGCCCTAACTTGAACTTCTTAAGGGATGAATGTGGTATTCCTGAAGCGCGGATTTCTCTTGTTTTTAAAAGACATCCAAGCTTCATCGTGCAGAACCCAGATTCGCTCCGGGCTTTGGTGGATAGAGCTGAGGGGATGGGAATTTCCCGGGAGTCTGCGATGTTCCTCTGGATCCTTGATGTGCTGCAGGGGGTCAGCAGGGAAAAATTTGAGACCCAAGTCAAGCTCATGAACAGCTTTGGTTGGTCGAACTCAGATGTCATTGCTGCAATCAAGAAATTCCCACATTTTTTATCCCTTTCCACAGAGGTTTTGCAGAGAAAGATGGAATTTTTAACCAAGGATGTTGGAATGGCACCTTCAATCATTGCTAAGAAGCCAGCGTTTCTAGCATTGAGTTTGGAAAAGAGGTTAATTCCTCGATTTCATGTGATGGAGATATTGAAATCTGAAGGGTTATGGACTTCACGATTCAAGCTACATATGGTTTTTGCATCACCGGGACCAAAATTTTTGGAGAAGTTTGTTCTCCCTTACAAAGATAAACTACCCAAACTTCTTGAAGTCTTGTGAGTTGTAGCTTCAGTTTGAGAGGAATAGCCAGTGGGCTTTTATTTTGGTATGTTTTTTTTTGACTGGATAAGCAACAATATCAAACCAATCTTGTTCTATTTTCTCATATGGTTTACTTAAGATGCTAGCTTTTTTCTAAATTCCATTTTGGCAACCTTATTGACTTGCAAAGCACTTATTTTAGAAAATTTTCAGTTGAACGCCTAGTAAAGTAGAAGACATTGCCTTTTAAAATATTAAAAAAGTTTTTGTTTACCAACAAAGTTGGGTAGTATGATAAAAGCTTGGTTATTGTTGTTGTCGTCGTCTTTCAGCAAAGCTGGGTGCAATGGATAGAGAGAAATCATTTTCTTTCGATTTAATGTATATCATTTGTTAATATTGTTGAAAGGTGTAGGAGAATAGAATTCTCATTACAAGCTTCTTTGTTGAGCTTTATGAAAAATGTCTCTCTTATTATGAGAATAGAGTCTGTCACCTGCTTAAATTTCCTTTTCTATTAATGCAAAAATTACAGAGTCGTACTGTTTGTCTGAGATTCTTCTTGTTTAATAATTTGAATTGTAAGCTGATTATAAATGTAGATTAGTTGATTGATGAGACTTGGAGGTGTTGAGCAACCATATCAAACCAATCTTGTTCTATTTTCTCATATGGTTTACTTAATAGAAATGAAGATGCTAGTTTTTTGTTTTTTTTTCTAAATTCCATTTTGACAACTTTATTGACTTGCAAATCACTTATTTTAGGAATTTTTTAGTTGAACAACTAGTAAAGTAGAAGACAACGTCTTTTAAAATGTTGAAAAAGTTTTTTTTTCCCAACAAAGTTGGGTAGTGTGATAAAAGCTTGGTTATTGTTGATATCGTCATCTTTCAACAAAACTAGGTGCAATGGATAGAGAGAAATCACTTCTTTCTATTTAATCTATCTCATTTGTTAATATTGTTGAAAGGTGAAGGAGAATAGAATTCTCATTACAAGCTTCTTTCTTGAGCTTTATGAAAAATGTCTCTTATTATGAGAATAGTCTGTCACCTGCTTTAATTTCCTTTTCTATTAATGCAAAAATTACAGAGTCGTATTGTTTGCCTGAGATTCTTCTTGTTTAATTTGAATTGTAATCTGATTATAAATGTAGATTAGTTGATTGATGAGAATTGGAGGTGTGAGTGTAGAGATCAAAGAAGTTTATTTATTGTAATTCAAACTTATTCAAAGATCTGATACTATTATATATATTATTGTTGTTCTCATAAGTAGCCCATGCGATCACCGAAGCAGCTTTGGTAGGGGACTGCAAGTCATACTTAGTTGCCCCCTTGAGCAGGTGTTTTAAATAGCAATCTACCCGATCTATTTGATTGCTTAATCTACTCAGGTAGGCTCAAGTGGCTTAGCGTAAGTATAAAGTGGGCTCAGGTGTCCCAGATATAAGTATTTGTCCTCTTCGCAACAAGGTATTAGTTTTTTTTTCTTCTTTTCCCGTCTTGTTGCTTTAAATTCTCTAACTCTATGTTTTTGTTTATGAGTTGTTTGATTGGATATGTATTGCTGGATAATCTATTTGTGTTTATGTATGTACTGTGTTCTTTGTTTTCTTGCAATGTGAAATAATAGATTGTGTGTGTTGTATCTACTTATTTACTTGAGATTTGGAACTTGTTTTTTATTCACTAACATACTTCAATTTCTATTTTTGTCTTTGTGCACGACACACTCAGAATTTTGGACACTTGATACGAATGGTAATAGGTCAGATTTAGATCAGATTTTATATCCTATGTTTTCATACAAATCCGGTATCAGATATTCATTCTTATTATCCTCATACCCATTAAATAATTAAATATTTTTTATACTAATAATTTTTCTTTTTTACTTTTAACTATTATTATTCAATAAAAATATATTAGAATTAATATATATATATATATATATATATATATATATTTTGGCTAAAGTAACTCTGTTTTAGTAAGTCAAGGAGAACAAATCCTAGTATAATAAAATAATATCGGATTAGTTTTATTGACATCTTTACATTATTGCCTTACAATCTTAGAAACTCAACTTATTCTTGAAACTATGTACAAAATATTCAGACAAAAGTTATAAAAGAAACCTTAGACACTTTAAACAAAGATCTAAGTAAATTTTCTTTAGATAAAACCATAAGTTGACAATCATCTAATTCTTATGAATTTGTAAAGATCCAAGACATCCCTTCTCATGGTCCTACGAATAAAAACACAAATTGAAAATTTTTCTAGATTATCACACACGTTAAGATAATCCAATAGAAACTTATTTATGATACCTAGAAGGTTTACATCTAATATTGCCACATATCAATTAAAAGAACTCATAGATATCGAACAGAATTTAGACACATTTTCAAATGAACAATTAAATACGCTACATCCAAAAAGAATATATAACCAAGGTTTATTATCTTTTTCTACAGCACTGTGTAGACATCACAGAACAGAACCACTCCACCTACTAGACAGAGGAGAGGAAAGATTTGCACTTCTGATTGAAGAATTTGCTAATACATTATTACATTGTAAATATAATTATATCCACTTAGGATTAATTGTGTTTGGATTATGAGGACTTAATAGAAAAAACATAAGAGCTAAGGTATTTTTAGTACTTTATAATTCCAGATTTTCTGATAATGACAAAGTAGTTATTAGACTCATTGAATTTAATATGAATAGTAATTTAAGAATTACCTATTTCTGTTCAAATTTTAATATGACTATTTCAGACTTTATTGAACATATTAAAATCTCTGTTCAAGCCAGTAGATATGGTGATTTTTAAAAATATAATATTCATATAGATATTATTTTTTTAAGGCAAAACTATGACTAATATCAATAATAGTTTCAAAGTCCAAATCAATAATATTATTGAGACTCTTACCACCAAGGGAATTTATTTTATAAAACCTAAAGATTTCTCCTCTAATCTACTTACTGGACCAGATTGGAATCTTATTTAGACTTAAGCATGAAACCATAAACTTTACCACCAATCGAATCTATTATATATAAAGACAGATATGGTAAAATCCCTAATAAGATTCCATAATTACAAACTTTCAACGTCACAGGAAGAAGATCAAGAGGAAACCTAACTTAGTATGAACTTAATGAATAAAGAATGTACCAACTTAGGCCTAGAACCTAACTATTTATTTTATGATGACTTACATGAGTATGTATACCTACCATTTGAAATAACTACCTATTTTACTAATGAAGATCTTAAAAAATTAGAAACATTAGATCTTTTACACCATAAGTTAGAAACATACTGCATGCTATACTTTGATGAAGACCATAACATTATTGCTAAAAAGAAAGACTATTTCTCCAATATCAATTTAATGAATTCTGCTAAATCTAGTGCTACTAGTACATCTAGGCCACAACCCTTACAGGTAAGATATCCAGAAAGTTCTATGCGGACTATGGACTATGGAGAAGGACATCTTCCAAGAACACAAATCCATTCCTACACAAATAATAATTCCTTATTAAGAAC
Organism: Zingiber officinale; assembly: GCF_018446385.1. Lineage (NCBI taxonomy): Eukaryota > Viridiplantae > Streptophyta > Magnoliopsida > Zingiberales > Zingiberaceae > Zingiber > Zingiber officinale. Next base: position 110,309,593 of record NC_056001.1, on the reverse strand, counting down.
CATAAGAAAAAGAAGATCACCAGAAATAACGTATTTTGGGGAAAACTCTGTTTTACTTAATATTGGAGAATGTGATGATCCCTAAATGCATTATACATATTTAGAAAAATGGATAGTCTCTGTTAAATGAGATTATCAAGTTAAATATGAACTAGATATAGAATCAGGGAACTCCATGATAAGAGTATGAGAGAATTACTTAGGAGATGTTGCCAGAGCAGCATGAGAATCCTATAAAACAATCCATCCGGAAGAAGTAGCCAGAATTACTTCCCAAAGAAATAACATACTTAATTTCTACTATAGTATTCATAGATTTTTTACAGCCCGAGATGCAAACACAGGTTTAAATATTAGACAAAAAGAAGCTATGAGAGACTTAGAGCAATTACAACTATTCAATTAGAATTGGATTAAACCCTTTTTGTAATGATTTTCTAGCCCTAACAGTCGTTTCAAGAAATTACTGTAACCCTGAATTAGGAGAACAATTATTTAGTAAACTCTTAGGAGACCTAGAAAAAGAAATACATAAGATCTTGACATATATGAAAGTAGTACCATAATATAATAATATTGGAGTAAGAATAACCTCTCAGTAGTATAGCTCAAACCCCTCAAGAACATGGCCTTATAAGAACAATCGAACTTCAAAACAATTTGTTACTAAACCTAAAATAGTCATACCAAGAAAAACATACTATGTTAGAAAAAGTAGAGAAACGAAACTTTATCTAAATAAGGAAAGACGTGTAAAAAAATTCAAAATAAAGAAAACTTATGCCAATACGTTTACTTATTTTGCTTGTAATGAGTCAGGTCATTTATCCTTAGCCTGCCCAAACAAGAAAAATTTATATACACCTGAGGCCAAACTAGTTACCTGCACTAATCTTGATTGAGTAGAAATCCAGTCAGACGTTTTGGATACTTCTTCTATTTATTCTATTATTTCTGTAGATGATGTAGAAGAAGTTCCTCCCTCCTCTGATTATCGCTTAGTAAATTCTTTTCTACAGTCTTCACATGATTATCCTGACATTGATTTCCCTGATTATATGCCATTAAACTATGATCCGATATTCTGGGAAGACTTTCATGATAAAATGAATCTAATGTTCACTCAACTTAACACAGGAAGCCAATAATCTAATTATATACATGATTGACTATTAAAAATAGGAACAGATAACATCCCTTGCTATCTTTGTAATTATTACCTCTCCATTGAAAAACGAGGCAGCTGCACTTTATGTAAAAAATAGGCTTGTAATCTTTGCCTCCAAAAATATTTTATCATTACAATACCTACAACTCAACACCCTAAGAACAATACTAGAAATATTCTCCTCGAAATAAGAGTATCTACCTTGGAAACTTGATTAAACCAAATGGAAGCTCATCTAGATGTTATTATAGCCCAACTAGAAAAAATATTACCACAGCCACTTGATAAAGGCAAAGGCCTACAAGTTTCCATGAGTTTGCCAGAAACAAACATAGTTTTTATTAAAGCCTCTAGTATTTGTAACACAAGGAAAACCCTTGATATTAGAGTCAAATGTCTTGTTAATATACATAGCCATGAGTTTACACTACATGTCTTTTTAGACAGTGGGACCACTAAATCCACCATAGATGAGACAACCCGGATCTCAATACTACCAAAAACTTTTATTAAGAAAGCCTCTTAACCCTTAATTAGTACCTAATTGGATGGACAACAGTTAACGTGTACACAATTTGTGACAAACATACACTTAATATTTTACAATAGTTGTAGTACCTACCGTCCTCTCACACTCTTCAAATTATGGGTCAAACCATTATTATATCCTAACATACATCTAATATTATGACTCAATTTTCTTATAGTACCAGACCGCGCTTTTCTTCTCATTAAAGATTATGTTCTTTTCATTTCCACGCCAATAATCTCACCCATTGTGTCAGATTATCCCTCAGTTGTTCACCCACTTATCATTCCACCCTCACCTAACAATCATCCTCACAATTCAAAGAAATTTACTTATCAGTGTTCCTCGACATGCTCTTATAAACAACAACAAACAAGTACTACTCTTTAAATTTGTGAGTTAGCTTTTTCTGAATTTCAAGAAAACTAGAAACACTTGGCTGGTCAAACCCTCCAAGTGATGATTTTCTACATGGGATACCCTTACTGACCTAATAAGCCCAACACAGTTACTTCAGATGATTAATGCTCATCAACCCAATTTAGATTTTTTAATCTCTAGATTAGAAAAACTAGAAATTATTAGTGAAAATCCACTCAAATACTAGGATAGGGACAAAGTATATTGCAAATTGGAAATCATTAACCCAGACCTAACAATTAAAGCCCAAGATTTAAAATATACCAATTGGAAAACTGAAGAATGCAAGATGCATATCCAACAATTATTACATTTAGGGGTCATTCAAAGATCTACCTCTAGACATAGAATCCCCGCTTTTATAGTCAACAAAGGGATAGAACAAAAACGTGGACAGTCAAGAATGATTTTAAATTACAAAAGATTAAATGATAACTGCTAAGAAAATGGATACAAAATCCTAGATAAAGACCAACTTTTAAATAAGATACAACTTTCTAAATGGTACTCAAAATTTGACATGAAATCAGATTTTTTGCAAGTAAAAATGCATTGAATGGACAGCTTTTGCCTGCTCAGAAGGCCATTTTGAATGACTGGTTATGCCCTTTGGCCTTAAAATAACCCCCAAGTTTTCCAACGAAAAATGGATGATATCTTTCGACCTGTTTCCATGTTTACATGTCTATATTGATGATATTCTAGTATTCTCAAAAACTAAATCAGAACATTACGCTCATTTACATATTATTTTTAATTTATTCGAACAACATGACCTTATTGTTTCTTATAAAAAATGAAATTAGCATAAACACATATAGAATTCCTAGGAGCAAAAATATGCCAAGGATAAATTACATTACAACTACTTTCCCTGATAAAATGAAAGATACCAAGACTTTATGCTCTTTTTTTTGCCTCCTAAACTATGCAAGACCTTATCTTAAAGATATTAGAAAAATTAGTGGACCCCTATATAATAAAACATCCTTGATCGGATAAAGACATTTCAATCAATAAGATATAGCCCTAGTTCGGCAAATTAAACATTTGGTCAAAACTATTCCAAAATTAACCTTACCTCTTGACATGGACTACTTAGTTATTGAAACAAACGGATGTGAAACTAGATGGGTGACATTCTTTACCGCAAAACATCTAAATATGAACCCAAGACAATTGAAAACTTATGCCGGTATGCCTCTGGCAAATATCAAGAAAAAGGACATCTAACCTCACTTGATTATGAAATCTCAGTAGTTATATATTGCTTAGAAGCCTTCAGATTATTTATTTGTAACAAATAAGAAATCACTATCAGGATAAATTTTGAAGTTATTGTCAAATATAGTCAGCAAACCAAAAGCATCAGAAAAGGCCTTGGTACTAAGAGATGGCTAAATTTTACAGATACTATAATTAACAAAGGCCTAAGAATACAATGGGAATATATAAAAGGAGTTAATAACTCCCTAGCAGATACTTTATCTAGACTATTGCTAATTGTAATGCACTCTTATGACTCTTTATAGGATTATGGACAGACCACAAAAGGTTCGTACTTTCTCTACAAAAACTATACGCTTTAGTAACCAAGACTTACAACTATTTACACAACCAGAGGATCAGTTTTGTTTTTCTACCAGAGACAAACTGGGTCACATTCAAAACGGCCTCCTGGACAATATTTGGCATATCCCCACTTTACCTGGAAGCTCAGGACACAAAATTGTGGTCATTAATGCACTTTCCAACTACTTCCTTACTGCTATACAAAAATCAGTAGAAAAGAAGTTCTCTTGTTATGTGGTTTTCTCAGGCCCCAAGTAGGAGTTTACTCTACCTGGGAAGAAACCAACTTGGCTATATAAGACTTTGAACATCCCTACTTTAAGGGTTTTTATTGCCTGGAAGAAGTATTTACAGCTGTCAGAGTTCAGCTTGGCCCACATTTCTTCATTAGTACCCTACTTAAAACAATCCCATTACATGCCACTGGCCCTGACACTCACACTTTACTAATTTATGCTCAAATAGTTGGAAGTAATGAAGCTAGTTCTGATAACTCTCCAGACAGTACTAAGCCAATTCACAGACCCAACTACTTGACTCTAGCCCAACTCAAAGAACAAAACGAGGCTACTGCCTTATAAAGGGCTTATGAAAATCGCTTAGCAAGTTTTCCAAATATTGTTCCAGAAGACATTACTACATACGTAAGAAGTTTGGCCGAAAAATCAACTTTACAAACTTTTATAGACTTATGTGAAGCCCTTAAAGCTTTTCACAAAACTCCCCCTGAAAGCATGATAATAGTATATGAGGCTGAGTTCATCCCAAAACTCAAATGCCAAAAGAAAGGTCCACCTTGTATTAACTCTGACAAATATGACTGTTCTTGCCAACTTATTTACTCCTTTCGAAGAGCCAATGTAGATTATGAAACATACACTACTACTGCTTACAAAAGATGACTTATCACTCTTTTTACATTACTGGACTATGGTCTCTTACATAAATTATGGGTCCATGACCTTGGTTCCATTAAAGATTTTCCCAAGAAATTGGACACTATCATTTCCAGAACATTGGAAGAAGAGGAAATCTTTGTGATTTGCACTTTTGACAGTACTCCACCAGAATGGTTAGGCTCAAGATAGAACCAGCCAGACATTTAGTCGAAATTGACATCAATGAAGTTGGTGGGTACCAAGCAGAACTAAAAGATTATCCTTCCGACCCAGACTGATTGGGAAGTTTCTCCCTCTTTTCCTGATCAACTTAAATATTGGCGTGCCTCTAGTCAAGGGACAGATTGGGGTTAGGACAAAATTGAAGACTCTGATACTTACCTTCTTGTACGAGAATCTTTCACCAAGAAAATTTATTCGCCAAAGGAAATGAGCACCAGGTTCTTTCCTTTTAATTTCACTACCCAACATACAACGCTCGTTCAACATTATCAAAAGAAGACAGAATGAATGAGTAACAAACGGCTTGCTAGTTCAGCACTATCAGCCAAAGCTTACAAGAGGCTACCCTTGCCAAGCACAGAGCACCAACTCAAGCATCCAACTCACAAGTACCATCTTTGGACTCCACAGGAGAACAGAATCTTGATAACATGGTATACCCCTAATCGATCAATTCTACAGAAGCTCCACTCACTTTACTCTACAGGAGCTCCACCCAACCACCTCTACAATAGCTCCACTAACAACCACTTGTCCATTACCTCTTTCCGACCCTCCTTTTCTACCATCTATCTTCCACTTTTAAAAGTCACCACCAGGCCCTCCTCCTTTTCTACCACTTGTCTTTCATCTCCAAGCAGGCCCCTTCTCTTGCAAGTAAGCCTTTCTTCTTCCTGAATCCCTCTGCATATAAGAAGCCCCACTCTTCTACTTCTAGGGGCACAGAGCAATCACTTCTTTTGCTTAAACTTTCTCTTTTGCTCGATCTTTCTCAACTTTCTTCAACCTTAGTTTCTGTAAGTTTTATTTTAGCACCAATACTTCAACATGTAAGATCAACAGTCTATAAATTACGTTTTCCTATCTTGTCATCATGTAATATAAGTGTCTATAAATTTAAGTTTTCTGGTATGTAAGCTTCTAAGTTTTCTGATTGTATTTTCCCTGTAAAAGATCCCTGCTTGTTTTTATAATGAACTGCTGAAACTGTTTTATGATAAATTGCAATCTATTCTACCTATCTTTTCTTAGTTCTTTTTCTTAATCTTTATTTTAGTAACCAACAGGTGAACAATAACTATATCAAGAATAATAAAAAACAAAACCATATATGACCTACGCTAGCTAAGTAAGAAGGATATCTTTAAGCCAAAATATATATATATATATATATATATATATATATATATATATATATATATATATACACACACAGAAATGTTCTGTTGCGGAACATTTCTTCCGGATTGCTACGGACCTGCCCTCGTGGCAGGTCCACGTCATTTTTTTTGTTAGAGTATATTAGTTTTTTTCCACTGTTTTCCGTAGCCCTAATATCTCCTTCGTCCTTCCTCCTTCATCGCGACGTGGCCGCAGAAGAGGAACACCCATAGTCGCGAGGAAACTCCACAGATTTCTCCTTCCTCCTTCCTCGTGACGCGGCTGCAGAAGAGGAACACCCACAACCGCGAGGAAACTCCATAGATTTCTCCTTCCTCCTTCCTCATTTCTCCTTCCTCCTTCGTCGTGACACAGTCGCAGAAGAGGAACACCCACAGCCGCGAGGAAACTCCACAGATTTCTCCTTCCTCCTTCCTCATTTCTCCTTCCTCTTTCATCGCGACGTGGCCGCAAAAGAGGAACACCCACAGGCCGCCCGAAGCTAGGGTTTCTGCCCCTTCCTCCTTCGTCGCGATGCAACTGCAGAAGAGGAACACCCACAGGCGCCTTCCTCCTTCGTCGCGACAAGCTGAACCTAGGGTAACATCTTTAAGGACTTATACTTTGCTGTGTTTAACTTAGAGGACATCTTTAAGGACTTATTTAGTTTTTTCAATGCAACAGAGATAGAGGTTATTTATTTCTTCTTATTCAATTTAGGACTTTTCTCTATCAAATTGTTTTCCATTTTTACTTTATAAAAATAAGTTATAGTTTTTATTTATTTATCTACTTATCTATTGTCAAATATAATGCGAGGACTCTCAGAAATGGAAGAAAATAGAGTTGATGATCAAGAATTCATTCCCCAAGTTGCAGATGATAGAAAGCCAAAAATTGGAATGAAATTCTCGTCACTAGAGGAGGCATATTCGTTCTATAACCAATATGCACAAGAAGTTGGATTTAGTTCAAGGATAAACACAAGCAAGAAAAATAAGATAACAAATGAAGTGACGTGGAAACAAATTGTTTGCTTTAAAGAGGGTCATACAAATCTAATGCGGTGGAATAAACATACAAAAGTTGATCATGTATCAAGGGAAAGAGCACATGGCGCAGTTAGAACGGGTTGTAAGTTGAATATTGCATTTGCAAGGAAACAGACCGGACCTAATTGGGTTGTCAGTAACTTCATAGAAACTCATAATCATCCACTCTCGACTCCATCAAAGGTGCATTTGCTACGCTCACATCGTAATGTTTCAGCAGCAAAGAAAACATTGACAAAACAATTTTCAGAGGCCAATGTACCAACTTGTCAGCAAATGCAAATATTGGAGATAGAGTATGGAGGGCCTGAGGGAGTCGGTTGCACAAAAAGAGATATTAGAAATTTAGAGAAAAATCTAAGAGATAAACAAAAGGGTATTGATGCCGAAACACTGATAGAGTTTTTTACATCCGAGCAAGAGAAAAATTCATCTTTTTTCTTTGATTATGAGATAGATTCAGATAACAGATTTAGTAGGTGTTTTTGGGCTGATCATATATCAAGGAGGGCATACAGTGTATTTTGTGATGTAGTTGTATTTGATACGACATATAATACTAACAAATATGACTTAATTTTGGCACCATTTATAGGGGTTAATCATCGTCATCATACAATTCTTTTTGGTTGTGGGTTTCTTAGTGATGAGAAAACTGAGTCCTTTGTTTGGTCGCTTACAAAGTTCTCAGAAGTCATGCCTAAAGGCGCACCAAACATTATCATCACTAATCAGGATCCTGCTATGACAAAAGTAATTGCACAAGTTTTCCCTCAAACGATGCATCGATATTGTTTGTGGCACTTATTGAATAAATTCCCAAATAAATTAGACTCTTTGACTTTTCGAAACCACTATCACAGCATAAAGAACGTCATTGTAAATTCTACAACACCTGATGATTTTGAGAAGTCATGAGAAGAGACTATCAAGGATGCTAACTTAGAGAAAAATGATTGGTTGTCCTTGATGTATGAATTGAGACACAGATGGGTGCCAACATATTTTAGTCATGTATTTTCTGCAAGAATGTCAAGTAGCCAAAGATCTGAAGGCTCACATGCATTTTTCAAGAAATATGTTTCAAATAAGAATTCATTAATGGATTTTATCACACGTTTTAATAGAGCATTGAGACATCAAAGACACAATGAGTTAGTTGCGGACCATATTGATATGAATGAGCAACCCAGGGCTAATACAACCTGGCCAATGGAAACTCAAATGGTTAAGCTGTACACAAAAAAGAAATGACTGGAGTTTCAAAGTGAAATGATCGAGAGTCATAGTTATTATGTGCAACAGTCATTTACAGGAGTTGCCTTAGCGGTTTACCACGTGATGAAATTTCAAAGTTCTTCTTTAAAATCAAGAGTGCTCACGCATGACAAACAAAGGGATTACATATCGTGTAGCTGCATAAAATTTGAGTTTGAGGGCATTCCATGCAGACATATGTTAGCTTTTTTTCATATCAACCAAGTGTTTCATTTGCCTGATACGTATATACTCAAACGATGGACACGAGATGCAAAAGTTGGGGCAATATATGCTTTAGGGGAGCAAAATGTTATTGATGATCCAGATTCAGAAAGGTATTTAATGTCGAGGCATTCGAGGTTATCCTATAAAGCTTCCGTGTTAGTTGATGATGCATCTTTGAGTAATGAAAGGACAACCTTTTTGGATGAATAATTCGATTGTATCTACAATAAAATTCAAGAGATGTCCATTAGTACAACATGCAGTGATAGAAATCAAAGAAAAAAATCCATTGATGAGAGCCTTGGTATTATTGATCCTTCTATAGTAAGAACAAAAGGATGTGAGAAGAAATTAAAATCATCAAAGGAGAAATCTACATCAAATTCTAGGCTTTGTCGTGGATGTGAACAACGAGGAGTATCACATGACAAGCGTAACTGTCCAAATTTACAACAAGGGTCTGTGTCGATTCATTTTTTCATTTTTTATATGTTTTCTTACAAATAAATTTATTTTATTATATTTATTATATGATAATGTGTCAATTATCAAATCGATTGAAGATAATAATCATATCAGTCTTGACGACACATATGAACTTGATTTGGGATCTATAGCGGGTACTATCAAAGTTTTAATTTGTTAAATTATAGTGATTTATTGTATTGAGAAAAAGAGATTAATAAATTATCTTTATTGTTACAGGTTCTAGTAACATGCGCTAAGATGTTGTAATTATCTATGGTTAGTATTCATCTATTTTCTTTATTTGTATGTTTGATTGATTTAGTGCATTTTTTTTGTATTGAATGCATACTTCTAAAGAATCTGGTATCGAATGCAAGGTGGCATAGTTCTTGTGAGAGAGTTTATTCAATTGTACTCCAGTTACATTGCACGGTAGTAAATGATCAATAAATAAAGTACACATCTTCAACTTGTAATCAAAATAGCTATAAACAATCTATCGAGAAACACTAATCTATGACCACTTTTGAATTACTGTAACTGTATATATACTAAGTCTCATCATCAAATTAAAAATAAAGAATCCCAAAGGAGAAAGAATGTCTATCTTCTACTCTTGTGTAAATGCAAAAGAATATAACCTTTCTATCTGGAACACTATTAAAAAGAATGTATATGTATCTGACTAGTGAATTCTTAAACACTAGAGAAAAACACTGGAACAACATCCTCTGAGCCACCGTCGGATATCATCACCAGCTCCACGATCGGAATTCGGACTAAGAGAAAGGAAAATTAACAGTGTAACAACCCAAATTTCTCCATTTCGAGTCCCAAAAATAATTTAAAAATATTTAAAATGCTATAGAAAAATTCTAGAGATTTTTAGAAAATTTTTGAGTATTTTTATGTAATTTTTGGAGGTCGTTTGGTATTTTTACTAAACGAAGGAAGTTTCGACAAAAAAATATCCAAGTCAAGATTCGAACCCGTGACCTCCGGCCGAACCAAACCTTAAGTGAATCCGGCTGACCAACTGTTCCAGCAGATGTTTTTTATTAAAAAAGGAGAAATATTCTATTTAAGCAGTAGTTAATGAATAGGAAATAAATAAGAAGAAAAATAGTTGCAGCCGAGATTCGAACCCACGAGCCAAGTCCTGAGCAACGTGCGCGCTGACCAAGTGTTCACGCGTCCGTTGCTGAATAAAGAAAGAGCGACAAATATTTAAGGTATAGCAGTTAATAAAAACCCTAGTTATAAGAAAAGAATTAGGTTTTCTTTTTCCGAAAATTTTCTCTCCTCTCCTCTCCCCGTGCGTCGGCGTTCTCTTCTCAGGGCAAGCACCTAGGGCTTCTCCGGCGGCCGACCAAGGGAGATTTCTGTAAGGTCTTCACACCATCGAGCTCCTCTTATCAAGAAGGGACGCGGACACAGAAGAATCGTTGAAATTTCAAGCTTCACCCGAAACCCTAGAGCCTTTCTCGTCGGCTGTAAGTCCAAGAAAACCTAAGGTAAGTTGCTCACTCACCTGCAGTAAGAGTAGTTCCGAGATTTTTTGCCCTTGTTGCTGTGAATTGAGGTTTCGGATCTTTGTTTTCATGATTTCCGAAGCTTGCTGCTGTGTTGATTTTTGAAGCTTGCTGCTAGGGATTTTAATTCCTGTTTGTTGATTCTTTCTTTGGTTTGAGTTGTTGAGTTCGGTTTGGTGTTTTATTTGTGTCTTTTGGGGTATGCCGTGAGGAGGGATGAGTTCAAAGTTTTCTGCCGTTAACCCTAAAGAAAGAAAGAAAGAAAGTGATTAGTTAAGTTTAAGCAAGTGGGTTGATTCCTTCAAGCTTTGAAATTAGTACTGCAGCTTTTAAGTTAGATTTTTCTGTGGTGACCTTGATGAGCATGCTCTGCTCGTGTAGAGTTTTTTTTTCAGTTTTTGAATTTTGCTGTGAAGACTTTTGGTTTAGGGTTTGCTGCCGTGAGACTCAAAGATAAGGAATTGGTTTGATGTAAGCTTAGGTTCTATATTTAGGAAGATAATTCTTGTACAGATTTTTTGAGGTTAGCTTAGTCTAAAGGGCTTGCTGCCGTGGGTTTCAAAGAAAGATTATGAATGATTTTAGATCTGTTCTAGTTTAAAGCATGCAGTGTTAGCTTTAGATACTTGTTGTTTAGATTTCCTTTGTTAATGATTCGGTAAGCTTGAGCAGCCTTGTATTTAGCACTGTAGATTTTAGTTCTTTGCCACCTCATTGATTATGAACAACCTTATTTCTGGATTTCGGATCTAGTTCTTCTGTGCCATTCAGTTTTGAACAGCCTATAAATATCATGAGCAACAAGTTTTGTTTGCTGTGCTATATGGTTTTGCTTGTATTAACATCATGAGCATTCAATTTAGGGAGTGTTTAAGTTAACAGTTCTCTTTTGAAGCATAGAATAAGGAGGTTAGAGAATAATTTAGAATAGCTTATGTATTTTGAATTCTGCAGCTTTGTGATGGTGTAATAAATATGTTGTGCACGGATCCGTTTGTATCCTTAACCAGTAATAGGTAGATTCACTTAAGTTTTGTTTAATTTGGGTTATGTACCAAATTAGTGTGTAGCAATTTAATGGTTTGAGTTGGATGATCGCTATTCTTTTTCTCCGTAAGGTTTTCGAGAACTATGGAAAATATTCTAGTGGATTTTCCTATGAAGTTGATTATACGTGTTAGGAACATAAAGTGAGAAATAGAGGAATGTAAATTCCAGAGAAGTTTTAATTGATTTTGTGCCATGAAATGGCCACGATTAGCTGGCCTATCTGCACTACAGATTCTGATATACACGAACAGAACATTTTTCCTTCCCTTAAGCATTTCAATTAGAATCCTTTTTCTAGATGATGAATAGAATTCTTTCCTCGAGGTGTTTGATTGGTTTATAGCAGAACTCCTGTTTTTAGAGTGTTGTTTTTGAAGCTTTCTATTGTGAGTCTCATAAAGAAGATGAAAAGGGATTTAAATGGATTAGGCATGTAGATTAGACTCCTCAGCCTTATAATTTGAGTTTCATGTTTAGATATTTATTTGTTGTTACCTTAATGGGTACGAACGGATCATTTTGGAACCCTACGAGTTTTAGTTTTGGTTGTGCTATGTTTTTGTTATGAACAGCCTAGTCTTAGGAGAATTTGGCAGAGTGATTTTGATGGATTGAGTTTCAATTGATGATGCTAATACTCCTCTTTATCGGGTTTCTAAAAAAAGTCAGAATAGATCTTTGGTACATTAGGCTATGGATGATAGTGTAATCTCTTTAGTGCAGAAGTGTGGATGAAAGAGTGAAGATGAGCATAAGTAATATGTTGTTTGGTGAGTGACATATATTAAGACTAAAGATGATTTGAATTGATGTAATGAATTTAACAGGTGAGAAGTATGTGAGTAACTTAGATATGCAAGTAGTAAGTTCAGAGTAGAAGTTTAGTTTAGAAGATGATAAAAGAGATTTATATGTTGATCAATATAGATTTTATACTGAGAATTCTTTTCTGACCATAAGTTTAATGGCATAATTGATGTTCAGAATTAAAGTACTTGGATGTGTTGATATCAAGGATTCCATTTGGTCTCAGCCGGTTACTAGAATCTGAAATTCTAGGTTTATAATTGCCATGTGAGAATTTTAGTGCAGTTTAGATCTCCTTGTAGTGCAGAATTTTAGTGCTGTTTAGATCCCCTTGTAGTGCAGAATTTTAGTGCAGATTTTTATTAAGTATTGGTGTGCAGATTTTATTAAGCATTAGTGTGCAGATTTTTAGTTAACATTGAAATCCAGATTTCTGTTAAGCATTGCAGTACAGAATGTTGTTAAGCATTGTAGTGTAGATTTGCTTTAAGTATTTAGTTTCTTTAGCAGTGCAGATTTGCTAATAGATGGTTTATGGATAGCATTGTAGAACAAGGCTTTAGATTTTTCCCCTTAAATATGCATGATTGTGTGTTACCTAGTTGATTTCACTTATAGATGCATATGGAAAAATATCCTAACAGTATTTTGAGATTAAGAAAAGTATAAGAAAGATAAAGAAAAGAAAGAAAAATGCCAAGACTTTAAGTAGATCCCAAAATCAAGACTTTAGGGATTTTGGCACACAAGGTGCTTGTTAAAATGTCAAGACATTTAAAGAAAAAGTAATTAAGATATTTTACTTTGAAGAAGCTAGTACCCGACTTCGAAGGTTGTCGTTAAACAAATCCAGGTGACCAATTCCAAAGACTTGGCTTTGGTAAGACCGAGGTCTTTACCCTCGTAGGACTGGTGACTAGCTACCACAGTCTCTATTAGGGAGCGCGCATAAGATGGTACTACGCCTGGGCCCAAGAAGAAGTTTATTATTATTTTGAAGTATTAAAGTATAAGTTTTTGGAACAAATAAAACAAGCTTCAAAGATGTTTAGAATCAGTAAGTTTAGTTCTTTAGAATTCTAAGCATTCAGTATTAGTTTTATTTGTTTCCCTTATTAGTTTATTGAGCATGATTAGTCTTGTTTTTAGCATGCGGTTTAGACTTCCCTATGCTGTTTAGACTTTCCTTTGTTGTTTAGTCTTTCCTTTCTTGTTAGGCTTTTCTTTGTTATTAGATGAGCATGAGTAGCCTTCTTTTTAGCATTTCAGTTTCAGTATCTTTTGTATTTACATGTGCATATTCGAGTTTTTGTGAGTTAGATAGCGCTTACTAAGCATTTTGCTTATAGATTGCATTCCTCTTGCTGCAGATACAGGAAAGGAAAAGATTTAGCAAAGGAAGGCGACAAGGTGGCGCGGATGGTGTGTAATGTCAGGACTATGGAAGCCTTGGGACTTAGTTTAGGAATTTGTTAGATAAATTCTGTATATAAGTTGATAAGAAAATTTTGGAGTAGGAAGTTGTATTTTATTTTGTTCCGCTATTCATTATTTGCATGATTTAATTTTATTAAACTGCGTGGTGATGTTATTTCTTTTGTGTGTTTGATATATGTTCCAACCACATGTGGCTGATGTATATTATGTTTGTATCTCAGTTTAAGGTCACCGGTACAAGGGAGACTCTACCGAAATTTTTCGGTAAGGACTCCTCGTGGTTTCGATCATACCGGTTAAGTAGAGTTAGTAGTTAAGTAATGGTCATCCTTAGATAGTAGTATAGTATAGTAAGAAGGGTGGTCTTTACAAACAGTACAAGGATATCTTGTTTTTCTGTTGTTAGACCTGAAAAACCTAAATCTCTCTTTTTTTTCTTTTTTTCTTTTTTTCTTTTTTCCCTTTTTTCTTTTTTTTTTGCAAGGGTTTGATATGGGGAGATATCAGGCCCATGTTGGGCCTAATATGAAGAAAAAAAGAAAAAAGGGAAAAAAAAAAGAAAAAAGAAAAAAAAAAGAAATAAAGAGATATTTAGGTTTTTCAAAACCTCTGGTTCACCACTAGGAATGCCGAAAATAACAATGGAGAGTATATTTGGATTCCTTGCAATTTTAAAAATCTACAGGACCTGAAATGGCTGCAATCTGAGGTCTCTAAGTCGATAAGTGAGTTTCGGTTAAAACCCACTAATGGATCTAGAGAGCTCCGATTGCACCCATTTCAGTTCCTGTAGATTTCTAATATTGCAAGGAGTTCAAATATGCTCTCCATTGTTATTTTTGACATTCTTAGTGGTGGACTAAAGGTTTTGAAAAACCTAAAACGTATATGGATTATTTTGTTGATTCTTTCTTTTTATATTTTAAGATCTTTTAGAAATTGAAATAAATAATAAATATCATATTTGAACTCCTTGCAGCATCAGAAATCCACAAGAACCGAAATGAGATTAATCGGAACTCTCTAGGTCAATTAGTGGGTTTTGACCGAAACCCACTGATCGACCTAGAGAGCTCAGATTGCAGTCATTTCAGGTCCAATGGATTTCTAAAATTACAATAAGTCCAAATATACTCTCCATTATTATTTTTGGCTTCCTAGTGGTGGACTAGATATTTTGAAAACCCTAAATCTCTCTTTTTTCTTCTTTTTTTTTTCCTTTTTTCTTTTTTTTTGCAAGGGACTAATATGGGGAGATATCAGGCCCACGTTGGGCCTGATATCTCTTCATATTAGGTCCAACGTGGGCCTGATATCTCTCCATATCAGGCCCTTGAAAAAAAAAGAAAAAAGGGAAACAAAGAAAAAAAAAGATTTAGGTTTTTCAAAACCTCTAGTTCATCACTAGGAATGTCGAAAATAACAATGGAGAGTATATTTGGATTTCTTGCAATTTTAGAAATCTACATGACCTGAAATGGTTGCAATTTGATATCTCTAGGTCGATCAGTGAGTTTCGGTCAAAACCCACTGATGGACCTAGATAGCTTCGATTGCATCCATTTCAGTTTCTGTGGATTTCTAATATTACAAGGAATCCAAATACGCTCTCCATTATTATTTTCGACATTCTTAGTAGTAGAATAAAGGTTTTGAAAAACCTAAAACGTATATGGATTATTTTGCTGATTCTTTCTTTTTATATTTTAAGATCCTTTAGAAGTTGAAATAAATAATAAATCTCATATTTCAACTCCTTGCAGCATCAGAAATCCACAGGAACTGAAATGGGCTCAATCGGAACTCTCTAAGTCCATTAGTGGATTTTTATCGAAACTCACTGATCGACCTAGAGACCTCAGATTACAGCCATTTCAGGTCCTATAGATTTCTAAAATTACAAGGAATCCAAATATGCTCTCTATTATTATTTTTGGCTTCCTAGTGGTGGACTAGAGATTTTGAAAAACCTAAATTTCTCTTTTTTCTTCTTTTTTTCCCTTTTTTTTTTTTTTTTGCAAGGGCCTGATATAGGGAGATATCAGGCCCAACATGAGCCTGATATCTCTTCATATCAAGCCCAACGTGGGTCTGATATCTTCCCATATCAGGCCCTTGCAAAAAAAAAAAAAAAGGGGGAAAAAGAAAAAAAAAGAAAAAAAGAGATATTTAGGTTTTTTAAAACCTCTGGTTCACCACTAGGAATGCCGAAAATAATAATGGAGAGTATATTTGGATTCCTTGTAATTTTAGAAATATACAGGACCTGAAATGATTGCAATCTGAGGTCTCTAGGTCGATCTGTGAGTTTCGATCAAACCCACTGATGGACCTAGAGAGCTCTGATTGAACTCATTTCAGTTCCTGTGGATTTCTAATATTGCAAGGAGTTCAAATATGCTCTCCATTGTTATTTTCGACATTCCTAGTTGTAGACTAAAGGTTTTGAAAAACCTAAAACGTGTATGGATTATTTTGGTGGTTCCTTCTTTTTATATTTTAAGATCTTTTAGAAGTTGAAATAAATAATAAATATCATATTTGAACTCCTTGCAGCATCAGAAATCCACAAGAACTTAAATGAGCTTAATCGGAATTCTCTAGGTCCATCAGTGGGTTTTGATCGAAACCCACTGATCGACCTAGAGAGCTCAGATTGCAGTCATTTCAGGTCCTATGGATTTCTAAAATTGCAATGAGTTCAAATATACTCTCTATTATTATTTTTGGCATTCCTAGTGGTGGACCAGAGGTTTTGAAAAACCTAAATCTCACTTTTTTTTTCTTTTTGTTTTGCAAGGGCATGAAATGGGGGGATATCATGCCCACGTTGGGCCTAATATCTCAATGGGGAGATATCAAGCCCACGTTGGGCCTGATATGAAGAGATATCAGGCCCAACGTGGGCCTGATATCCCCCCAAATCAGGCCCTTGAAAAAAAAAAGAAAAAAGGAAAAAAAAGAAAAAGAAAGAGAGATTTAGGTTTTTCAAAACCTCTAGTCCACCATTTGGAATACCGAAAATAACAATGGAGATTTTCCTTTCTCTTCATCCGAATTCTGATCGTGGAGTTGGTGATGATATCCGGCAGTGGCTCAGAGGATGTTGTCCACGGCTCTGTGTTCGGCTCCTTTTAATGTTCCCTGGTCAAGATTGGTTCGTGTTTTCAATTGTTCCAACTATTTTTTGATTCTTTAGCATGTTTCAAAACCGTACTTCTTTTCAAAGTAGCGTACGTCTTTTGGTAAATTTAGATCTCTACATGCGCCCTTTGGTAAATTGTCGTAACCATTTTATTGGGTTTTTCATGTAAAAAAAACTTGCTAGGTGGAGTAAACAATAAGAGGCATATGTCATTACGTTACAAAAGTATATTTGAAACTGAGATAAATATGTTTGTTTAGGCTTTCTGTTCTGAAATTCCATAGTTCCATTGAAATATTTTGATGTTCATGACAAACATAAACATCCATAAATAAAAGGATAGACCTTGGTTCTATTTCATCTCTTCAACAAGTTTAGTAATAAGCATAACACAAAACTAATATCCATCCATAAATAAAAATAAATAAATATCAACATCATCCATAATTGCATTTCTTTATCACATTACAACACTAGTACTACTTAACTAGGTAAACCAACAAACAAAACAAGTATATAGCCAAAAGAATTAAGTTCACTATCACTAATATCCAGACCATAAACGGTACATTCCAATTTCCCATATTATGTCCAAGATAAGCAATGTGTTCACTTCCCACCCTTGACTCCGCTCTTGGCAACATCCTAAAATGTATATCATTAGTGTCTTCATTTCCAGTATCAGACCTCACCCACTTTAACCATCCATGATACTTACATCCATAATATAGTCTTACTGGGTTCTTGATCGATCTAGGGACTAGCACCAATACTCTTAGTTCGCAGTCCCTACATCGCACAGTTTCATATTTGGTATGGTTGATGCTGCTATTACTTGATGATGTCATTCAAGCACAACCTAAAAAGTAAAATTTGACCAAATTAAGCTAAACAATAGCAATTTGCTTAAGTAATGGGAAATCATACAATTTTATGAAAAATTTGACCAATTTACATTAAAAGTAGCCACAATTTACATTAAAATACCTAAATTTTATGACACGTCATATTTTATAATACCTAAATATCAGTGTTTGCATTGAGACAAAATTAATCTAATTTACAAGAAATTAGAATAGATTACAGTGTTTAGAATATCTTTAATGAATCATATATCACTTAGGGTTTAATCAATATCTCCCTCACATAGGTGTAGTTCTTGATTCCAAAATTCTAATAAATCTTATGCAGTTATGCCTAAAATTTACTCTTTTCCTTTGTCAATCTTGACGATCAAAAAATTGGTGTTATCCTTTATTTCCCAAAGTTTAGTTCTCAATCTCCAAAAAGATGAAAAATAAGAAAGCAGCTGGTTACTTGTAAGCCTATAAAACCATCAATCGGAATTTCACAAGTATAAGACAGCTTTAGGAACCAGTATACAGGTGAGTTTGGGAGAGCTTTGGCAAAGTGCTTTAAGGCTTCGAAGTACTTTGAGGTTCAAATAAGGTGTTTGGTAAGGATATGATCATGTTTTTTCTCCAATGCACAATCTACTCAAATCCATTTTTACAATATAGGTGAGGAGCACTAGTACAACCCCTTCCCCAAAGTTAATTCATAATTTACTGCTAAAACCAATACAGTGTAAGAGATGAAATATAAAGTTCTGTAACAATAGAGGGCAAGAGAAAAAAAAGTGGCGTCAAGCAGTTATATACACACACTAAGCAGTTTAGAATATCTTTAATGAATCCTATATTACTTAGGGTTAATCAATATCTCCCAGACATATATTCAAGATATTGCACATTATAAAATGCATAAATTCAAGATAGGTCGCAAGCGATTTTTGAAAAGAAAACCAAGAGTGTAGGTCACAAATGATTGGAGAAAAGAAACCCAAGCAATGGGAAGGGGTTGTACCGTTGAGGAGAACAAATGGAGGGGAGTGAGGTGCGGAAAAACCCTAGCTTCAGCTTGGCGCAACGAAGGAGGAAGGCGCCTATGGGTGTTCCTCTTCTGCGGTTGCGTCGCGACGAAGGAGGAAGGGGCGGAAACCCTAGCTTCAGCTTGGCGCGGCGAAGGAGGAAGGGGCGGAAACCCTTGCTTCAGCTTGGCGCGACGAAGGAGGAAGGCACCTGTGGGTGTTCTCTTCTGCGGCCGCGTCGTGAGGAAAGAGGAAGGAGAAATCTGTGGAGTTTCCTCGCGACTGTGGGTGTTTCTCTTCTGCGAGCGCATCGCAATGAAGGAGAAAGGACGAAGGAGAAATTAGGACGGTGGAAAATAGTGGAAAAAAACTAATATACTCTAACAAAAAAAAATGACACGGACCTACCACGAGGATAGATCCACATCAATCCAGAAAAAACATTCTGCAACCCAACAAATATATATATATATATATATATATATATATATATAGCATCCAGATCATTTTTAAGCGCCTGCAGTCTGTACAAGGATCGGGCAACATATCAAAACTAGTGATGTGGATGTTTTTTATATTTAGACTAATACAAAATTATACAAAATATTATGGAATTAATGTATCTTATAAATGGGCCAATTCATATATGGGCTGGAAGTGAAATTAACCCAGAAGGGGTAACTCAAGTAGGATTTTTAATTTGGTTTTTAGGTCTTATTGGCGTCGTCCTTACCTGGTCACCGCTGGACGCACCGACGGGATGCTTCACTCCCTGGTCCGCCGCCATGCCCTCCGCCCATCGTTCCAGCTCCGTCTCGTTTTCTTCTCCACCGGCACTTTCGCCTCCTCCTCAGGCGGCACCTCTTCTCCCGATCCCCACTTTATGGTCGACTACCTCGTGAACTCATGCGGGTTCTCTGCGGACGGTGCTTCAAAGGTCTCCAAGTCGCTTCCCCCTTTTCCGTCCACCGAGAAGCCCGACGCTGTTATTAGATTCCTCAGATCTCAGGGCTTTGACGGCGCTAATCTCAGAAAGACAATAGCTTGGAGTCCGACAGTGCTCGGCTGTGATGTGGAGGCGAGCCTCGCTCCAAAGTTCAAATTTTTGCGCGACCTAGGATTATCTGAGTCCGACGTCATCGATGTCGTTATGCAGCATCCCATTATTATGGGCCACAACCTTCAGAACTCGCTTATTCCCAAATTGAAGGTTTGGGAAAGTCTCTTTGGATCGAGGGAGGTCCTCCTCAAGAATCTCCGGAAGCGTAATTGGTTTTTGAGCAACAATATTGAGAAAGTACGCCCTAACTTGAACTTCTTAAGGGATGAATGTGGTATTCCTGAAGCGCGGATTTCTCTTGTTTTTAAAAGACATCCAAGCTTCATCGTGCAGAACCCAGATTCGCTCCGGGCTTTGGTGGATAGAGTTGAGGGGATGGGAATTTCCCGGGAGTCTGGGATGTTCGTCTGGATCCTTGATGTGCTGCAGGGGGTCAGCAGGGAAAAATTTGAGAACCAAGTCAAGCTCATGAACAGCTTTGGTTGGTCGAACTCAGATGTCATTGCTGCAGTCAAGAAATTCCCACATTTTTTATCCCTTTCCACAGAGGTTTTGCAGAGAAAGATGGAATTTTTAATCAAGGATGTTGGTATGGCACCTTTAGACATTGCTAAGCAGTTAGTGTTTTTAGCATTGAGTCTGGAAAAGAGGTTAATTCCTCGATTTCATGTGATGGAGATATTGAAATCTGAAGGGTTATGGACTTCACAAGACACGCTAAGTACAATTTTCTTATCACCGGGACCTAAGTTTATGCAGAAGTATGTGTTCCCTTACAAAGATAAATTACCCAAACTGCTTGAAATCTTGTGAATTGTAGCTGAGTTCAAAGGGAATTATCCAGACTGCGAATGAATCTAGGATTTATTTGGGTATTGACTGGATAAGCAATGATATCGAACCAACCTTTTCATGCAGTGTACTTGTTATTTTTATCTTCTATATTATGAATGTAACTGTTTCTGTTTCTGTAGACATGACGATGTTAGTTCTCTGAGTTCCGTTTTGCAACCTGATTTAGCTGAAAAGGATTTATTTCAGGAACTTATCAGTCGTGCTGCCAAGGTCATAGATAAGTCATTTTTATTTTCATGTTCTATATTGTACATGCAACTGTTTTTGTAGACATGAAGATGTCAGGTTTTCGGAGTTCCATTTTGCAACCTTATAGAATTGAAAAGGATTTGCTTTAGGAAGTTGGTAGTTTAAAAATGATGAATATAACATTGAATTTAGGATGTCTAGAAACTCAACATCTTATGACTGTTCAATCCATTTAGAGGAAAAATCCTTTAAGTGAAAGTTGTCAGTTTAACTCCTTCCACTTGCACTTTGTTTGGGAGGAGGTGAGGAAAGGAGAGGGGAGGGAAGAGTAAATAAGGAGGAGAGAATTGATCCTTGTTTGGAATAGAGTGAGGTAAGAAGAGAAGGGGAGAGAAGGGTAACTCTTCCCATGCTTGAGAATTGATGAACTTTCTTATCTCCTGAATTGGGGTGCAAGGAAGGAGTAGGGGGATCTCACAACAAATTTATTCCAATTTTATCTTTATTTTGGGCAGCGACAGTGGAGGTGTCTTGTTGACGAGATGATACTAGCTGCTTGCGGAGGCGGACGACGTCTTGAGATGGGTAAGAGGCGAAGGCGTTGATGGCTTGCGATGAGTAGACGAGAAGGCATCGACTGTCGATGGCTTGCGATGGGGAAAAGGGGAAGGCGTATGGTCGGTGGCAGGAGTGGCGTTGGTTGGCGGCGGGGTGTCGTAGTGAGCGAGTGAGGAGAGCATAATGAAATTCATGACACGGTAAATTCAATTTACGAAATTTATATTTTTAATTGAACTTTTATTTTAATTAATTTAATCAACTCCTAACTTAAATATGATATTTTAAATAAATTTTTCAAACTCTAATTATCCTATTAAAATATAGATAAATTTATTTTAAATTTTGAAAATTATAGATAAATTATATTTATTTATCTATATATTTTCATCCTATTAATAATATTAATTTTATTAATTTAATTTAATTTAATTTAATTTATTTTTAAAGAGTGATGATAATTTTATAATTTTATATATTTAGTTTTCATTCTTCTCTCTTTCTTCCCAAACAAAATAACAGGGGATCTATGTCGGCTACAATGCCTTCTGTCAAGGTTAGTGAGTGATATTTTTCTGTCAAAAAAAAATTATTCTCACTTCCTACATGTAAATTTTTCTTTGCTTCAACTCTTTTTCAACTTTCTAATGCACACCAATTTACCTAATTGTCTTCATATTTTTTTTAGGTACAAAAATTCTAAAATTAAGTATAATTCCTCCTAAATTCAGTTACAGTTAACTAGAATCTAGTATCAATTGGGAATCGATTGGCAATCAATCTATTTGTCGTGAGGGAACATAAACCCCATTAGTTTTTATAGGTACAAAAAGTCTAAAATAAGGTATAATTCCTCCTAAATTTAGTATCATTTTACTATAATCGGGTATATTTTTTAATCTAATTGAACACGAATCTTTTTCCGCCTACCAATCAATTAGCAGCTCATGTCAATAGATTACTTAGCCTAAGTCAATTGATTTGCATGAGCTCCGATCGATTGGTCAGATGGAAAAAAAGTCATACATAATTGATAGAAAATATACTAGATTCTAGTTTAAATATGCTGAATTTAAGAGAAATTATATCTCATTTTGGACTTTTTGTACATAAAAAAAATGAAAGTAATTAAGTAAATCGATATGCATTAGGAAGTTGAAGCAAAGAAAAGTTTACATGAAGGGAGTAACAAGAATATACAAGTCACATAGAGCACAGACGGATAACCCACTACAATATATTTCATCAAAAGAACTGAACTCGGATTCAGGAAAATTGCAAGATCTCATTTTCTGATGCTCCCCCTCTTTCTTTTGACGTTGCTCCCACTTCATCGATGCTCTCGATGTTCATCTCCAATGAACTTGCTCTATCATCTTCTTGGTGACTTGCCGTCAATGCAAGTCTGACATAGGCTACGACGTCCGAATCTGATAACGATGTTTCGTCCCATGTCACTTTTAGATTCTTGTGTTTCGTCCCATGTCACTAAAAAGAAAAGTTTGCATGCAGAGAGTGACAAGAATATACAATTCACACAGAGCACAGGTGAATAACCCACTACAATATATTTTATCAAAAGAACTAAACTCAGATTCCATCCTTTTTATGAACAAACAACACCGGTGCTCCCTACGATGACACACTCAGTCTGATAAAGTCCTTGTCTAGCAGCTCTTGCAGTTGCTCTTTTAGCTTCTTTATTTCTATAGGTGTTAACCTGTATGGTGCTTTAGATATTAGAGCAGTTCCCGATATTACTTTGACCCCAAACTCTACCTCTTTGATCGGTGGTAGTCTCGAAATGTCATCCAAAAACACCTCAGGAAAGTCCTATGCCACTTCTACTTCATCCAGGCTGAGTCTATATGTCTTTGAATGGATGAAGATGTTAACTAGATAGCCCTCACACCCTTTACTCATCATACGCTGGGTTTTACACACTGTACTAACGCAAGGTAGATTTGGTTTTGGTGCTGCATCGAACACAAAGAACTCATTGAAGGGTTGAGTGAAAATAAATTTTTTCTGATGTAGGAACTAAGAAGAAAGTTGAGTTTGCATGCATGGAGTTTAGGACAATTTGCCCGATTTACATTGCATGCGCCTTCATCGAACATTATGGAAAATGATATCCTTATTATGAATAAAGAGTCATCGTATTCATGTATTTTGAAGCATATTAACCTGAGCTTCCATAGCTAAATAATTTGAATTGTACAGTGATTATAAACAAGATTTGTTAAATCAATGAGAACTGAAGGTGCTAGTAGTATACAGAATAAAGGATCTGATGTTTATTATCTATATAGATTAGTCTTGCATATTGTTCATTGTTGAAAAAGTATTCTATGTCTTGGCCACTGCATCAATGGCTAGTAGTCATCCGTAATTTACCTCCTCCATGCTGACACAGGGATAAATTGACAGGGGCGCCGGAGACAAACCAATCACCTTTTATCACATTGTTTAAAAAGTATTCATCTAGATAGTTAGAACATATAATTTGTTATTATCAATGTCATGGTGTAGTGATGATAAACCTTTCCTGTACCATCTTATTTCGTTGTGTAAATAAATCCCTCATTCTTTTTGGATATACTAATTTTTATCTCGAGATGATATTATGGATTAATTCCAGCATTGATATGGGTCTATCTAAATTATATCCTAGGTCTCTGATGAGATTGTGAGAATTAAATTTCATTGATATGCAATATCTAGAAAATGTATTTCTGTAAGCTGTAAATTTTCTAGCAAAATGTTCCATTACAGTAATAAGACTAATAGGTACTGCAGTGATTTTAGGGACTAGAAAATACCTCCATATGCAGTGTGGTCTCTTACTAAATGCTCTTTATAATATGAACTACTATTCTTTATTTGTTGTTACAAAGGGCTTGAGATTAACATGTTTTTTTCCAAGATTTTTAGGAAGGAAGCATTATTTATTTACCTTAAGTATAATTTTGTTCTCTTATCATCTGGTCTGAAAAATTCAACAGATGTTGTGATGTGGGAGCTACCTTCCACTCCATGAGGTTCTCATTCACACCACATCAATCATATCTTCCTCAAGGACAAGAGGAACCTCAATAATTTCTGATGGATATCAATTTCACCAGGGACATCGATTCATTATTGAGGTGACCACCCCACCACCATGCTACAATCAGCTCACTAATCTACCTAATCTTATCACATTGCAATTAATATTTTTATTTTTTCATTAAAATAAATCATGATTAGGAAGATTTCAAGTTTGATTATCAAAGCATGTCTTTCTCAGTGTTTTCTATTAGGGAAAGAAATAATGGTGTTAAAATAAAATAGCAGAAAGGTTTTTTGAACTATCTTATCTTCTATTTTAATTGTGCAAATCCTAAATCTTATTTTAATACAATACTATTCTTATAGTTGAATAGAGCCTTGGTGTAACGGTAAAATTCTTATTTTATGATTAAAAGATCATGGATTCGAATCTTGAACACAACCTCTTGTAAAAAGTAGGATAAGACTGCGTACAATGGATCCTTCTCCAGTATCCCGTATGACGGGAGTTTCGTGCACAGGACTTTTTGACTATTCTTACAGCTGACGGTTGGATCTCTTCATTCTGATACCAACATAAAGATAATTAAAGACATGAAACATTGAAGAGTAGCTAAGAATTCTATTTGCAGCAGTAATCACTCAGCAAATATGGTCATTCTGCAGCAAGGACAGCAAGGCCTGGTCTCCAGCCATGGCTGGGCGCAGTTCCAGTGGAACCTGTGAGCACAAGGCAGGTGAACGAGGATGTCCCCGGTCATGAACTCTTCGAGGCACACCACGCAATCCGACTGCTCCGACGACTTCCACCTCAGCTTGCTCCAGCTAAACCTCTTCTTATTGCTCTTGGAGGAGAACACCTCCCTCTGCACATTGCCAGGGATCTTGTGCTGCCCTCCTTGCTTCTCGTTCTTGCTCTGCTTCATGCTTCCAGCACTGTTATGCCTAGCAATCAAACATATCCGCTCAATTAGCCACGAGAAGATCCAACTGATTCAGACAAGTTGTAATTCTAATTCATATCAATACCTTTTAATCTGTAATCTGTCATCCAACCTCTCCTTGGCTTCCCTGGCAATATGCCCAAGTGCTTCATCATGGAGTTCTTGGTTCAAGATGCTCCTTTTCTGGTGATATAACAGTGTGTCAGCTGAAAGGAAAACAAACTCAAATGAAATATTCAGTCATACCGTGAAGCCACTACTCAGACGTTTCTCGTGGCCTGTTGTGTACAAACTGAAGAATGATCTCCTTGTTGTACCGGTCATAGTGCCGCGGAGGTGGAGGCTTCTCCGACGAGCATATTCGACACCAGGGAGCATTCCTGCCATGCCAACAACCCCTTGAACTTTAGCTCCTCCCAAGTCTCAACTGCCCTTCATCCTTCTCTCACCAACAACACTGGATTTAACCAGAAAAGGTACTTCCATGAATGTGCTTATGGAGCAACCAGATGGCCATTTAAAGAGTTGGGTGGGGAGATAAAGGAGGAGAAGTTCTATAGACAGGGGCCCTTGAAGGTTACGGTCATATTGAGAGCAACAACAACCTGACATTAACCAGCACTGTATTAAACTTCATTTTGCTTGAATTGCCTGTCTGGGCCCTTTTTCTAGATAATATGAAATTATCTAGAAAAAAATGTTTTTCTAATTAATCAGTTGAATATAACAACATTACATATATTGTAAATAGATCATCATAAATTAATTCTTCAAATGAATACTTTAGTAAATCAATTCCTGATCTTCCACATGTTTTTGTGTTTTTTTTTCTTGCAGAGTTTATTTCAGAACTGTTTGCTTCTCCATGAGCAAAATTTACGGCTCTGATATCACAATCACACATCAAAAGTGCTTATTGGGAATCCTTTGGGTCCCCTCGGAGGGGTCTAGTGACTAGCACATAAAGTGTTGTCACAATAAGATCTGGGATTCTAATCTCGGTAAAGTCGAGGTAAATACCTCTCTTATGTGCTAGTCACTATTCCAAAGGCTAGTAGTCGTCCGTGATTTACCTCCTCCGTATTGACTTTGGGACGGGTTGACGGGGACACTAGGGACGAACGTATTCGACTTTTGTCATAATTATTGAGAATCCTTTGGATTTTGAAGTTCTTTTTGTGCACGTGGTAGATTTAAGAAAAAAAATGAGATTTCAAATTTACTTATAACTGTTTAATAGCTATTTGGTAGTTTTTACAACCGTGTAATAACTATTTAGTAGTTTTTATAACGGTTTAAAAGTAATTTTAATGAAATTTAAATAATTTTGATGAAATTGATAATATATATATTGGTAGGGACGGATCCAAGTAGTAGAGATCCTTTGATCCGTAAATTGTGGACCAGGAGATAGTCCATTGTATGAGGACCTTTGATTTGGATGGACCCCACCTTTAAATAGGTAGGGCTCATCTGAATCAAGGATCTAAAAAAATGGATCATTCTCTGGTCCGTAATTTATGGAGCAGAGGATCCGTCCTCGGATCCAAGGGGGCGGCATTGGCGGTCACCCTTTTTATCAGCAGTGCAACCTGTAGTATTATAGGGTTTCATTGATGAAGATGAAGGATATCGTCCCTTATTCCGTGTAAAAATTAACTGCGCTCAACTCAAATCTTAATCGTCCCTCTATATTTAAATGTCTGAATCTGTCATTATATATTGATATAAAAATGTTCCATGTTTAAGATATAAAATTTATAATTTAAAATTTAGAGTTTAACTATAATTATGTAGTAGTTGCTTAGTTAGTTGTTACAATTAAGTAACAGCTACTTAGTATATAAAACATCTAATGGACATCCTTTTAGATTTTTTTTTTTAATTAAGATATCATTTTAATGATTTGTATATTTTAGGGTGCTGTTTTGAACTTTTGATTTTTGTAAAAATAATAAATTGTGTGGAATCAAAGGTTATTTTATTGTCTTAAAGAAAAAGGTAATCTTGACCTTAATGTTAAGGTCCCTTAGCCCAATAAAATGGGTCAATACTTAAATAAAATCGATGCTCATATTATCAAAAGAGGGGTATTTGGTGGCTAGCAAAGAAGTTATTGGTGATCGACAAAAAGAGGTGAGCCAATATACTAGATCAAGATACCATCCACGTTATCAAAGCAATTATCAATAAATTGAAACTATTGCCACCCCTAAGAGGTAGGACTGTAAATGAACCAAGTATTCGTAAATAAGTTTGGTGTTCGATTTTGTAAGAGATTGTTTATGTTCGTTCAATATACACAAGATTAATTAAACAAACAAGCTTAAACAACTCGTTAAGTTAAACAAACAAGTTTAAACATATATGTGTTCAATTCGTTAATGTTTGTGAACAATGTTCGTCAACAATATTCATAAACAATATTCACGAACAATGTTCACGAATCATATTCATTAATAAAAAAAATTTCAATATGCTAAATAAATAATAAAATAAATAAATAAATTTAAATTATTAAGATTAATAATCAATCAAATAACTAAAAGTTTCAAATAATCAAATAAAATTGAATTGAGAGTTCGATAATATATAAATGAAAGAAGCTCGAACCAAGCCCAAGTTAAGTTCAAATCAAGCTCAAGTCAAGCTTGAATTTAGAGCTCGATAACATCTAAACGAACCAAGCTCAAGCCAAGCTTCAAACAAGCTCAAGCTCATAAAAAATAAACTAAGACAAGTTTGAACAATTATTTCAAAAGTTTGGTTCATTTTAAGCTCGGCTCGGCTCGGCTCGGTTACCTTATCAAACAAACTTAAACACCCTAAAACTTGACTCGGCTCGGCTTGTTTACAACCCTACTAAGAGGTACGGTGGTTAACCCATACATTGAGGATTCGATTCTAATGTAGGGTAAATCTTATGCCCCGCAGAGGTTGAACTATTAAAATTGCTAGGATACCACATCTGGATCCGATTGCACTTCCTAATTTACCTGGTACATGAAATAGGAGAAGACTGCCCATCTTCGATCCAAGGCATGGATATCTAGATTAATAATAATAATAATAATAATTATTATTATTATTAATAGACTAAAACTATTAATTTATTAACGAGCTAAGTAGATCGAATCCAAATGCATTAGATTGAGCCCGGAAGATGTGAGTGCATTAGGCTTTTACCGGATCTATTTGGGTAGACCTCACATGGTCGTTTGACACACACGCAATGTTTCACTCCCTGGTCTACTGCCATGCCCTCCCTCCCAACTCCGTCGTATCTTCTTACTCCACCGTCACTTCCGCCTCCTCCTCAAGTTCCACAACTTTTCTCGATCCCTATTTCCTTGTCGAGTACCTCGTGAATACATGAGGGTTCTCCCCGGACAATGCTTCCAAGGTCTCCAAATTGCTTTCCCGTTTTCAATCCACCAAGAAGCTTGATGATGTTCTTGGATTCTTCATATATATATATATATATATATATATATATCTTAGGGCCTTGATGGTGCTAATATCAGAAAGATAATATATTGGAGGCTAGGATTTCTCGATTGGGATGTGGAGAAGAATCTTGCTCCAAAGTTTCAAATTTTGTATGACATGGGTTATGTACATCCAATGTCGTTCTACTACACATGACAGTTATCGACCTCAACTTCCAAAACAACTTCTTCGTCGACGAAAGATTTGGGAAAATCTATTTGGATTGAAGGAGATCCTCCACAAGAATCTCCGGAGGTGTGAATGGTTTTTGAGCAATAACATTGAGTGCTCAAAAGGTTATTTCTGATATTTACAGATGAATCAACAGGATTAATAGCTTGTGCTGTATCATCTTTCCAGCCGTGCTCAAAAAATTTTTAAATTTTAATAACGACGTTGGGATTTTTAAATTTTTATAACTATGTGATTTTAATAATTTGTTTTATTCTTTGGTAATTAGATATATTAAAATAGAAAAAAATATTTTTAAATTTTTTACTTTTTATTTTGTATTTTTAAAATTTTTATTAAAATTTTAAAATTAAAATGAATAAACTTAAAGGATTAAAAATGAAACTTATTTTTATTTATGTCTATAATTTTTCTTAAAATTTTGATCGGCACGACAATCCGAGCTGAGATAGAAACTATAAATTTTTTTAAAAATTTTGATTGGCACGACATTCCCAGCTGAGATAGAAACTGAGACTTGGTTGGGTATAATGTAATTTAACTTATAATTTAATCAAATTTGTAATATAATGTAATGTAATGTAATCTTGATTTACATTACTATGTTTGGTAATGTAATGTATGTAATCTTTGATTACAAGGGTGATTATATTCTTTTGTTTGATGTCCATTATTTTTTATAAGCAATGTAATTCTTATTATTATAAAATGATAAAAATATCCTGTGACATCTACCGATGGTCGCCGCACCTCTGTCGGAGCTTGCAGCAACCAGCGACCGGCGGTGGGCGGCAGCGACGACGGCCGACGATGGGCGGCAGCGACCTGTGGTGGGCGACGACCGACGACGACAGCAGCTGGCAATGGCCACCGGTGGCGACGGGCGACGGCGGTGGGCGGCAATCGCGGTGGACTAGGGGTATATTCGGCATTTAAATTTTGATTAAATGGTGACCTCGTAATGTAATCGGATTACATAGTATTTGCTTTGTAATCCAGATTACAACACTTAACTACCTTTTGTAATCCGGATTACATTACATTACAAGTTTAAAATTAAACCAAACAAAATAATCAGCCTTGTAATGTAATCCTGATTATATTACAAGGCAGATTACACCCTATTAAACGTAACCTAAACAGAAAGAGGAGAGAGGAGTGAGGAGAGATCTTTTAGAAAAAGATAATGAGTAAACTTTTGACAGGAGAGATAAAATGAAAAGAATATATTGTAAGTCTCTTGACAGTGAGTAAGAAGTAAGAGGGATGAATTATCTGAAATAAAAAAATAGAACTCTCATCTTTTCAAGCCGAAGTTGAACTTCAACTAGATAAGAAAATTAAAGTTGTCCGATCTAACCGTGGAGGTGAATATTACGATGGATATGATGGATCAGGTGAACAACGTATAGGACCTTTTGCGAACTCCTTGCTGAATGTGGAATTGTACCTCAGTATACCATGCCTGATACACCCAGTCAGAATGGTATAGCTGAGCGTCGCAATTGAACCTAAAAGACATGATAAGAAGTATGATGGTTTTCACTTCTCTAACAGAGTCCTTGTGGGTGAAGCACTCAAGACTGCAGTTCACATACTCAATAAAGTACCTAGTAAGACAGTAACTAAAACCCCATTTGAGATGTGGACGGGTAAGAAGCTTAGCATTAGGCACTTATACGTCTGGGGTTGTCCAGCTGAAGCTAGGCCTTACAAGTCTAATGAAAGGAAACTGGACTCAAGAACAGTTAGCTGCAATTTTATAGAATACTCTAAGAAGTCAAGAGGGTATAAATTTTACTATCCCTCTAACAGATCCTTCTTTAAAATGGGAAATGCCAAGTTCATTGAGGACAGTGGGAGTAATAAAATCAGTGAAGTATCTTTTAAGGAAAGCATTGACGATCCTCTTGTGGTTACTACTAGTGCGATCAGTAGTGGTATGGTTACTGATCCTGTCCGAAAGCTGAATCAACGGACGTTGGGCACGTGGCGCTCTTCAAGAGGCTGACGTAGATCTCCTGACTGTCCGCACGGGCCTCCGATGAACCTGCACAGAAGTCGAGCCGGGAAGGGGTTCCCGGCGACGACCCTCCGACGCTCAAGTCAGGTAAGCGGACAACGAAGAAGTGACCCCAAGTCTCTCAGAATGTGTACCTCCGGTGAAGTGCAAGGCCCCTTATATAGAGCTGGGAAGGAGCTCATGCACACATGTCGAGGCGAGTACGTGTCCCCAGCCCATACCTCGGTAAGGGCTTGTCAGAAGGCTTACCTGACACCATACTGCCACAGTCCAAGCATGTCTTCGATGGGACATCAGAACCCCTTGTCGCCAGATTTGGAGTATGGCCTAGTCATAAAGCATGACAGCTGTCAGAAGATGTTCCTTGTCCTTCTCTCCTTACTCTCACGTCCGGCCGGCCGGCACTCACATCACGTCCGGCCATCCATATGCACTGGCAAGCTTAGGAGATCCTCGGTAATGTGATCTGTGGGGA
The DNA here is from genome assembly GCF_018446385.1 of Zingiber officinale. Taxonomy (NCBI): domain Eukaryota; kingdom Viridiplantae; phylum Streptophyta; class Magnoliopsida; order Zingiberales; family Zingiberaceae; genus Zingiber; species Zingiber officinale. The sequence goes on along the minus strand of NC_056001.1, from coordinate 110,277,940 downwards.
ATGTTCGTAGTATGCTACCTTATGTCTTCGACCGAGCGTATCATCCGCTCGGCCCTATGATCCTGTTCAGCGAGCGTCGGAACCCCGACTCCCACCGAGGCGCCTTTTGCCATCAGTTGGACACCGGTAGGCCTGCCGGGCGGTCGGCCCACCCTTCTCCGGTCGGCCTATTGATCCAATCTTTTCTCAGGTGTCCGGTCGGTTCAACCTTCGCCTATCGACCAAATTGATCCTTTGACTTCCACGCGGCGTTGACTCCCCAGAACGGGGGTCCCCTGTTCTTACCGCCGGATCAGTTACCATACCGCACATTATGAGTATCACATATCTAGTGAGCGTAGTGAACCAAGATATTCCCATGACATCTCCAATGTAATTGGAGGAACCTGCCACTGAAATTGAAGTATTGCCTTATATTGATGAGCAAGTACCTCAACCACCTTAAACACAAGTGTCTTTAAGGCGATCCATAAGGGAATGGAGAACCATGAATTCTCGTGATTATGTTTATCTCCAAGAGCATGATTTTGACATAGGGTTAGAGAGTGATCCTATATCTTTCCAAGAAGTCAAATAATACTCTAACCCTAAAAGGTGGATTAACGCCATGCAAGAAGAGTTGAAGTCTATGGCGGACAATGACGTTTGGGAACTTGTCGAATTGCCTGAAGGAATGAAGCCCGTTGGCTGTAAATGGATATTTAAAATCAAACGGGATTCAAAGGGTAATGTTGAAAAGTATAAGGCTTGTCTTGTTGCCAAGGGATTCACTCAGAAAGAAGACATTGATTATAAGGAGACTTTCTCACCTGTGTCAACGAAAGACTCCCTTAGGGTAATCATAGCACTTGTGGCTCATTATGATTTAGAGTTACATCAAATGGACGCAAAGACTGCATTCCTCAATGGAGACATAGAGGAGTCTATATATGTGGTGTAACCAGAGAACTTTGAGTCTAAGGACTCAAAGCACCTAGTATGTAAATTAAAGAAGTCCATTTATGGTTTAAAGCAAGCGTCCCGTCAGTGGTACCGGAAATTTGATCAAGTGGTTATCTCATTTGGATTTAAAGAGAACTCCGTTGATCAGTACATATATATCAAGTTCAGTGGGAGCAAGTTTGTTATATTTGTTTTGTATGTGGACGATATATTGCTTGCGAGTAATAATAAGGGTATGCTGCATTAAACCAAGTCATTTCTATCTGATAATTTTGAAATGAAAGATCTTGGTGAAGCATCCTTTGTTTTAGGCATACAGATCTATCGTGATCATTCAAGAGGCATTCTTGGACTTTCACAATAGACCTATATTGAAAAGGTGCTGATAAAGTATGGTATGCAGAATTGTACACCCGGTTACACCTGTGTCAAGAGGTGACGAGTTCAACTTGCAGCAGTGTCCACGGCTTGAACTTGAAATAAAGGAGATGGAACAATTCCCATATGCATCAGCAGTGGGAAATCTCATGTATGCACAAGTTTGTACTCAACCAGATATAACATTTATAGTGGGGATGTTAGACAGATATGTTAGTAACCCAGGACCGTCACACTAGAAAGCGACAAAGAGAGTGATGCGATATTTACAAAGAACTAAAGGACATATGCTCACGTATCGGAGATCAGATCATCTGGAGGTGATTGGATATTTAGACTTTGATTTTGCTGGATGCTTGGATAGCAGGAGGTCCACTTCGAGCTATATCTTCATGCTTGTTGAAGGGGTTATATCTTGGAAGAGCGTCAAGCAGACGCTAGTAGCCACTTCTACTATTGAGGCAGAGTTGATAGCATGCTATGAAGCATCCAATCACGGGATTTGACTGCGAAACTTTATCACAGCATTACAGATCATTGATGGCATTGACGGGTCATTGAGGATCTACTGTGTTAATAAAGCTGCAAAACTTTATGCCAAGAAGAACCGCAGTTCGTCGAAGTCCAAGCGCATCGACATCAAGATTCTAGTGGTTAAAGAAAGAGTTCAGAGTTGTCAGATTATGGTAGAGCACATCAGCACAGATTTCATGTTAGTCGATCCACTCACCAAAGGCTTGGTGCTTAAGATGTTTCATGCGCATGTTGTGGATATGGGAGTCCTTCTTATGGAAGAAGAACTCATCTAGTGGGAGTCTGTATTTATCTTATTGCTATATATTTGATAGTAAAGACAAACATTTTGTTTTGATTATTGTACACACTTAAAGTTCAAAATATTAATGGGAATTTATATGTTTATTTAACACTCTGACTATGATATCATCATTTACTACTACTGTTTAGCGTTTGATGTTTATAAATATAATATAAATTCCTTTTAAAATCATACAATTTGGATCATAATTTGCTATTGCATTTTAGTATAAAGTATTTTGCAAATATGATCTGACCTCTTTTGAGGTCATCTTAGGACCAGTTGAAAATTGACATGTATTGATCACATTTCATGTAATTTTCACTCTACACATCTACATCTTGATCTATGTCATTAATGACATTGGTATTGTGATTACTGTTGGTGCTTGTTACGATCATATACAGTAGCTATGACCTCTTTAGTCCTATACTGATGAAGTTAATGGACCAGATTATTTACAGGAGTATTCTGTACCCATAAAGTTTGATATCAACTAAAGTTTTACTTGTATTCCACATACAACTCACATATAGCACAAGTGGGAGATTGTTGGATATAATTATCCCTATTAGGTGGGCTTATTTGTAAGTTGCATATGTGAATACGATCTGAACCCTTTAAAGTGATCTAACTTAGGTTTATTGGGTTCAGTTATTGGATGTAGACCATGTATGTGTAGAACATTTAGTCCCGCATCTATTATCATCTATATGCTGATAATAGATGTTCAGTATATATGGATTTATAGTCCCACATCTATTATTATCGACGGGCTGATAATAGATGTGCACTATATAATAGGTTGGCCCCCAGAGGATTAGGATAATCTTGAGACGTCTCTTCGTTCCCCATTGACGAAGAGAATTTGACACCGTCAACTCTAAATTCTCCGAAAGGCCTACCTTTTCCTTCCGCTATTTCTTCTTCCACAAGATTTTCTTGACGATGCTAAAGGGCAAAGATATGGCTTTTGTCATTATGTTTATGCATTATTTACTTTCTTATGTCATGTTCTCCATGAAATGAAGATCCATGCTCATATATTCTTGTTTTTTTCTATACGAATTTTTATTTTGATTATTTAGAATTCATACAGCTTATGTATATCTTTTAGGAAAGATGAAACTTAGGCTGCGTTTGGTAGGGCGTAATCTGCCTTGTAATGTAATCCTAATTACATTACAAGGCAGATTATTTTGTTTGTTTCACTTTTAAACTTGTAATGTAATGTAATCTAGATTACAAAATGTAGTGAAGTTTTGTAATCCAGATTACAAAGTAAATGCTATGTAATCCGATTCCATTACGAGGTCACCGTCCCACCAAAATTTAAATACCGAATATACCCTTAGTCCACCGTCGACCCCCGCCCCCCACCGCCGACCGCTCGCGCTTGCTCATGGCCGCTCGCGCTCGCGGTAGTACCTGGCCGCTAGCATTGCCGCCTGGCCGCTGCTGCCTGGCCCTAGCACTGCTGCTTGGCCCTAACACCGCCGCCTGGTCGCTGCTGCCTGGCCCTAGCGCCGCCGCCTGGCCGTTGGCGGCCGCGGCTGGCCGCTGGTGCCAAGGTTGGCCACTAGCAGACTCACCTGGTCACTGCCGGCATAGGTTGGCTACTGGTGGCCTCCCTAGCCGCTGTTTGGCATTGGCTGGCCGCTGCCAGCGTCCACCGCCGGCCGTCGACCGCCGCCGCCGGCAGCCGCCGCCGCCGCCCACCGACGTCCGGCGCCGGCGACGGCGGCCGGCGGCGATCGGCGGCCGGCGCCGGCGACGGCGGCCGGCGGCGGCCGGCGACCGGCCGGCGGCGGCGGCCGGCGCCGATGGTCGGCGACCGGCGGCCGGTAGCTGCCACAAGCTCCGGCAGAAGTGCGGCGACCGTCAGTAGAGGTCGTAGGATATTTTTGTCATTTTATAATAATACAAATTACATTTCTGATAAAAAATAATAGATATCAAACAAAAAAAATGTAATCATCCTTGTAATCAAATATTACATACATTACATTTCCAAACGTAGTAATGTAATCAAAATTATATTACATTACAAATTTGATTACATTACAAGCTAAATTACATTACACCCAACCAAACGTAGCCTTAGGTGCGCAACATTAAAATTTTTTAATGGAAATTGCCGAAGTTTCCTTATCTGTTAGCACAAAAATTAGAGTCTTTTTTAATGTTGTCAATTACAAATTGTTACATATATGTGAAGTATTGTTTGCTTGAGATTCTTGTATAATAATTTGAATTGTAAAGTGATCATAAAGATCTTATACTTATATATATATATATATATATATATATATATATATATATATATATATAGATTCTTGTATAATAATTTGAATTGTAAGGTGATCATAATTCTCAAAAGTAGCCGGGGCAATAGCCAAGCCAGCTTTGTTAGGTGATTATCCTCTGCTGCAAACTGTAGTGTTCGTCCTCTTTCCAAGGAGGTATTTATTTTTCTATCTTCTTCCACCACTTAAATTCATTAATTTTATGTGCTTATTTATAAGTTGTTTGATTGAATTTATAATGTTCTCTATTTATGCATGTTATTGTATTATGTTTTTTTTATGTCAATATGATATATATAGTTTGCTGAATTTGCTAATCACTTCTTTATTTGAGACTTGGAAATTTTTTTTTTTTTGCTATTTCCCGTGTCGAAGGTATGAAAAGATACATAAATTATTTTCTGAATTTATTCAACAGCCAATAAAAGTAAGATCTCTATCTTTAAAATTAATTAGTCAAAATTTAAACATTTAAAAAAATAATGATCAATCAGCTAAATAGACTTTAGATTGACGTGATCCAAACATAAAGGCGATTGGTAACTTATCAAAAGAATTGTGAAATTTTCAAAAGACGCATAGTTTGTTATTTCTCAAAGTATGCAATTTTTTTTTCAAAAAAAAATACTCTTCCTGCTTTACTTGTTCAATTCTAAATAATTATTATTATTTTATTTAAATGGAACTAAATTGAACCAAATCCTCAAAGGGCACTTAGCTCCTCCTCATTTCCTCATTTCCTCATTCTCAACTGCCCTTTACCCTTCTCGCACAAACTGCACTGGCCGAGACTGCAAGGTTCTCTCAGTGGTCGAAAAAATACTTAGGGTTTATATTTTTTAAATAAATTAAATACTAATTTCTAAAAGATAAATAAATTTTTATATAAAAGTTTAATTTTTTAACTTTTTGAGATGCAAAATATTAATTAAATTTGTATATTTAAATTTTGGTAATATTTTTTTATAAATAAAATCATTAAATTATTTAATTTTTTTAGTGTAAATAAGATTTTATTATTTTATTTCAGTTTGATGAAAATTTAACATTATTATCTATATAAATATAATAAAATAACAAATAAATATTAACTTTTATTTAAAATAATTAAAATGAGCATCTAACAAAATTTATCCAAATTAAAACATAATTTTGCATATTAAAGAACAATAAGCATCTACAAATATCAATAATAAAAAAATAAACTATAATAAAATTCAAATAACTTATAATTTATTACCAATATTAAAATGATAAGAGTGATCTTAAGCAGCATGAGAATGAATTAGCTTTGAATTTTGTTTTCCTTAAATTGCTAAGATTTCATACTGAGGATTGAATGATATTTTTATCGACGAAGTAAGAGGAAGACATCATTTGATAGATCGAATCACTGTGAGGGGTGGGGAAGGGAGTGAGATCACAACGAGAGAGAAAGAACACCAGATCATTGATAAAAGAGGTAGGAGTGTAAATGAGCCAAGCTGCTCATGAGTTATTCGAACATCGATTCGATAAAAGCTCGTTTGAGCTCGTTTAATGAGGCTTGTTAAGATAAACAAACCAAGCTCAAGCTCATGAACATGTTCGTTAAGCTCATGAATCAACTTTTAATTAAAAAAATAATAATTTTGATATTGAATTTATAGATTTTACACTCTACTTATGAAAAACATAGACAAATATATTAAATTTATTTATTATAATAAAATTATAAATTTTAACAAGAATATTATAATTTTTTAAAAATATATAATTTAGTTTTTAATGAATATTTAAATTTATAATTTATATTTATTAAGCTCGTTTTGGTTCGATACAAACTCGAATAAGCTCGTGAGCCATGAATATATTCGTTCAATAAAGCTCGAGCTCGGCTCGATTATAAACGAGTCAAACTCAAACATCCAAGAGTTCGGCTCGATTTGGCTCGATTACACCCCTAAAAAGAGGGAAAGAATGTGAGATTACTATAAGGGAGGGAAAGAGTGTGAGATCATATATATATATATATATATATATATATATATATATATATATATATATATATATATATATATATAGAGTTTTGTTACTGTGCGCGACTGCACAGTGCGCGACTGTGCGCGTCGCGCATAGAAACAGCGCTTTTTTTATTTATTTTTTTTATTTTTTTTTGTTTTTTGAATTTTAAAAATTCAACATTTCCTTATTTAAAATTTAATATATAGATATATCCCCTAAACACATTACAATATTCAATAAATACTTAAATTAATTTTATTTTAATTTTTTTTAAACCAAACACTATAACCTAATTAGAAAGCCTAAACCCTATAGTTAAAATCTAAAAAAAAAAATAGTTTTAACACTATACCCAAAGCCAGAACCCTATAAATAAAATCGTAAAGAAATTTTTTAATTATTTTTTAATTTAAAAATTAAAAAAAAACAAAAAAAATTTGATACTGCGCTCGACGCGCACAGTCGCGCACTGTGCCGTAGCGCGCAGTATCAAATCTGTATATATATATATATATATATATATATAATATCAAGTGATTGAATGATTTTTATTGATTTTTTTAATAATAGAGTTTTATGGAATTGATAGATTTTTATTTACTTTTATAGAATCTTATATAGTTGTGAAAAGAATTTTATGGAGTTATATAAACTTTTTTATAAGATTTTTACATACATTTGTAAACTTCATGAAAACTTATGGATTTACGGGAAAGAAAAATTCTAATGGTGAGAACCCTCGATTATGTAATTTTCTAGAGAGAAAGGAATGTCTCGTCTTGTGAGAGTAAAAAAGAGAGAGACGTGTAGGGTTAAGGGGGTGTATTTAATCTTGAAAAAATATAGGTGGTCATGGTCTCACATGATATTTATCCTTGAACAAAATCTAAAATACCTAATTAACTTAATTTTTTAATAAAATAATAAATATCATACTTGTTCATAAAATTTTTTTTCAACTTTTTATATTTTTGGCTTGTTTTAGCTAAACAAAGAGAGGATACATCTTAATTTGTAATTTTAAAATTTTTTAATAATATAATTATAAATCCAAAAATATTATAATAATTTTAAATGTTTTTTATTTATAAATTTGATCTAAATTATCATGAAAGAAATAAAAACCATGTAAAGAGACAAAAAAAGAGAGAAACTCAAAACAAAATATCCGAACATATGAATTATCAGGTCGACTGGTACAGGTTATGGGTTGAGCAGCAATTAGAGCCTTTATATCCCATGATTATCTTGACAAAAAGATTTATTTGTAGGTCCTTATAAACTAAAAGCTTCTGATGAATTGAAGAAGTAGAATATGAGAATCCCGAAAGAGATGGTCATTGATGTAATCAACAAGGAAAACAAGTCGCTCAGTAAAGATGAGGTCTTGTGGCGCTTGATGTTGTAGCTTGACCTTGATGTTTGCCGTGCCTATTCTAGGAATCTTGAGCAATTGGGCACTTTTATTACCTCAATTTCTCTCAACTTGAGTCACAATCTTGAGCAAATTTATTAAAAATGAAATGCATGCTCGAGACTTGAAACTTGTAAATTTACTCAAGATAATTTATAAATTTTTAAAGCATTTCATGCAAAGCTCATGAATCAATTTGAAACTGATGAGCATGGCCTGTATCATTTTTTATTAATTTATAAAAGCCTTCGTATAGGAATTTTTATAATTCAAGTTTCAAGTTTATTTATGAAATTAATAAAAGCCTTCGCCTTACCCAATGAGCAATTATAAATTATGAATTTGCTTGAGTCACAATCATGAGCTTCGCATGAAATGCATACTCGAGAAGAAACTGAGAGAGTGGAATGATTGGGGTACACAAAAGGTAATGTAGGTTGTTAAGAGGTTAAATAAGGACTGGGTCTTTAAAATCAAAAGAAATAATTAAAATTGAGGAGTTGGAAGAGAAGAAAAGAGTTATTACTAAAAAATTAAGGTGATTTAAAGTCTATAGAAATCTCATGGATGAGGAAAAGACTTTTATTTTATTTTTAAAATTGTATCAAGTGTTTTGGAGAGCTCATATTGGTTAAAATTTATATCCAAAGAATTTAAATGAATCCATGAAAATCTATTAAAACTTTGGATACCAAAAGATTTTTATAGAGTTTTAAAAAGTCAAGTTTGAATACCACATGACTTGTTAAAATTCTATAAAAATCTAATTTGGATACCACTAGATTTCAATAAAGTTTATAAAAGTCTAGATTGAATACATCTAGACTTTTAAAATCCACAAAAGTCAATCAAAATAATTAAAACTCCAACATTGAATACACCCCCTTAAGTCTTTATTCCTATTAATAGGTGGAGACCAATTCTACAATCAATGTTCTTGGATGACGATAATTGAGTTTTAAACTTTGTATGTCTAGTATGTCATTAGAGGACCATCTTAAAAATTAGAGACCCAAATCATGATACCCTGTTCGGATAGTGATGCGGCGATAAGGAGTTCACCTAGCACGAGTTAACTAACATGGTAGAAGTCAAAGTCAAGACGGTCAATGTCAAAACCCAAAAGAATAGACGGTGGCTACATTGGCAAACCAGATGAACCAGTGTTCGATCGACATGAGATTCGTCCGAGCGGACCACCCGACCGGCTTGGGGTAAGGCGGTGGCATCTCCCATCACTGAACGTCCCGGGAAACATTGAGGCACCAAGGGTATGGAAGAGTTTATCCAACCGAGAGGAACAAGTCACCGCTTAGAATCATCATACCGAAGAGTAGTCAAAGTCGGTCGAGCGGAGGAGTCTTGGTGCCGAACGACTGCTTTGTTCGGCCAAGCAGCAGGATTGTTGTCCTCGCGACATCCTTTTGGGGGAGTGACACACTAGGCACGGTCGATAGGCAGACCGTGCACGTTGGAATGTGGGGGATGCAGCTACGAACAGTTGGAGAACGTGCTCATCGCCCACTATAGCTCTATATAAAGGGGGTCCATCACCGACAAAGGTATGTGTGATTTACTTTTGGTGCATATTTATACTGTTGCTTTGCTTCTGCTCCACATTTCGGTGATTGACTTGAGCGTCAGAAGGGCAACGCTAGGGACCCCTTCCCTGGTCCGGCACTGATGTCATTTGTTTTACAGAGCAGAGCAAGGTCTACGTCCAGTCAGCGAAACCATCACCTCCCGGCTTTCCACTCACCCGCTTTCGGACAGGATTATTTTCGCACCGTCTATGGGAATGTAGCCTGTATCCGAAATGAGGACATGGAAGATGCTGAACGACACCACATGGTGATGCTAACGCAAGAAGAGCTCGATGCGCTGATACAAGCCCGAACAACGAAAATAGTGGAGGAACAACAACAACAACCATTGGCCGAGCGCCAAGCACCAGAGTCTGCGACATCAACTGTAGGCCCGTCGGTCGAACGAGTAGAGCAAGTAGACAAAATAACTGCTCGGGAGAAGACAAAGAAGTCGATTGGCACCTATAGGGGAGCCCCTAATGCGCCGATCTCATTCCATCGAGCACTATTCCGAACTCCATTAGAAGAGAGGGGTCGGGCAGATAGAGATCGAGGATCTTCTTTGGATGAGGCGTCTGTTCGGAACAAACAAAAAAGAAAAGCGACAAAGGAAGACAATTCACCCGAGCAGATCAATCAACAGTTCTCACAATAGATTATGGACAACCCTCTGCCAAAGTATTACACCCCACTGATAATCGGGGAATATAATGGAGTGACTGACACAGACAACCATTTAGCCCAATTTGATAACGCGGCCACACTTTACTAGTACATTGATGGGGTGAAGTACTGAGTCTTCCTCACTACGCTATCTGAATCGGCGCAACGTTGGTTCAAGTGGTTGCCGAGCGGCTTGATCCACAGCTTCAAGGACTTCCGAGCGGCCATCCTGCATCACTTCGCCAGCAGTCGCCACCACCAGAAGATGAGCGTCAACTTGTTCGCCTTGAAGCAAGGGCCTAGGGAAGCGCTGAGGTCCTACATCCAACGCTTCAATCAGGCGGTGATAGATATCCCGCGGTCTCCTCCGACGTGTTGGTAAACGCCTTCACCCAGGGATTCACTGAAGGGGAGTTCTTTCGATCACTCACTGAAGGGGAGTTCTTTCCTCCAGTGGCTCTTCGTGATTTTCTGCCTCGACGCGTCGACACCAGCATCCAGGCCACGACGGAGTTTCTCTACTTCAGATCCAAACCGCAACCCTCTTCTCTTCGGGCTAGAAGATAAGAGGTCCTTCATAGTCAACATCCGGCCACGACATCTCCAAGATCTGGCCGCCCTAAGCAAGCAGCAGTCCTCTTTCGGAGAGCTCTTCACTTCATGCTCAACACCGACATCCCTCAGACATCTCCGGCCTTCATCAGATTCTGAACAACAAGCGTCTTCTTCAATGGTCGATATGTTGATTTGCGTGGTTGATTGTTTGATGTTTCTGTACTTAAGCTGTTCTCCCATGTTTTAGATTTGCATGTACCCATGTCATTTTGATTCATGCTCTTAAGGTGTTTGACAAAATGCTTCTTCCAATAGTTAGGTTTAAATTCGTGCACTTTATTTTTCCAATAGTCATTTGAAGAATCACAGGTCGATAATTAATTCCCAACAATATTTTTTCTTCTTCTTAATTCTTCTTCTTCTTTAATTTGCTTATATATATAATCTATCTTGATGTTGTAGGAGGAGATCACCAAGGAGTTTGAGGAGAGGAAGATTGTGTTGGGACCGATGTGCCCGCTAGAGGGGGGGGGGGGGTGAATAGCGTCTCACCCAAATCGATGGCTTTCTATGTATTCGTTAGTTGCACAGCGGAATAATACGAAACTAAATACGAATATGAAAGCTAAAGACAAAGAAAGGAAATGCACCCAATGCACGTCAATGTAACGTGGTTCGGAGATAACTTGCTCCTACTCCACGGCTGCCCGTAAGGTGGACGATCCCGATCCTTCGGTGGATTAGCCCCCGGCAAACTCCGGCTACTCAAGCAACTCCTTGTGGGTGGAGAAACCTCACCACAACACCAACCAAGAACACTTGGACACAAGAGAACCTTGAGCACGTTTGGTGACTACTAATTAGGCTTTAACCAAGTCTAATTTCGTCACCTTGGCCGGCCATCCCAAGCTCCTTCTTATAGAGCTTGGAATAAATCAGTAAGTTGATTTGCCCGTTACCAGTCGACTGGTCCTTGCACCAGTCGACTGGTGTCAGCCCAACGGCTCTCTCAACGGCTCTCTACAGTGCACCAGTCGACTGCTACAGTCACCAGTCGACTGCCACAGTAACGCTACAGTACTGCTACAGTAACGCTATAGTACTACTACATTAACGCTACAGTACTGCTACAGTAAACTCTAATTCTAGGATTTTACCTCGAGTACATTCACTCAGCACTCGTTCTCGCCCGACCAACCTAGACCTAGCCTTCTAGCCTCCTCCATCAGCCTTGCGTCCCTCGGATGCCTCCCCGTCCTTCACGTCTTGTCTTTTGGAGCTTCCATCGGCCTTGTCATTGTTGTCGAGTCTTCCTTTGCCAAGAGGTCGCGCCTCCGGGACTTCATCCATTGCCAAGTCACACTTGGACTTACGTTGCAAAGACTACATGCTTGGACTTACACCGCCAAGACTCATCCTTGGACTTTCCTCCTTTGCCAAGATCACACTTGGACTTACGTTGTCAAGACTACATGCTTGGACTTACACCGCCAAGACTCACCCTTGGACTTTCCTTGTTGTACCTGTATCCTGCACACTCACAATGCATATCAAATACAACAATAAACCTAACTTAAACTTTTGCCCAAACATCAAAACTTAGGGCACCTAGATTGCTCCAACAATCTCCCCCTTTTTGATGTTTGGCAACCTGTTTAAGTTAGGGAAACATAAATACAATACATATGCAAATAAATATGCAAATCAACTCATGCATAAATAATGGAACCTAAATCTCTAGGCTCCCCCTTCACCTAAGCTCCCCCTTGAGCTAGGATTTCCCGCAAAGGTAAACTTCTCCCCCTTTGCCTAAACAATCTCTCTCCCTTCACCTAAGCTCTCCCTCGAGTTAGGATTTCTTGCAAAGGTGTATAGGTTTCCCACTTAAACCTAGACTTCTCCCCCTTTGCCATACATCAAAAAGAGCTCCAACAATATCTCAATTGTTGAAAACATGTCATCCAAATTGATCCTAAACTCATGTATTTATCCCCCATGGATCTCATACATTTAAACGAGTTGACACGGTCAAGAACAACGTTAAAAAACATTTTTAGGCTGGTATCAGTCGACTGAACTAGGTACCAGTCGACTGTCCCCTTCGACAGAACCTTACAGAAGCATTCTGTGGTCGAAATCTACTGTTACCAGTCGATTGGTATCGGCACCAGTCGACTGGTATCAACAAAATGAGCTTACAGAAACATTTTGTGCTCAAAAACACTGTTACCAGTCGACTGGTATATGCAACAGTCGACTGACACCCTATTTCTGCAAAAATCAGCCTTTTCAGGCCAACTTCAGAAATGCACCAGAAATTCTCTAGACCTCCAAAAATCCCCAAATTTTGTGGAGAGGTCTATTGTACCCTTGTCTACTTGGAAAAAAAATATATAAAAATATATTTATCACAGATCCCAAGATTGACACAAAATTCAAAACTAGCTAAATAGTTCAATTGAACATTGACCTAAAGTCCTAGTTTTGGCTTTCTCTTGATGTATCTGCCCATACTAAATCCCAATACTTCCCTAGCATGGGTTTATATGACATCTATACATCAAAAACTAATTTTTATACAATATGACCCCCAATGTCATATTTTCATGCATGAAACACATCCCAATTGTGCCAACCCACTAGGTTAGAGACTTAAGTCTGTCTCTTAACCACTTGGCACATTTGATAATCCATCTATCATGGGTCCCAAAAGCTCTTCCTATCCTTAGGAATCTTAACCTTAGTCACCTCTCTTGGTTGTTGATACAGTCTGATCTGGCTGTTGTTTTGATGTTGACACTGATTTAAGTTTGTATCAGATATTAATTAAACTCAGAATGACTACTGATCGAGGTTGATCAGTTGGGAGGGAAAGTCCTGTTGAGTGAAGCCAGGCAAGGGAAATCCAGATGGGTCAAGGTTGACCAGACATCTGGTGAAAAGTCCAAGCAGGGAGCTTGGCACGGGAAAAGTCCAAGTATGGTGACTTGGCACGGAATGGTCAGAGAGGGCTCGGTAGCTCGTTCTCTGGACCGGACGAAGTCGGAGAGGGCTCGGTAGCTCGTTCTCCGGACTAGGTCAGAGAGGGCTCGGTAGCTCGTTCTCTGGACCGGATGAAGTCAGAGAGGGCTCGGTAGCTCATTCTCAGGACCAATCCTAGTATCACATAGGCGTTGGATCGGTCAACAGACCGATCTAGTGAGATTTTGATTGCCTGATCGGTGCACAGACCGATCTGATGAAACTAGGTTTGCTGATCGGTCTGGTGACCGATCAGGAAACACTCAGTAGCACATTGAGTGTAATCTGATCGGTCTGTAGACCGATCAGGAAACACTCAGTAGCCTACTGAGTGTAATCTGATCGGTCTGTAGACCGATCAGGAGATGATGTCGCGAGAAGGAAATAGGCGGGCGAGCGGTCTGTGGACCGGTCCATAGGCTCTCTGAGCGGGCTGTAGGATCGGGCAGGCCGTATCCTGATCGGTCTTGGGTCCGATCAGGTGACGATGGAGTGCGAGGAACCGCACTCATTAAGTGATCAGGCCATACCCTGATCGGTCTTCACGACCGATCAGACATCAATTCAAAGGTGTGGATCGGTCCGCTGACCGATCCACCACACTGTCTGCACACACTGTCAGGTTCTGCTGGTTTCTGATTTGTTTGAACTAATCAACTTCTGCTGAGAGCTTTATGTGGTGCAGATTGCAGGTTCCATTCCAGTGCTTAATTTCAAATTAAGCCTCATCAAAGGAATAAGACAGAGCTTACTTTCTTCTGTGTATCACTGCGATGAGGGAAGATTGAGCATCAACGGATACTGATGCTAACAGACTGCAATCTCTGTTCGCGATCAGCTTGACTCCTGTGGGTTGGTTGGAGCTCAAAAGACACCAGCAAGACCAAGGATGATATTGGTGTGAGTTCAGAGAACTAGCTGAGGAGGAAGAGTGATTGGCGATGCTTGTGTTTATAGCAGAGATTCGACGCAGAGTTTCTGCAGCGAAAGAGCAGAGGCATAAGAAGAGAGACGAGGAAGCAAGGAACAAGGCTCTCGGTTGATTGTGTGAAACAAGCTGTGCTGTGCTTTGTGCTTGAAGAGAGGCTGTATTCTTGTGTTCCTGCTTGTGCTTATTCTTCACTGATTATGGCTGTGAGCTTCCTTTGATCATTTCACTTGAGCCACTACTGTAAGTCTTGTGCTTAATTTCTTACTGCTGTTAAAGACTTTGTGGAGAGGTTACTCCACCGAGAAGGAGAATCCTTTAGCCGGATAGCTTCCGGGGTGTGATCTACCGGAAGATCAAGGGATCGTCCACCTTACGGACACGCCGAGGAGTAGGGGCAAGTTTGTTGGTGCAACCTTAGGTCAAGGTTGACCTGGTTGACCCGACTCGAGTTGACTTGACTCGAGTTGTATTTTGATGTTTGACTTGGGAAGATTGTTGATGCAACTTTAGGTCAAGGTTGACCTAGTTGAGTTGCATGTTGATGTTTGACACTCGTGAGGGAGTTCTATTCTTGATATGGGACAAGAATAGATGTTTGGGAGATTATTGGTGTAACCGTAGGTCTAGGTTGACCTGGTTGACCTGATTCGGGAAAAAGTCCAAGTATGGAGACTTGGCACCGGAAAAGTCCAAGCAGGGAGCTTGGCACTGGAAAAGTCCAAGTATGGAGACTTGGCATTGGAAAAGTCCAAGCAGGGAGCTTGGCACGCGAAAAGTCCAAGTATGGAGACTTGGCACGGGAAAAGTCCAAGTATGGAGACTTGGCACGGAGAAGTCCTGGTGAGTGAAGCCAGGCAGTGGAAAGTCCTAACTGGGATGTTAGGCAGTTGGAAAGTCCTGGTGAGTGAAGCCAGGCAGTGGAAAGTCCTAACTGGGATGTTAGGCAGTTGGGAAGTCCTGGTGAGTGAAGCCAGGCAAGGGAAAGTCCTGGTGAGTGAAGCCAGGCAGACGGAAAAGTCCTGGTGAGTGAAGCCAGGCAGATTGGAAATCCTGGTGAGTGAAGCCAGGTGAAAATCCTAGTGAGTGAAGCTAGGTGAATGAGAAAGTCCTAACTGGGATGTTAGGCAGTGTGGAAAGTCCTGGTGAGTGAAGCCAGGCAGTGGGAAAGTCCTGGTGAGTGAAGCCAGGCAGTGAGAAAGTCCTAACTAGGATGTTAGGCAGTGTGGAAATCCTGGTGAGTGAAGCCAGGTGAAAGTCCTGGTGAGTGAAGCTGGGAAGGAAAATCCAGATGGATCGGGGATGATCGGACTGGTGTTGGAAAGTCCAAGTAGGTCAAAGGGATTGACCGGACACTGGGTGGAGTTCTAGCAGTCAAGGGAGTGACCGATGTTAGGGATGAAGTACCAATAGGTCAAGGTTGACCGATATTGGTTTGAAGTCTTGGGACTTGGTTTGGGCCAAAACCAAGCTCGGTCACCAGACCGATCCAGATACTTTGCTCGATCGGTCCGGTGACCGATCGATATCGGTCAAGCTCTGTTGATTCTTGTCGATCGACGGCCCGGTGACCGATCGCCAGCAACAGAGGCGAAGAGAGGCAGCCGATCGGTCCATTGCATCGATCAGTTACGTCCCGACGGGGGACCATCGAGACGATGTCGCTGAGGTTGGGATCGGTCTAGACCGATCAGCTATCGATCGGTCCACGCCGATCAACCCGCACGTAAGGTGGGCGTCAAGAAAGCCGATCGGTCCGGGACCGATCGAATAGGTCCTGATCGGTCTCGATCGATCAGTACTAGCCGCGCCGCAACGCCAGATTTCTTCTGTGTTTTCTTCGCTTTCTTCGTATAAAAGGAGGGCTACGGCTGCGAGCCAAAGGTTTCTTCTCTCCTTCTGCTGAATCTTTTCTGCTTCCTGCTGAGCTTTGGTTGAGCTCTCATTGTGCTGAGTTCTGTTGAACTCGTCGAAGCTCTGCGTGAGTTTCCTGCTGGTGTTCTAGCTGCTGGATCCGAGAAGCTGCTGCTTCATCAAGGTTCCAGTCGACAACAAGAGGCAAGCAAGTGTATTACAATTTCTATTGTTCTTGTTTGTTTTCTCCATTGTTGTACTCCTTTGTTTGCTGTTGCAAAAGATTGTGGTGAGGTTTCTCCACCCATAAGGAGTTTATATTAGCCGGTTCTCCGGGGACTCATCCACCGACGGATTGACCGGACTCGTCCACCTTACGGACACGCCGAGGAGTAGGAGCCCTAATCTCCGAACCTCGTTACATCCATCGAGTTTGAGGTTTGATTTCTTTCCTTGTCGCTTCTATTGTTTTATTTCCGCTGCGCTAACTCGACATTGTAGAAAGAATCGAACGAATTGGGGTCGGCTATTCACACCCCCCTCTCTAGCCGCACGAAAGGATCCTAACAAGTGGGCCGCTCTTCATCGGATTCACACCCGTGGGAGCACAAGCGCTAGAGATGGATCAATTCGGAGAAGACATCACCATTCCACCCTTCTACAACGACAACTTCGCATATTGGAAGGTAAGGATGATGTATTTTCTTAGGACTAATATGTGGAATTGGTTTTGTGTACAAGAAGGGTTTACTCCTCCAATGGATAAAGAAGGAGAGCCTCTAGAGAAGAACAAGTGGACAAAGGAACAAGTCCATCAATCAACGATCAACAATGAGGTAACTAAAACAATTGAATTTTCATTACCTACTAATATTTTGCGTAAGATAGGTGAATACAACAATGCCAAGGAGTTGTGGGATAACTTGGCCAAGTACCATGAGGAGAGTTCCACTTCAAGCCATGAAGAGGAGCCTAGTGAGCCAAGTAGCTCACATCATGGAGGGAGCGAATTGGGAGTTGAGGGCTACTCAACATCCAAGGAAGAAGAGGAGGAGAGTTCCTCTTGTTCAAGTTCGGAGCAAGAAGAAGAGGCATCTACCTCCGGAAGGGATGAGGAAGAGAGCTCACACCCATGCCCAAACCTAGGTAACTCAAGCATTTCAATTTCAAATAAGTTACATATAATATGCTTTGAGTGTAGGGAGTGTGGACATTACAAGAGCAAATGTCCAAAGAGAGTTAGGAAGACTCCACCGGCACCAAAGGTCAAGGAAGCCGGAGTCCCAACACGCAAAGGCAAGAAGCACGTGGTGTGCTTTCAATGCAAGCAACGGGGACACTATAGGAGCCAATGTCCGAAGGGGAGGAAACCTCACAAGGACAAGGGATGCACATCGATAGGGGGAGCTAAGGCAAACCCTAAGGTATCTTTTAAGGCTCATTCGTGCAATTCTAGTAGGATACATGCTAGTAATTTTATTGCATTAGTCAATAATGATAAGCATGTTAACCTTAGGAATCAATACATGTGTTTAGATGCTAAGCATGTTAACTTAGATAAGGATAATACTAGGAAGGCCAACTCTAGGATTAACTCATCTAAGGCTAAGGAGAACCTAGGTAGAAACCCCAAATCAACTAGACACATGCCTAGGAATGCCTCAAAGAACAATGACAAATTAAAACTTGAGGTATTAGAGAAGGAGAATCAAGTCTTGAGGTCAAGACTTGATACTTTGGAAAAGGCTCTTAAGAACTTGGAGAAGTCATCTCTAGGGTTTAAGGGTCAAATTTCAAAGCCCAAGGACAAGAAAGGTTTGGGTCACAAATCTAAGTCCCAAATGGTCAAGCCCACTTACCACAATGTTCCATTCGATTATGGAACAAAACCTAGGGCTAGGAAGACCATCACCAAGGTCACAAGGGGAGTCACCCCTAGAGTTGATCTTGATGAGTCCCAAATGACCAAGGCTTTAAAGCCTAAGAGGGTCATTAGGAGGGTTGCTAGGGAAGTTATCCCTAGTGAATATTTAGTGAACCCAATGAGCTCTAATAGGTATTGGGTTCCTAGGAGCATCTTCTCTACCCCATAGATGGGTTAGAGAGTGTCAACTCCAATAAGAAGGGTAGTTAACCCAACTTTGAGGAAATTGACACTCAAGGAGCATTTTCAAGGTTTTGTGAACCTTTGAAAATGAAATGAATTATCATTTACTCCTTTGAAGAGTTAAATGTGCCTAAAGATTGGAAATCTCATTTTTAATCTCAATTGGCACAATTTGGAAAAACCTAGAGAAATATCAAATTGGGATTTTGATACTCTCTTAGGTAATCAAGGCAATCCGGGCCTTAATTTAGAAGTGCTACTCTTGTAGAGTCTTAAATGGTATAAATCAAACAAGAGATCAAGAAATGCCAATTTGGGTTTTGACATTTTCTTGGAGCACTTTGGGCAATCTAGGATTAGAATTTAAGTTAGCTAAGTAATTAAGGATACTTAGATAGGTAATCTAGGTATTTTATTTGTGTTAACTTACCATGATTGTTTGCCATATGCCATGTCATGACATCATATTTAATTTATGATCATTTGAAATGTCATGATAATGCTTAGGTTATCTATATGTCATGTTTTAGTTAAGTTTCATACTTTATGCCATGACATCATGACATTGGCACATGTTTTCATATCATTATATGCCATGTCATCATCTCTTGCATTATAATCAATGAAATTGATTTAAGGACAAACATATAATTTGATATTGAGATCAAATTGGTGTTTAGAGAATGCATGAGACCTTAGTCTAAGATACCTAAATCCATATCTCACATCAAAATTGACATGGATGTGTTTGATACACTTTAGATGTGTGTGAGATATTAGGATCATGAGTTAGGATCAAGGTGCATAGTTCTTGTACCTAGATGAGCCTAATTCAAAAAATGAGGGATCATAGGGAAAGCTTGTGTACAAGTCATGTACATTTAGCCCTAAGATTATGGTCCTAAATTCAAATGGTTTTAAAAGCATTTTAAAATTGATTTGGAAAACCTTGATGAAGCTTTCCTAGTGATAGCATTCATCATTGAACATTGTGATACAAAGTTGAGTTAAAACTTGAACTATTTCAAAGTTTTTGAACTTTGTATCAAGATTTGAAAATGGAAACTATTTTCATAGAAAATTATTTTTCCATGATAGTGTATGATATGAGGAATGTATCCTCAAAATTTCACAATTTTTCGAATTTTCTGGAATTTTTTAGGAGTTTCTGAATTTCCGGGAAGGAAATCAGAAATCTCTGATTTCAGAGGCTGGATCGGTCACCGGACCGATCCAGGGAAGGACTGATCGGTCTGGGGACCGATCCAGGTGGTTTCTGATCGGTCTGGGGACCGATCAGTGCGTGCCAGGTTCTGATTTTCAGCAGGTGTCTGAAATTTCAGTTTTTGAAGTTGAGTTTCGAATTTCTGAAGGTTTGAAACTCTCCAAGACATTGTTGGTGCAATGGTCAAGGGGGAGTTGATCATTAGGGGGAGTTTTACCTATTAGTCAAGGGGGAGTTGACTTTTAGGGGGAGTTTTTACTCCTTAAGATTTTTGAGGATTAGTGATATGGGATTATCGCTAAGTTGATTGTTGAGTTTAGTACCAAGGGGGAAATTAAGAGTTTCAATGAAAGGTATGGGACTTTCATTAGGAAGAAACTCTTGACCTTGATACTCTCTTTTTTCTTTTTGATGTGTGTCAAAAAGGGGAGAGCGTTCATTGGAGAATTATTGGAAAACCCAAGTTAGGTTATCGGGTTAACCTAAGCTAGGGGAGAATGTCAAGGAATGTTCGAGGAAGAACATTGGAATACTTTTTGATGTGTGTCAAAAAGGGGGAGAATTATTGGAGAACCCAAGTTAGGTTATCGGGTTAACCTAAGGGGAGAATGTCCAGAGAATGTTCAAGGAAAGAACATTGGACATTGGAAGATGGTTGGAAAACCTAAGTTAGGTTATCGGATTAACCTAACTTGATTATGGTTTTGTCAAACATCAAAAAGGGGGAGATTGTTGGTGCAACCTTAGGTCAAGGTTGACCTGGTTGACCCGACTCGAGTTGACTTGACTCGAGTTGTATTTTGATGTTTGACTTGGGAAGATTGTTGATGCAACTTTAGGTCAAGGTTGACCTAGTTGAGTTGCATGTTGATGTTTGACACTCGTGAGGGAGTTCTATTCTTGATATGGGACAAGAATAGATGTTTGGGAGATTATTGGTGTAGTACCCTAGGTTGCCTGGTTGACTGATTCGGAAAAAGTCCAAGTATGGAGACTTGGCAGGAAAAGTCCAAGCAGGAGCTTGGCGAAAAGTCCAAGTATGGAGACTTGGCATTGGAAAAGTCCAAGCAGGAGCTTGAAAAGTCCAAGTATGGAGACTTGGCAGGAAAAGTCCAAGTATGGAGACTTGGCACGAGAAGTCCTGGTGAGTGAAGCCGGTGGAAAGTCCTAACGGGATGTTAGGCAGTTGGAAAGTCTGGTGAGTGAAGCCAGGGAAAGTCCTAGCTGGATGTTAGGCGTTTGGAAGTCCTGAGTGAAGCCAGGCAGAGGAAAGTCTGGTGAGTGAAGCCAGGGGAAAGTCCCGTGAGTGAAGCCAGGCAGATTGGAAATCCTGGTGAGTGAAGCGGTGAAAATCCTAGTGAGTGAAGCTAGGTGAATGAGAAAGTCCTAACCGGGATGTTAGGCGGTGTGGAAAGTCCGGTGAGTGAAGCCAGGCGGTGGGAAAGTCCAGTGAAGCCAGGCGGTGAGAAAGTCCTAACTAGGATGTTAGGCGGTGTGGAAATCTGGTGAGTGAAGCCGTGAAAGTCCCGTGAGTGAAGCCGCAAGGGAAAATCCAGATGGATCGGGGATGATCGGACTTGGTGTTGGAAAGTCCAAGTAGGTCGGGATTGACCGGACACTTGGTGGAGTTCTAGCAGTCAAGGGAGTGACCAGATGTTAGGGATGAAGTACCAATAGGTCAAGGTTGACCGGATATTGGTTTGAAGTCTTGGGACTTGGTTTGGGCCAAACCCAAGCTGGATCGGTCACCGACCGATCCAATGTTTCCTCGATCGGTCCGGTGACCGATCGATATCGGTCAAGCTCTACATTGTTGCTATCGATCGGTGACCGATCGCCAAACAGAGGCGAAGAGAGGCGGTGATCGGTCCACGCATCGATCATCTGATCGGTGCGGGGACCGATCGAGACGATGTCGGCGAGGTTGGGATCGATGCAGACCGATCCGGCTATCTTTGATCGGTCCACGCCGACCGTAACCCGCGAAGGTGGGCAGCCGTGAAGAAAGCGATCGTCCGGGACCGATCGAATAGGTCCGATCGGTCTCGACCGATTCAGTACTAGCCGCTGCGCCGCAACGCCAGATTTCTTCTGTTTTCTTCGCTTTCTTCGCAGGTTATAAAAGGAGGGCTACGGCTGCGAGCCAAAGGTTTCTTCTCTCCTTCTGCTGAATCTTTTCTGCTTCCTGCTGAGCTTTGGTTGAGCTCTCATTGTGCTGAGTTCTGTTGAACTCGTCGAAGCTCTGCGTGAGTTTCCTGCTGGTGTTCTAGCTGCTGGATCCGAGAAGCTGCTGCTTCATCAAGGTTCCAGTCGACAACAAGAGGCAAGCAAGTGTATTACAATTTCTATTGTTCTTGTTTGTTTTCTCCATTGTTGTACTCCTTTGTTTGCTGTTGCAAAAGATTGTGGTGAGGTTTCTCCACCCATAAGGAGTTTATATTAGCCGGTTCTCCGGGGACTCATCCACCGACGGATTGACCGGACTCGTCCACCTTACGGACACGCCGAGGAGTAGGAGCCCTAATCTCCGAACCTCGTTACATCCATCGAGTTTGAGGTTTGATTTCTTTCCTTGTCGCTTCTATTGTTTTATTTCCGCTGCGCTAACTCGACATTGTAGAAAGAATCGAACGAATTGGGGTCGGCTATTCACACCCCCCCTCTCTAGCCGTACGAAGGATCCTAACAAAGTTATCCCCGAACCTCGTAAATCTCTGAGTTAGTGTGCTGTGTTCTCTCTTTGTTTTAGTTTTCTAATTCCGCTGTGCTAACAAAGTTCTTGAAGAAATTTGTGTTTAGTATTTTTCAAAGAGGCTATTCACCCCCCCTCTAGCCATCTAAGATCCCAATAAGTGGTATCAGAGCAAGGTTCTCTTTGATTCGGATTAACACCCAAAAGAGCAAACAAGGATGGCTATGAAGGAAGGCTTTAGCACAAATCGACCACCCTACTTCGAAGGAGCAGATTTTCAATATTGGAAGGGACGCATGGAGTATTACCTCAAGACCGACATTGCCATGTGGTTCTCAGTCAAGGAAGGTTTCACACCACCAAAGGATGAAGAAGGTAAGGAACTCGATTCGTCAAGGTGGTCTACCGAACAACTCCGCAAAGCACAAGCCGATGCCAAGGCTATGGTCACCTTGCAATGTGGAATCGCCAAGGACCAACTCGTCAAGGTAGGTCCGTTCTCGAGTGCAAGAGACCTATGGAACAAACTCATCGAGCTCCAAGAGGGAACTCGAGATTCTCGGATTGCCAAGAGGGACCTATTCTTGAATCAGCTCCAAAATCTAACCATGAAGGACAATGAAACGGTAAGTGAACTTCATGGGAGATTCAAGGAGATCATCAACGGTCTACACTCTGTGGACGAACGAGTGGAGAATCGCGATCTAGTAAGGTACGCTCTTAAATCTTTTCCTAGGAATGCCTTGTGGTCATCTATGGTAGATGCCTACAAGGTATCCAAGGATCTTTCCATTGTTAAACTAGATGAATTTTTCTGTGAGATGGAACTTCATGAGCTTGCTAACAAAGGTCAAAAAGAGAAGGGTATTGCTTTATTTGCAGGACCAAAGAGCAAGGATGGAAGAAGGAAGAAGGAAAAGAAGAAGGAAAAGGAGATTTCCTCATCCACCTCTTCCTCCGAATCCGATGATGAAAGTGGATCATCATCAAGTGAGATGGCGAACTTCGTGAGAAGGATTATGAGAAGAAGCCGAAGATACAAAGGAAAAGGTAAAACTAATGATCAAAATTTTGATAAATCTAATGTTATATGTTATGAGTGTAGCAAGAAAGGACACATTCGGAGCGAGTGTCCAAAATTAAAGAGGAAGGAGGAACGAGCCAAAAAGGAGGAAAGAGTCAAGAAGAAGAAGGCTCTCAAGGCCACTTGGGATGAGTCCTCATCAAGCTCATCGGAGGAAGAAGAGAAGATGGAAAAGAGCACACGACAATTAGCACTCATGGCAAGGGAGGTTTCGGACTCCGGAAGTGAGGGAGATTCGAGCGACGCTTCAACCGCGGCTTCATCATCGTCGGATGATGAAGAGGTAACCTCTTCTCATATAGAAAAGTGTTATAAGACTATCACTCACTTATCTACATTGCTTAAAAAGTCAAAAACAGAAAATAAATTGTTAAAAGAAGAAGTAAAAACCTTAAGGACCCTTAGGGAAGATGAGGTCGATGACCTACATCTAGAAGTCCTTGAGGATGAGAACAAGGCTTTAAAGGGTGAGGTTGAGAAACTCAAGAAAATGCTTGAGAAGTTCTCAACTAGCTCTAAGACTCTAGACATGATTCTAAATGCCCAAAGGACAGTCTACAACAAGGCCGGGCTAGGGTATCAACCCAAGGAGTCGAGTTTCATTTCTCTAATGTCTAGAACTCAAAATAGTAGATCACATGTTTCTAGGGCTCATGGAACTAGGAAAGGTATGACCAAGGCATGGGTTCCTAGGTCTTTCGTTGTAGAAGCATTAGGTCCCAAGATTTGGGTACCTAAAACCTCTATCTTCCGTGTCTTGTAGGCATTGGTCGAGGGGGAGCATCTATCAACTTGGTTTGTTGATAGTGGATGCTCCAAGCACATGACCGGGGACAGATCACTGTTTACAACCATTCAAAACAAAAGTAGAGGTAATGTGTCTTTTGGTAATAATGGTAGCCTTAAGGTTGTAGGAGTTGGAGACATTCATATATCTGAATGTCTCCATATCAAGAATGTCCTTCTAGTCAAGGGGATGACTTTTAATCTCCTAAGTGTCAGTCAATTGTGTGATACGGGTTACACAATTGAATTTCATTCAAGTCAATGTTTGGTTAAACACATTGACACACTTGACACGGTACTAGTAGGCACAAGGGTTGATAATATTTATCAAGTATCATTTAAAAGTGCTACTAATGCTTTGATTAAGTGTTTCATGTCGAAAGAAGAAGAGTCTTGGCTATGGCATAGAAGGTTGGCACATGTAAACATGAAGAACATCCGGAAGTTGGCCAACCAAGGATTAGTGCGAGACTTACCCAGCATCAAGTACCACAAGACCAAACTATGTGATGCATGTCAAAAGGGTAAGCAAACAAAAGTTGTTCATAAAGGTAAAAGCACTGTAAGTACATCTACTGCTTTAGATTTATTGCAGATGGACCTATTTGATTGCAGTAGTGTAATATCATTGAATGGAAGTAGATATTGCTTGGTAATCGTTGATGATTTTACTAGATACACATGGACTTTCTTCTTGAAACATAAGGACCAAACCATAGATATTTTTATTTCTTTTTGTAGAAGAACTGAAAATGAAAAATCAACAACGATTAAAACCATTAGAAGTGATCATGGTGGGGAATTTCAAAATCATAGGTTTCTAGAATTCTGTCAAGAAAAGGGATATAGGCATGAGTTCTCTACTCCAAGGACCCCACAGCAAAATGGGGTTGTGGAGAGAAAGAACCGAGTCTTACAAGAGGCTGCACGAAGCATGCTCAATGAGTACTCACTACCGAGTTACTTGTGGGCTGAAGCTGTGAATACAGCTTGCTATGTGCAAAACCGAGTCCTGATACATAGGTTTTTAGGAAAAACTCCTCATGAACTTTGGTTTGGGAAACCACCTACAATTAAACATCTTAGGGTGTTTGGTTGTAAGGTGTTTATTTTGAACACCAAGGACCATCTTGGAAAATTTTCGGCCAAGGCTGATGAAGGGATACTGGTCGGGTACTCGCTCACCAGCAAAGCCTATCGAGTCTACAACAATAGGACTAAATTGATTGAAGAGTCCTCTGATGTAGCTTTTGAAGAAATCCCTAACTTAAATGATCAATCAAGGGCTATAGGAGAAATTCAATTTGAACTTAGAAATCTAAGTTTGAATGATCAAAATGAAGAACGAGTCGAAGTTGACTCTGATGGTGATGAGCAAAGGCAACAAAGAACTCAATCTGATCCTTTGCCTGATACTGAGTCTCTGCCTGTGCATAGTGAGACCATTCATGAGGCACCGCCAACACCAAGGCAGTCTAGGTTAGCCTCTAGTCATCCCCAAGACCAGATTGTGGGAGACGTCCAACAAGGGGTTAGGACTAGATCATTCTTTAGAAATGAGTCTAATGAGGTTGCCTTAATCTCAGAAATTGAACCAAGACTAGTTGATGAAGCATTGCACGATCCTGATTGGATCATAGCTATGCAAGACGAATTAGGTCAATTTGAAAGGAGCCAAGTATGAGATTTAGTTCCTAGACCTAGGAAGACCACCATTATTGGAACCAAATGGGTCTTCAAAAATAAATTAAATCAAAAGGGTGAAGTTGTAAGAAACAAGGCAAGACTTGTAGCCAAAGGCTATAGCCAAGTCGAAGGTCTTGATTATGATGAGACATATGCTCCCGTGGCCCGATTAGAGTCCATTCGCTAGCTTTTGCTGCACATAGAGGTTTCAAGCTCTATCAAATGGACGTTAAATCGGCTTTCTTGAACGGTCTCATCAAAGAAGAGGTCTATGTTGAGCAACCACCGGGGTTTGTGAGTACCGAAGCTCCAAACCACGTATACAAGCTCAAGAAAGCTCTTTATGGGCTTAAACAAGCACCTCGAGCTTGGTACGAAAGGTCGTCAACTTATTTACTAGAGAAGGGATTTGTAAGAGGTCAAATAGACCCAACACTATTTCTACGTAGAGATGGTGAAAACATTTTTGTAGCCCAAGTATATGTCGATGACATAATTTGTGGCTCAAATAACAAGGGCTATTTGAATGAATTCATTTCTCACATGGAAAGTGAGTTTGAGATGAGTCTAGTAGGAGAGTTGACATTCTTCCTCGGACTTGAAATCAAACAAACTCGAGATGGAATTTATGTCCATCAGACAAAATACACTCAAGAGATGCTTAGAAAATTCAATATGAGTGACTCTAAGGAAGTGTCCACTCCAATGGCAACAAACACTCGCCTTGACAATGATGAGAGTGGAAAACCAATTGATCTAACGCAATATAGAAGCATGATTGGTAGTCTTCTATATCTCACAGCTAGTCGACCGGACATACTCTTTGCTGTGGGCATGTGCGCTAGGTATCAAGTCTGTGCCAAGGAATCTCACTTAATTGCAGTTAAGAGAATTCTGAGATACCTTAAAGGCACAATTAGAGTAGGTCTTTGGTACCCACGTACTGAGTCTTTTGACTTGATAGGTTATACCGACTTCGATTATGCTGGGTGCAAATTGGATCGGAAAAGTACTAGTGGGGGCTGCCAATTTTTAGGTTCATCTTTAGTTAGTTGGTCAAGTCGGAAGCAACATTGTGTTGCTCTCTCCACGACCGAGGCCGAATATATTGCCATGGGAGAGAGTGTATCACAGTTGTTGTGGATGATACACACCCTAGAGGATTATGGACTTTCTTATAAGGGTGTACAAGTGCTATGTGACAACATTAGCACGATTAACCTAACTAAAAATCCAGTCCATCATTCGAGGACCAAACACATTGAAGTGCGTCATCACTTCATAAGAGATCACGTAGCTAGGGGAGACATTGCACTCACATATGTTGAGTCAAAGTCAAATCTAGCTGATATTTTCACCAAACCCCTTCCGGAGAATGAATTTAGTCATTTAAGGAGGGAGTTGGGAATGTGTTTGGCTCCTTAGGTCCTTAGGACTTTATCATGATCAATAAGGACAATTAAAATGACAAGAGAAATTGGGAATGATTTTGGGCAACTTGGGAACATCTCACACAAACTATAAGGTTGAACAAAATGTTTTTGCTTGCTAGAAATGGGGAGAGATGCTAGGATCAACCAAATTGTTCAAAATGTATCATGCATCCCTTGAATAATGAGGTTGACGAGATATAAATTGAGTATGGGAAAGACCATTACATAATTTATGTGTATTTGGTTCCTAGATCTTACTCATATATTCCAACCAAGGAATCTTGGTTGGACATTTGCCTAATAAAAAAAAAACATCTAACATGGTTGATGTGGTTGATTGATACCTTTGCTTGATACATTTCGTGACCTTGATTGAAAATAGGACAAGTTGGTGAAGAAATATCAGCAATTTAGACATATTTTGATAAACTTGAAACTAATCATAGAAAGGACGAATTTTGAACCAGGTTATAGATAGTCTAAGTTAGTTTTGGTACCTTGGTTCACTATAGATTATAGTTTCAGCAAATAAATAACACAAACTTCTCAGGTCTTGAAAGTTCTCTGGTTTTGAGACTTTCAGATTCAAGAAGAAGTTTAAGTATCTGAAATTTTCGAGCCCTGGATGATTCCAAACCAGGAGAACAAATCCTTAGAAAATATTCATTGGTATCACTGAATATAGTCTGTGGGCTCTCCAAATCCTAGGTTCTGACCTTAGAAGTTGTTGAACAAAGTTTCAGAGTCTTTGATACGAATTACAGAGATTGAAATCACTGGATCTCAGTAACTGATCGGTGCAGGGACCGATCAGGATGTTCTCTGATCGGTCTCTACGACCGATCAGGAGAGTTTCAACCTCTCCATTCGACATCTGATCGGTCTGCAGACCGATCAGAGGTTCTGACACGTTTCAACCTCTCTGTTCGACCTCTGATCGGTCCGGGGACTGATCAGGCGATACTGGATCGGTCTGTCGACAGATCCAGAACGAATCCATAACTCTCTGTTCACTAACTGATCGGTCCAAGGACCGATCAGCTCTCTATGGTTCGCAGGAAGGCCCCCTGATCGGTCCGAGCACCGATCAGAGGGTTTCCTGATCGGTCCGGGGGACCGATCAGACCCCTTTGTGCATTAAAATCGATCCTGATCGGACAGCCGTCCGATCAGATCACACTGTGCACTATCCCCTCATTAAATCCTCCCGACCTCCTCTCTTCCCGATCTTCTTCCTTCTCAAAACCCTAGCCGACCGACTCATTACCTAGCCGATGCCCCTCTCTTCCTCCCGTCTTCTCGACCCATCGTCTTCTAAAAGCCGAAGGTCACAATGGCACCGAGGTAATCTCTCGATCTCTACTGTTTATTGTCTTTGGCAAGTCATGTTATCATGTTCTTACTGTCACTGTGGTTTGTGCTCGGTGGTTTGCCCATGGCCGGTGCTCTTTCCTTGTTCCCATTGTCCTAATTGTTAGAAAGAAACCCACTGGTGGTGAGGGAACCTCTAAGGAACCGACCAAGAAATCCAAATCCAAAGCTCCTGCTCACTCTCGACCCCAACCAGCTAGTTCCAGTAGATTTTCTAACCAACAGTTTGAACAAGCGTTTAAACAGAGGACATTCAAGCTACTCCCTTGTCGATCTGTTGATAAGAAGTTCATGCAGGAATTTTGTCCCTCTATTTTAGAAACCATTGCCTATTACAAGCTCGATTCTTTGGTTTTTCTAGAAAGGGACATCAACTTTGACCTAGTATCTGAATTCTACAACAATCTTCATCAGCCCGGTGATGGTATCTATAGAACTAGAGTCGCTAAGAGATCTATCGATTTCTCCATTGCAGAATTCTTTGAGTATCTAGATTGCCGAAGGAGTTTAGGAAATCCTTTTTCTATTTATCCTGATTTACCAGTCCCATTACTTCCCCCACTTGATGTATCATCTGACACCATCCATGAGTATTTCTTTGGACATCCTAGACCGGATGGGCTAGATGAGTTAGATTCTGAGTTCCCTACTTTTGCAGCTTTGAAACTTTCTGCCTCCGATTATATTCTTTTTAAGATTGTCACGAACTGTCTCCTACCAATCACATCCAAACCCTTGGCTGAGATCCGATCATTTCATTGTCTGATGCTCTATGGATTGCGTCGGCATCTCGATTTTGATATCATGTCGAGTATCTACACTTCGATCATCTCATATAGTCAACCTAGCAGCTTCACTGTTTATATGCCTTATGGGCATATAATTACAGATTGGCTCGCGTCCCTTCAGGTAGATGTGTCCAAGGGTAGGATAGTGAAGATGGTAAGACAGGATTGCCGACTTGGGAAACGGGCATTTTCCAAGTCTGGTATCATAGGCCAGAATGGGGCAGTTCGGTGGAAGGATGAGAGAGCACTTGGTGAGCTACCACGGGCGCTTCCACGACAGGCTGCTGTTGCTGAGTACGGAGAGGCGGATCCGGATCTGCGCTGGCAGATTGCAGAGCTGGAGAGCCGCTTTGATCAGCACGATGAGATGATATTTGCTGAGCTGGATAGACCAGCGCGGGCATATTGACCAGCGCTTCGATGACCTGCGCAGTCATCAGGTGGTGACACAGCAGGTGCTACTCGGATGGATGGCGCGCTACCCGCCTCCGCAGTCTTACCCAGGCTATCCATCCTCCAGCGTGCCGCCTCAGGATTTCACCCCTCCTGCCGATGATGGTGATGTTCCTCAGTGTGAGGATATTGATTGATACAGTTTGTTTGTTGACTGTCTGTATTTTGGATGCTATTTGTTAGTTTTTATGTCTGACCTGGATGTTTGCACTTCTGATACTACTCATGTATTTATGCTACTCAGTTTTATATTTGCTTGCTCTTTATTATGCTTCATTTTCTATCGGCTATTAATATGTTGTTCACTTGCATGTCTTGTTTGTCCTTTATTTCTTTAAGGGAGAGTTCTTTAAGTTATCTTACCTTATTCGAACCTTTTAAGTGTTTAAGAAAGGAGGGGGTTAAGGGGAGTTCTTTAAGTTATCTTACCTTATTCGCACATTTTCGTGTTTGACAAAGGGGAGAAGATAACTAAGTTTAGATGAATGCAAATTTGATTTTAGAAGACCCTCACATAGTGTTGTATCCGTCTTAGGGGGAGGATCTTGATTCCCCTAAAATTATGAAAATTTGAACAATTCTGATATAAACTTAAATCGTGTTGTCAAACAACAAAAGGGGGAGATTGTTGATACTCGACTGGCTGTTGTTTGATGTTGACACCGATTTAAGTTTGTATCGGATATTAATTAAACTCGAATGACTACTGATCGAGGTTGATCAGTTGGGAGGGAAAGTCCCGTGAGTGAAGCCAGGAAATCCAGATGGGTCAAGGTTGACGGACATCCGGTGAAAAGTCCAAGCAGGAGCTTGGCACGGGAAAAGTCCAAGTATGGTGACTTGGCACGGAATGGTCGAAGTGGAGACTTGGCTCGGACCGTGGAAGTCGGAGAGAGCTCGTCCGGACTAGGTCGAGAGGGCTCGTAGCTCGTTCTCCGGACCGCGAAGTCGAGAGGGCTCGGTAGCTCATTCTCGGGACCAATCCTAGTATCACATAGGCGTTGGATCGGTCAACGGACCGATCCAGTGAGATTTGATTGCCTGATCGGTGCACGGACCGATCCGATGAAACTAGGTTTGCTGATCGGTGCGGTGACCGATCAGCTACCGATCCACCCATGGTCTAATCGATCGGCAGACCGATCAGGCATAGATCAGTGGCGTGAGGAGCCGACCGATCAGGAGATGATGTCGCGAGAAGGAAAAGGCGGGGATCGGTCCGTGGACCGATCCATATGCACTCTGATCGGTCTGTAGGACCGATCAGGCCATATCGAACCGCACTCATTAAGCCCTGATCGGTCTGCAGACCGATCAGGCCATACCCTGATCGGTCTTCACGACCGATCAGACATCAATTCAAAGGTGTGGATCGGTCCGCTGACCGATCCACCACACTGTCTGCACACACTGTCAGGTTCTGCTGGTTTCTGATTTGTTTGAACTAATCAACTTCTGCTGAGAGCTTTATGTGGTGCAGATTGCAGGTTCCATTCCAGTGCTTAATTTCAAATTAAGCCTCATCAAAGGAATAAGACAGAGCTTACTTTCTTCTGTGTATCACTGCGATGAGGGAAGATTGAGCATCAACGGATACTGATGCTAACAGACTGCAATCTCTGTTCGCGATCAGCTTGACTCCTGTGGGTTGGTTGGAGCTCAAAAGACACCAGCAAGACCAAGGATGATATTGGTGTGAGTTCAGAGAACTAGCTGAGGAGGAAGAGTGATTGGCGATGCTTGTGTTTATAGCAGAGATTCGACGCAGAGTTTCTGCAGCGAAAGAGCAGAGGCATAAGAAGAGAGACGAGGAAGCAAGGAACAAGGCTCTCGGTTGATTGTGTGAAACAAGCTGTGCTGTGCTTTGTGCTTGAAGAGAGGCTGTATTCTTGTGTTCCTGCTTGTGCTTATTCTTCACTGATTATGGCTGTGAGCTTCCTTTGATCATTTCACTTGAGCCACTACTGTAAGTCTTGTGCTTAATTTCTTACTGCTGTTAAAGACTTTGTGGAGAGGTTACTCCACCGAGAAGGAGAATCCTTTAGCCGGATAGCTTCCGGGGTGTGATCTACCGGAAGATCAAGGGATCGTCCACCTTACGGACACGCCGAGGAGTAGGGGCAAGTTATCCCCGAACCTCGTAAATCTCTGAGTTAGTGTGCTGTGTTCTCTCTTTGTTTTAGTTTTCTAATTCCGCTGTGCTAACAAAGTTCTTGAAGAAATTTGTGTTTAGTATTTTTCAAAGAGGCTATTCACCCCCCTATAGCCATCTAAGATCCCAACATTGGTGACTCATCCACTATGGCTAGGTCACTTCGATGCACCTCAGGTGACACTTGGCCTACTAAACTCACCTTCTTAACCTTAGACACCTTGTCTTTGATTAATTTCTTCTTGTCCTTAATCTTGGACACCTCATCCTTGCTATAATTATATGCTACCCTAGCATATTCCTTCTTATTGGCCTTGGATGACTCTCCCTTGTCCTTGGTAACACCTCTCATACCAATGTCATGTGCTGCCTTAACACTTGACCTCCTTTTGGTCTTGGAAAAGATTTTTATGTTTCCAAAGCGTAACTCCCCCTAAAAATATGGTCAAACTTCCATCATTGCACCAACAATGACTTGGGGTTCCTAAATAATTAGGAAAACCAAAACTTGAAGTTTTGAGGTTCAAAATTCAATAATGAAACTAAACCTCAACCGAAACTTCACTTTGGTTTTTCTTAACCAATCCATACTTGTTTTCATCATGAAAACTCATGTAAACATTATTTAGGGTATACTTTATCAGGAAAAAATAGTTTTCTATGAAAATACTTCCTGTTTTCAAAGATTGACACAAATTTGAAAACTCTTGAAAACTTCAATGTTTTCTCCTAATTTGTGTCTAACTTTTCAATGATGATTACTATCAAAAGATAGTCTTCACCAAGATTTTTCAAAAGTATTTTGAAATCATTTTCAAAACCAATATCCAACCACGTTCTTTGGGCTCAATGCACATGACTTGTACATTAGCTTTCCCAATGATTGGAAGACACATAACTATGCGTTTTGATGAACCTAAAACTCAACAAGATGCACTAAATCAACATCTTGAGTTTTGTTCACCATCTTAACATCTCACTTGTATCTAACGTGTATTAAAACACATACAAGTCACCTTATAGTTCTTTGTGATATGTATATTTGGTCTTGCCCTAAACTAAGGGATCATGTATCTCTATCTAGGCATTGTAAAAATCATGATCATCCATCTAGGATGTCACTTGATATGATCCCTCTTATTGGAACACTTCCATACATAATAAATGCCTTTTGTCCTTAATTACAAGGAAATTGACATACTGCATGATGATTAATGACATACATCAAAATAAGCAATTTTCAAAAGCAAAGCATGTTATAGCTACATGATGTATGTATGACATGACATGGTATTTTTATATTTTTCATAATAAAATGAATGCAACACATGATGTCATGACATATAATATGCAATCAATCATGGTATTTTAGCATAAATAAAATATACCTAGATAATCTAAGTATCCTTAAACCTTAGTTAAAACCTTAAAATTAAGCCTAGATTGCTTATCTCTTGAAAGAATGCCAAAACCCAACTTGGCATTTCTTTTATCCCTTTTCTATTTGTGCCAATTGAAATTAAGAATTCAATCCTTAAATATTTGTTTGACACATATTACTCTCTTTAAGGATCAAACATTTAGATTGAGATTTAATTTTATTCTTAATCCTTTAAGAACATGCTAAGATCTCAACTAGCCATTTCTAATTCTTTTCAAGTGTGCCAATTTACATGTATTTCAATTCCTTAAGATTTGACATACTTTGTTCTTCTAAATAGTGATTACTTTGGATTAAGGTTAAAAATCTCCCTTAGCCCATCAAAAGGAGACCAAGATCCCAACTTGTATTCCTTGTATTTTCATATTTGTGTCAATTTAAGTTAAACTCAAATCCTCAAATTTTGACACAATTTACTCTTCTTAAAGAGTACACTTAATAATCCTTTTCATTTTCAAAGGTTAACAATAACCTTGAAAATACTTTCAAGTGTCAACTTTTATCAAGGTTGGGTTAACTACCCTTCCAATTGGAGTTGACACTCTCTAAACCCATCTAGGGTGTAGAGACTATGCTCCTAGGAACCCAAAACCTATTGGTGCTCCTTGGATGCTCTAGGTACTCACTAGGGATGACTTCCCTAAATACCTTCCTAAGGACCTTTCTAGGCTTCTTAGAAGCCTTGGTCACTTCCACTAGGTCACTTCTAGGGCTAACTCCCCTTGTAACCTTATTTGCGACTTTATTAAACTTATTAGAAGTCTTAGTCACATTGGTCTTTGCAAAAGTACTCTTAGGGACAACTTCCCTTGTACTTTTAGCTTGACCACTAGTCCTATGTTTAGTTCCATAGCTATATGGAACCCTATGAAAGGAAGTCACATCCTTCTTGGCTTTGGATTTGTATCCCAAACCTCTATAGCCATTGGATGACTCTTGTCTAGCTTTTCCAATGTTGTGCTCTCTTTGCCCCTTAAGCAAGTTTTCCATTCTTACTAAGGTTCTCTCTAAATTATCAAGTCTTGACCTTAAGACTTGGTTTTCCCTTACTAAATCCATAGATTTGGATTTTTGTTGATTCCTATGAGCATTGCTAGCCTTAGGCTTATATCTAAAGTCCTTAGAATTATTGCCTAAGTAGTTATCTACCTTCCTAACCTTAGGTATGGTAGATCTAGCATGAGGAGGTATATATTTGTCCTTAGGTTTATCATGCATTCTATTTTCATGATAAATAGCATTATAACGATTTAAATTTGAACTAGCATTCAAATTAGGGTTTACCTCCCTTACCCTTGAAGCTCTCTTCTTCTCCCACTTCTTCAAGTGCGCCAATTTCTTGAGCTCTCCTCTCCTTGGACACTTTGTGTGGTAGTGACCCCACTCACCACATGTAAAGCACCTAATGTGCTTCTCCTTCTTCTTCTTCTTCCTACAACTCACATTAGTTTCTAAATTAACTTTAGTGAGTTTAGGATTTACCTTCTTTACCTTCTTGAGCGAAGGACACCTACTCTTGTAGTGCCCCATCTTACCACACTCAAAACATTTGATGTGGTCCTTTGTGCTCTTCTTGGTAGTTGAAGTAGAGGGTTGAGCTTCCAAGATCTCCTCTTCCTCGGATTTCTCTTCTTCCTCTTCACTTGAAGATGTGGACTCTTCCACTTCTTCATCTCTTGAGGATGTGGAAGATCTCTCCTCTTCCACCTCTTCCTTCTCTTTCTCTTCCTCCTCTTCCTTTTCCTCCTCGAATGTTGACCTCTTGTCAACATCGGATTGGTCCTTCTCTTCTTGGACCAATGAGTCATTTTCCTTGGGCTCTTCCACTCCTTGGATTTTTATAGGGTCTTCATGATAGGCAATGATCTTTTTCCAAAGATCACTTGCATTTGTGGTTTCACCTACACTCAACAAAATATTAGAAGGTAGTAAATTATGCAAAATTCTTGTTACCTCCTTGTCCGCCTCCGATTGCTCTCGTTGCTCTTCGGTCCAATGCCGAGGTCGGAGGCGTTTACCCTTCTTGTCCATAGGAGCTTCAAATGGGTCACTCAAGACAACCCATTGGTTCCAATCCATTTGGAACCATATCTCCAACCGCTTCCTCCAATAATTGAAGTCTTCTTTGTCGTACAGAGGTGGAATTCGGATATCCCATCCGAGCGGTCCTTCGGACTCCATCTTCTTCTTCCTCTAGCTTCTTGCTCTGTTGGCGGTTAGTCCGTAGAAGAGCGACCTCGCTCTGATACCAATTGTTGGGACCGATGTGCCCGCTAGAGGGGGGGTGAATAGCGTCTCACCCAAATCGATGGCTTTCTACGTATTCGTTAGTTGCACAGCGGAATAATACGAAACTAAATACGAATATGAAAGCTAAAGACAAAGAAAGGAAATGCAAACCAATGCACGTCAATGTAACGTGGTTCGGAGATAACTTGCTCCTACTCCACGGCTGTCCGTAAGGTGGACGATCCCGATCCTTCGGTGGATTAGCCCCCGGCAAACTCCGGCTACTCAAGCAACTCCTTGTGGGTGGAGAAACTTCACCACAACACCAACCAAGAACACTTGGACACAAGAGAACCTTGTGTTGGAACCCCGAGGTGTTTTGATGTGATCAAACAAGTTAAGCTAGGTCCTGTTGTGTTTAACTCTGTGTCTAAGTGTGCAGGAGCTTAGGAACACAGGAAGTCGAGCGGAAGACGCGGCTAGCGAGAAGGACGGCACGGGAGAGAGCCGACGGGCTCAGTGCGTCCGAGGGACGAGGTGTCCGCGAAAGAGTACACCGGTGGACGAGAAGAGCGTGCGCGGCGCTCGAGGGACGAGAAACCGGGAAGGAAGGCTGCTCGAGGAGAAGGCCGGAACATGGGTTCGGGTGAGCCCTATTCCGGAAGGCCGAGATCACCCAAAGCAAGCGGAGCCGGAGCGAACAGACCCGGACCGAGTCGAGCCAAACTGAGACGAGCTGAAACCGGAGCGAAGAGCCTGGACCAAAGTCAACCTGTGTTGACTTGCTTGGTCCGGGCGCCCGGAACCATTCCGGGCGCCCGGAGGTTCATATTTGACCCGATCGCAGGTTATCGCGATCTGACCGTTGGGGGATAAAATTTATCCCCCCCAGGGCGCCCGAAACCCTTCCAGGCGCCCCGACCAGTGCTATAAATATAGCACTGGTTAGCACAGAGTTTTGATAAAACTTGTAATTCACTTTCTCTGTGCTCTCATTTTAATTTGTGCTGTCAACGTTGTAAAGAGGCTACTCCGCCCAGAGGAGATCATCATAGTGCGCTTACATTCCTTGGATTAGCAATCTCCTGATTGCAAACCAAGTAAATCCTTTGTGTTCAGTTTAATTGCTTTTATTCAGTCTCTATTTCTTTTAAATTACAAGTATCTATTAATTGGTTGAAATCCGAGAAAGGTTTCTGGTTTTATTTTTGTAGGGCAATTCACCCCTCCCCTCTTGCCGGCCTCCAAAGGGACTTACAAGTGGTATCAGAGCAAGGACGCTTCAGGAGGACTAACCGCCGATCGAAGCAACAAGATGGCCGGATCAAGCATCGTTCCACCAAAATTCGAGGGGAACTTCGCAGACTGGAAGCGCCGAATGGAGGTATTCCTAAAAACCGATTTTGAAATTCGTTTTATTATGAAATATGGTCTTTTAGCTCCAATGGATAAAGATGGAAAAGAAAAAGAAGAGAGTGACTGGACGAAGAAGGAGCAGAATGAGTCGGTAGCAAACAGCCGTGCGGAACATCATCTGCTAAGCGTGTTACCACCTCAGGAAGTCAACCGCATCGGAAGCTACTCGTCAGCCAAAGAACTTTGGGAGAAGTTCTTAGAACTCCACGAAGGCACGTCCGAAGCGAAGCTCGCTAGAAGGGACATCCTCCGAAACAAACTGATGAACATCCGCTTGGAGAAAGGTGAGAAAGTAGCCGGTCTACATGCAAAGGTAAAAGAACTAGTTACTGGTCTCGAGAACCTCGGTGAAACGGTAACAAATCGGGACGTCTTACGCTACGCACTCAACGCCTTTCCCAGAACTCCAGAGTGGACGTCAATCATCGACGCCTACTACATCTCAAAGGACCTAAAGGTAAGTACATTAGAGGAATGTTTTTCTACTCTTGAATTACACGAAACTAGATGTGCAGGAACGACAAAGGATACAACCCAGACTATGGCGCTAAACGCAACTCAGAAGGATGAACTCGAGTCAGACTCCGAAGACGATCAAGAAGCGCACATGGTAAGAAATTTTAAAAAGTTTTTTAGATCTAATAAATTTAAAATGCAGAATAAAAAGAATCAAAAAGGTGGAAGAAAGGTGCGATGCTACCCGTGTCAGAAGGAGGGACACATAAGAGAAGACTGCCCAGAACTCAAAAAGGTCAAAAGGAAGTCTCCCAAGAAACACAACCTAAAAGCAACTTGGGACGACACTTCTTCATCTGAATCAGAAGCTCAAGAATACGCCGGGATAGCACTAATGGCAAGCTACGATGGACAGAGTATATCAGAATCGAGCAACGATGAAGAGGGAGCGACCTCGGATGAAGGCAGCGAAGCAGGGGGAGATTCAGGCTTTAAGTCTGATATGGTAAGTGAGGTATGTCTCTTACCCCCTGATCAACTTTACTCTGGCATTAAGGCAATGACTAAATCCACGTATAAATTAGAAAAAGAAAATGCCAAATTAAAAAATGAAATTTTGGAATCAAAAGGAATTTTAGCAAAATCATATCTTATAGAGGATTGTGATAAATTGAAAATTGAAAATGAAAAACTAAAAGAAGAAATAGAAAGATTGAAAAAATCAAATGGTTCAAATATTTCTACTTTTAGAAATTATAGAGGTCTAAATTGGTATTATAGATTTCATTCAAGTCAAATTAGAAATATATCAAAGGCCTATATACCAAAGAAATATTTGATTAACCCTGTAGGTAGGAACCTTTATTGGGTTCCGAAAACTTGTTTAATTTAGAAAGTTAATAAGTAGACTTAGTATTTTTCAGCAAGAAAATTAGACAACTAATTTCTTTATGAGGCTTTGTCTAAGGAAGTGGTTGTTGCTCCAATAACCAAGAAGGCCTAGTGCCTCGCCACGACCTGGAAGTCAAGTATCGAAATGAAAGGTTTAATTGACTAACTGAAAAAGTATTAACTTAAATTATTTAATGCTTTAAAAAGAGTTATTCAATTTAGTTTTGAAAATATTTTTTTTCTAAAAATGTTTCACTTAGAATTTTTTTTCTGAAAAATGTTTAACTTAAAATTTGTTTTTTCTTTCTCTCTTACTTATGAAAAAATTCTGAAAAAATGTAGTACTTAGAATTTTATTTGAATTTTTACCTTAGACTTATTAGAAAGAACCCCATTTTTGTATGTGAACAAAGGGGGAGAAGTGTATGTTAAGTCTAGGGGGAGGTACATAGTTTAAATTGGCAAAATCTTTTGGACTAAAATGCACATAGTTTAAATTGGCAAAATCTTTTGGACTAAATTGCAATTTAATTTATTCTTATTGCATAAATGTTACCCTAGCTTAACTTGGGTTGCTCACATCAAAAAGGGGGAGATTGTTGGAACCCCGAGGTGTTTTGATGTGATCAAACAAGTTAAGCTAGGTCCTGTTGTGTTTAACTCTGTGTCTAAGTGTGCAGGAGCTTAGGAACACAGGAAGTCGAGCGGAAGACGCGGCTAGCGAGAAGGACGGCACGGGAGAGAGCCGACGGGCTCGGTGCGTCCGAGGGACGAGGTGTCAGCGGAAGAGTACACCGGTGGACGAGAAGAGCGTGCGCGGCGCTCGAGGGACGAGAAACCGGGAAGGAAGGCTGCTCGAGGAGAAGGCCGGAACATGGGTTCGGGTGAGCCCTATTCCGGAAGGCCGAGATCACCCAAAGCAAGTGGAGTCGGAGCGAACAGACCCGGACCGAGTCGAGCCGAACTGAGACGAGCTGAACCGGAACGAAGAGCCTGGACCAAAGTCAACCTGTGTTGACTTGCTTGGTCCGGGCGCCCGGATCTATTCCAGGCGCCCGGAACCATTCCGGGCGCCCGGAGGTTCATATTTGACCCGATCGCAGGTTATCGCGATCTGACCGTTGGGGGATAAAATTTATCCCCCCCAGGGCGCTCGGAACCCTTCCAGGCGCCCCGACCAGTGCTATAAATATAGCACTGGTTAGCACAGAGTTTTGATAAAACTTGTAATTCACTTTCTCTGTGCTCTCATTTTAATTTGTGTTGTCAACGTTGTAAAGAGGCTACTCCGCCCAGAGGAGATCATCATAGTGCGCTTACATTCCTTGGATTAGTAATCTCCTGATTGCAAACCAAGTAAATCCTTTGTGTTCAGTTTAATTGCTTTTATTCAGTCTCTATTTCTTTTAAATTACAAGTATCTATTAATTGGTTGAAATCCGAGAAAGGTTTCTGGTTTTATTTTTGTAGGGCAATTCACCCCTCCCCTCTTGCCGGCCTCCAAAGGGACTTACACCTTGAGCACGTTTGGTGACTACTAATTAGGCTTTAACCAAGTCTAATTTCGTCACCTTGGCCGGCCATCCCAAGCTCCTTCTTATAGAGCTTGGAATAAATCAGTAAGCTGATTTGCCCGTTACCAGTCGACTGGTCCTTACACCAGTCGACTTGTGTCAGCCCAACGGCTCTCTCAACGGCTCTCTACAGTGCACCAGTCGACTGCTACAGTCACCAGTCGACTGCTACAGTAATGCTATAGTACTGCTACAGTAACGCTACAGTACTACTACATTAACGCTACAGTACTACTACAGTAAATCCTAATTCTAGGATTTTACCTCGAGTACATTCACTCAGCACTTGTTCTCGCCCGACCAACCTAGACCTAGCTTCTAGCCTCCTCCATCAGCCTTGCGTCCCTCAGATGCCTCCCCATCCTTCACGTCTTGCCTTCTGAAGCTTCCATCGGCCTTGTCATTGTTGTCGAGTCTTCCTTTGCCAAGAGGTCGCGCCTCCGGGACTTCATCCATTGCCAAGTCACACTTGGATTTACGTTGCCAAGACTACATGCTTGGACTTACACCGCCAAGACTCACCCTTGGACTTTCCTTGTTGTACCTGTATCCTGCACACTCACAATGCATATCAAATACAACAATAAACCTAACTTAAACTTTTGCCCAAACATCAAAACTTAGGGCACCTAGATTGCTCCAACAGATTGAACTCGAAGCTAAGGCTCTAGAGATCTATTAGGCCTCAAACGCTGATATCAAGGTCGACATTACTTGTCAAAGTTAAATTTGATCGGAATTCCATAAAGAACAAGGTCTGTGGCTTCCTGGTGTACCCTAGTATGTTGTATTGCCTCAGCACATATCTTGCTCTATTGCCTCGTTTCGTTGCATGAACACTACAGTGGTGATAGAAATGTTTCTCTCTTATTTTCTGATATTCACTGTATTACATGATTCAGCTGTAACTTATGACTAATGTTTAGTTCAGTTTCATATTACTTAAATCAATCATTGCAGGTATGTTGCTGAAAAATTTGTACATAACAATGTTGTTTCTTAATCAAGAAACTACTTTTTATTAAATAAAAGGCGGCTGACATTCAGTGTTGAATCATTAAATTGGTTTAGTGGTTCCTCTCCTATCAAGGCTAGACAACTGCAGTGCAAGGTAAATACTAAATGATGTTTTTTAAACTTGTTAGATTGCTTTACTGAGATACAATATATCCATGATTCTAAATTTTGTAAATTGTATTAGAATATAATGTCAAATATTAAGGGCGATGACTTGGTCAGTGTTCCATATGTAATTTCATATATTTTGATTAGAAAATCTTAGTGAATAAAATAGTAGTTTTCTAAAATTGGGTTTTAAGAATCTGGTGACTCATTGCTATTGTGAAATATCTATCAAAGTAATTTATATATTCTTGGTTCAAAATTCAAACTCCAAGAGTTTCTTTTTATAGTGTAAATATAATTGCAAAAGAATCTTGTTGATGACATATTTACGAGAATATAAGAATTATGTGATGGATCGAAAGCGCTAGAGGGGGGGGGGGGGGGGAATAGCGCTCGTGGCTATTTCGTTTTTCGAAATCGTAAAAGCTTGTTCAGAAATAACGCAGCGGAAAGTAAATAAAGTGGACACGAAGGATTTACTTCGTTCGGAGCCTGTGACGACTCCTACTCGAAGGCCCGCGATCCTTGATCACTTCCGGTGGGCAACAACTATAAATCGTAAAAGCTATTACAAGCTAAGTACAATTTAAGCAGAAAAGAATATTGTACCGACAATAAAAAGACTAAAACTGAAGCTCCGGGTTATCGTTGCAGCACTTCTGAGTCGAGACGTTAGCAGCTTGTCGCACGGAGAATGCTTAGAAGATTGTTATAAAGATTGTTGTGAAGATTGTTATATTTAAAGCTGCACCTCAACCCTCCTTTTATATGAGGTTCCGGGCGCCTGGGGCATTTCCGGGCGCCTGGAGTGTGATGTGGCCAGCCAACTAGGTTGCTCCACGTGGTGAAGTCGCGCAGGGGATAAAAGTTGGTCCCGGGCGCCCGGACCTCCTTTTTCCAGGAGCCGCTTCTCCTGCAAAATAAGGTTAGTCCGAGCAATTGCATACCCTGCAAGACAATGTTAGAATCTGATAATTCATAAGTGAAAAAGAGCTGACAGTCTTCGGACTGTCCGAGTCTGACTTCGGATTTCCAACCGGAAACCCTAGGTCGACCCGACACCTACTTTTCCCTCTACGGGGAACGCGCCCTCACCTACTCCCCTAAGGAGAGATTACCTGATGTCAGTCCGGTCCTCTAGACCGACTGGACTTTCTGCCTAGGGTTACCGCCCCCTAGGACCTAGGGTTACCGCCCCCTAGGGTTTTTCTCCACCTAGGGTTACCATCCCCTAGGACCTAAGGTTGCCGCCCCTTAGGGTTTTCCTCCACCTAGGGTTACCGCCCTCTAGGACCTAAGGTTGCCGCCCCTTAGGGTTTTCCCTCACCTAGGGTTACCGCCCTCTAGGACCTAAGGTTACCACCCCTTAGGATTTTCCTTCACCTAGGGTTACCGCCCCCTAGGACTCAAGGTTACCACCCCTTAGGATTTTCCCTCACCTAGGGTTACCGCCCCCTAGGACCTAAGGTTACCACCCCTTAGGATTTTCCTTCACCTAGGGTTACCGCCCCCTAGGACCCAAGGTTACCACCCCTTAGGATTTTCCCTTTGCCTAACCGCAGCTAGGACTTTCCTGAAACACTTATTCAACATGTTAGATCACCACAAACCTTAACTTTGAATCCTTTGCCATTATCAAAACTCAGGTTCGATCGTCGGATGCTTCCCGCACCAACAATCTCCCCCTTTTTGATTATGGCAATCGAAATTCAAAGTTAAGTAATAATATGCAATAACTTATACAAGGGGAAATAATTGGCATTACAAACTCCCCCTTAATATAACCTCCCCTTTGGATTTTTGTTCTCTGTGAATTTCTCTACTCTCCCCCTTTGCCATATATCAAAAATAAGCTAGTTTTGAAAAAACTTGACTTTTCAAGACAAAACTTAGCAGAGTTTGTTTGAAAAACTTAGGTACGAGGCAAAAAAAGGGTAAGAGAAAAGCAACATCTTAGAATTGGTTTTAATAGCAACATTTTTGAAAAATTTGCTAAGGAAAAAAAACTTTAAACCATTGATTTTGCTTGAGGAGATTATTCTTTGTGCTATGTTAAATAAGAATTCAACTCTTTTTTTTTTTTAACTTAGTGAATTTTGAGGAGTTTCCAAAATAAAAAAAATTTCAATCGACTTCAGAAATTTTTCGATTTCAAAAATTTTCCAGCTTAAAAAAAATTTTCAAGGAAAATTTTCAACTTAAAGAAGTTAATTGCAGCTTAAAGAGTTTTCAAAAAGAATTTCAACTTAACGAATATTCGAAAAAAGTTTCAACTTAAATAATTTTCTAACAAAATTCCAAAAAGAAAATAGAAGAGACTTGAAAGTTTTAAGTTTGAAAAAGTTTTAAGTTTGAAAAGCTGCTTAAGAGAAATGAATTTCAAAGATACTTAAGGCAAAGGAGAAGCGTTAACTTTAGTGTTTAATAGTTTACAAATTTTGTTTTAGAAAGGTATCAGAGCCCTAAGGTCCAAGCATGAGTCAAGATTTGGTTTTGGTCAGGTATCAGAACCCTTAAGTACAAGCATGCTTAAACTTTAATATTGCCTCTAGAGAACATCTTGCCAAATAGCTAAGTCTAGAGTGTAATTTAATTGAGTTTATTTAAAGAGGATTTGATTGGGTACTTAGCTTAAAGGGGTTATAAAGTAATTTTAATTTTAACGCTAAAAAATAGCTTGAATTTTCGAAATATGTCAAAAATAGTTTTTAATTTTGAGGTCAAGTCAAAATTTTTTAAA
Organism: Zingiber officinale; assembly: GCF_018446385.1. Lineage (NCBI taxonomy): Eukaryota > Viridiplantae > Streptophyta > Magnoliopsida > Zingiberales > Zingiberaceae > Zingiber > Zingiber officinale. The sequence continues at coordinate 110,233,823 of NC_056001.1, read as the reverse complement.
GAAAAACTAATTTTAAAACCGACTCAAAATCACTCCCCCTTAATTAATGCCTTAATAAATTTTTGAGTTCAGGAGTTCAAGCATGAGAGGTTAAAAAATTATTTTCCTAATTTTCCATCTCACTCATTCTAGATTAACAAGCATGTTTAGCATATGAGTGAGTATGAGATGGAGTTTACTTTAATTTACAACATTGAAAATATCAGTTAGAATTCCAAATAGGTGACCATTATTTTGAAAATTTAAAAATTAATTGAGTTTAGAATTTCAAAGAATTTAATAACTTCTGAAAAGGGTTTTCAAATTAATTTTTCAGAGGATATTTCAAATGATTTTTCAAATAATTTTTGAAATAATTTTGAAATTAATTTTTCAAGGGATTTTTCAAATGATTTTTCAAAAGATTTTGAAATGATCATTTTTCAAATTAAGTTTTAAAATAATTTTGAAATGATTAAGTTTTGAAATTAAGTTTTAAAATAATTTTGAAATGATTAAGTTTTGAAATTAAGTTTTAAAATAATTTTGAAATGATTTTGAAAATATTTTTCAAATAATTTTAAAAGAATTTTTAAAAGATTTTGAACTGATTTTGAAGAGATTTTTCAAATAATTTTGAAAAGAAGTTTTAAAAGATTTTGAACTGATTTTGGAAAAAAAAAATTTTGAACTGATTTTGAAGAGATTTTTCAAATAATTTTGAAAAGAAGTTTTAAAAGATTTTGAACTGATTTTGAAGAGATTTTTCAAATAATTTTGAAAAGAAGTTTTAAAAGATTTTGAATAACTATCAGTTTGAATTTTTAAAATTCCTTAGTCATCTCACCCATCTAAATTTTCAATCAGGGAATCCTATAATTGTTGTGAGATGAATTATGGTTGAATTTAAGGGTCTGGTTTAACTTTTTGTTAGATTCAGGTTTAGCTTTGGGTTCAACAAGTAAGCATTCTTTGGATAAACTTCTGGGCTATGGTGAGTCACAAGGTACTCATTAAAGTAACCATGCCTTCGAGGTTTCCCAAATAGTCCTACCCATTGAGCTTAATACTAAACCTTGGTCTAACTAGTTAGGATCCATTTAAGGGTAGCTTCGGTCAGTTCCACTTGGCCAAATGCACCAGGTCGAAGCCATATCTTCCTAGACATGCGATGCCCAAGCTTCCCTAACGTACTATCATCCAAAAACTTCACCAGTACTGTGGGTCAAGTTAAACCTAGCCCATTTTGATCTAACCTTAATTACCTTGCCGGGTAATCTACTCTTGTTTTTACCTATTTTGGGTAGATTAGGTTCAGTTACCTTGTCGGGTAGTTCAGTTGGGGGTGCTAGCAAGTGTGGATCCTCCATCTATTTTTATTTAACTTAAGTTGAAATTTACTTTTAATTTGAATTAATTTTGAATTGAATCTCGAATTTAATTTAATTTCAAATTTTTAATTGAATTTTAAATATTGAATTTAATTTTGAATTTGATTTTAAATTTAATTTTGAATATTAATTTGAATTATGTTCTTAATATTGTTTTTCTATTAGCTCCCCCTGGATCATAGCCTCGATATGGTCTATCAAGGTAATAGACTTGATCCTTGGGGACCCAATAGTGACCATTTCCAACTTGATTAACCAAGTTGGATTTTGGCACCCATGTTTGAACAAGTTTTCTATTATTTCTATTAACTAGCGATAAATATGATTTGTATTTTATTTTAGTTTTAAATCCAAGTCCAGTTTTGTTATAAACGGCTCGCTGTTTTCCAAGAATCAGATCCAGATTCTTGGAGCCCAAGGTGAACCGTTCCAACGTGCCCTTGAGTTCTTTAATTTGAGCTTTCAAATTGGAATTTTCTTCCTCAAGTTGTTGAACTTGAGTTGAACTTCCAATTTGAACTGACTCAGTTAAAGAGCTCGAGTCAGTCGCTTCCTTAAGGGTTGTTACCTCCTTTTGGAGCGACTTAACCCGGACGTTGGATTTAGCCAACTTTTTTACTAAGTAAGGTAATAATTCATGCAAGTTATCTAATTGAAATTCTGCGAGTAGTGAACTTACAGTGGGTTTTGATCCTTCAGAAACGAATGCGGATTCGTGGCTTCGATCAGACTCAGTCTCGGATTCGCTCTCGGTTTCTGACTCATACTCGGACTCAGTTTCTGCCACGGTTGCTTGTACTGTTAGAGCGAGGAAGCTCGTCGGTTCTTCTTCGTCGGACCCGGATTCATCTGAAGACTCGGACCATATCTTTTCCTCTGTCTTACTTGTACCTGCAACCATCGTAATACCTTCCTCGGCCGAAGTAGTATTATTCTGCTCATCTAATTCAAATAAATCATTTATTAAATTATGCTTACTTACTTTAGCGTCGGAAGTGCCCTCGTGTAGTTTCATCAACTTTTGCCACAACTCTTTTGCACTTGCGAAAGGGCCGATGCGGTTCAGTTCTTCATTGGTTAGGCCACATTGTAGCATGCAGGTTGCTTTGGCATCGGCTTCAACTTTTTTCATTGTGATAGAATCCTAGTTGATGCATGAGATAAGTTCTCCGGTGTCGTCACGTGGAAGTTCGAGTCCGGTCTGGATGATGATCCACATCTCGACTTGCGTCTTGAGATGGTATTCCATCCGGTTCTTCCAGTATCCAAAGTCCTTGCCAGAAAAGAGCGGCGGTCGGACAGTGCAGAATCCTTCTTGGAATGCCATTTTAAAAGAACCTTGCACACAAAAAATAGCAAAACAAAATGTACCAGGACTTGATCCTGGATTAGCAGTGCGGTATGGAAGGATAGAAGTAGAAGTTCACCAGTTTCGAGAAAAAATAATAAAATAATAATAAAATATTATTAACAAAATATTTAAAAATATTATTTCAAATTTTGCCAAATTCAATATTTTATCAATACTAATAAACCGTGAAAGGATAAAAATGAATTTTTCAAAAATAATTTTGGAGGGAAAAAAAAAATGAAAGGCGTAAGGTTTTATTTTTACCCTATACAAACGACAAAGCCACGAAAAATGCTTGAATGGTGGTTGCACCAGTTCAAAGCGACCCCGCTCTGATACCAATTGATGGATCGAAAGCGCAAGAGGGGGGGTGAATAACGCTCGTGGCTATTTCGTTTTTCGAAATCGTAAAAGCTTGTTCAGAAATAACGCAGCGGAAAGTAAATAAAGTGGACACGAAGGATTTACTTCGTTCGGAGCCTGTGACGACTCCTACTCGAAGGCCCGTGATCCTTGATCGCTTTCAATGGGCAACAACTATAAATCGTAAAAGCTATTACAAGCTAAGTACAATTTAAGCAGAAAAGAATATTGTACCGACAATAAAAAGACTAAAACTGAAGCTCTGGGTTGTCGTTGCAGCACTTCTGAGTCGAGACGTTAGCAGCTTGTCGCACGGAGAATGCTTAGAAGATTGTTATAAAGATTGTTGTGAAGATTGTTATATTTAAAGCTGCACCTCAACCCTCCTTTTATATAAGGTTCCGGGCGCCTGGGGCCTTTCCGGGCACCTGGAGTGTGACATGGCCAGCCAACTAGGTTGCTCCACGTGGTGAAGTCGCGCAGGGGATAAAAGTTGGTCCCGGGCGCCCGAATCCATCCCGGGCGCCCGGACCTCCTTTTTCCAGGAGCCGCTTCTCCTGCAAAATAAGGTTAGTCCGAGCAATTGCATACCCTGCAAGACAATGTTAGAATCTGATAATTCATAAGTGAAAAAGAGCTGACAGTCTTCTTCGGATTTCCAACCGGAAACCCTAGGTCGACCCGACGCCTACTGTTCCATCTACGGGGAACGCGTCCTCACCTACTCCCCTCAGGAGAGATTACCTGATGCCAGTCCGGTCCTCCAGACCGACTGGACTTTCTACCTAGGGTTACCGCCCCTAGAACCTAGGGTTACCGCCCCCTAGGGTTTTTCTCCACCTAGGGTTACCATCCCCTAGGACCTAAGGTTGCCTCCCCTTAGGGTTTTCCTCCACCTAGAGTTACCGCCCCCTAGGACCTAAGGTTGCCGCCCCTTAGGGTTTTCCCTCACCTAGGGTTACCGCCCCCTAGGACCTAAGGTTACCACCCCTTAGGATTTTCCTTCACCTAGGGTTACCGCCCCCTAGGACCCAAGGTTACCACCCCTTAGGATTTTCCCTTTGCCTAACCGCAGCTAGGACTTTCCTGAAACACTTATTCAACATGTTAGATCACCACAAACCTTAACTTTGAATCCTTTACCATTATCAAAACTCAGGTTCGATCGTCGGATGCTTCCCGCACCAACATTATGACCCAGACTCAAGTATATATTTTTAAACAAATAATGCTATTGCATGTTAATTGTCCTAAGTTTGATTATCTCATTTCTCCCCTAGGCTGTGGTCCAAATCTCAATGGAGATAATATAAATTTGTACTGTTAGTAAGTAATTTTTTTTTGATATAGGTTATTTCATTGCATGCTTGTTTTTATATTTATTAAACTTAATCATTTCATGTTTTGATTTTGCTAGATTGTCTCAACAAACTTGGTTGGTTCATTAATCCGTATGAAGTAATTCATCTCATGGACTTCGAGACAAGGGAGGGCAAAGGGAAGAAATCATATACATGTATGCTACTAGCAAGAGGATATATGAAGACATTATTGAAAGTAAAAAAGTATTGAACTTCTTATCAAAAAAAATAGGAAGAAAAGTTTATCAAGTAAGGTAGGCAAAGCAAAGAAAAGGAGAATGTTTGTAAAATGATTCAAGAGGTGAAATATTCAAATCATTTATATCTAGGAGGATCTGATCCCTGTGATCATGAGCGTTGTGATAGAATGTAAAGATTAGATTACTTAAGGTAAAAATCTATACATTTGTTTAGACAATGTAAATATTTATTTATCCCAATGTTAATTTTATGATACTTTTGGATTAGAAATTAGTTATTTTAAATATTTATTTGAAAGTGTGAGTTTCTTGTAGTAGATAAGAATATAGAAATATAATATAATAAAAAATAGCAATAAATTTAAAAATAAAATTATATTTAGATTTATAAATATAATTATAAACAAATTAAAATTATTTTTTATATGTTATTTAAAACGGATTAATGATGAATTTAAAACAAAATTTAGAAACAAATTTTGTATTTGAAATTTATTTATTTTTGTTAATTTAAAACATATTTAGAAACGACTTTTTAATCTGTTTCTAAATTAGAGACGGAATATTTCCATCTCTTGAATTAGCAACGGGGCTTTCAATAACAGATTTTAGACACGGAATATTCCGTCTCAAACCTTTTTTAGAAACGGAAAAATGACTTTCAGAAATTGATTTTTTTGTCTCTGAAGCCCTGTTTTCTTGTAGTGTAAAAAGAATGGTCACGTGCTCAACCATAATGATCAGGGATTTGCATGGTTTTCAAGAAATTTGGATGACATCAGAGTGCTCGACCGAGGAGCGTAGGAAAGGAAAATTTTTCACCAAGTGTTGCCGCTCATTGCCTGAGCGACGCGAGTAAGCAATTATCACACAACCGACCGACCGAAACATAGTCGCTTTGAAGGACTTAGGCTGAGTGGCGGTCGGGCCATGCGAGGCCGAACGATAAAAGCGTGGAAGCCAGCGAAGACTACTGGTCCAATTAGTCGGACTTGCAACCTCCTTCGATTAAACTTGAGGGGGATGCTTGTGATGCGGCGATAAGGAGCCCACCTAGCAAGGGTCAACTAACACGGTGGAGATCAAAGTCAAGGCGGTCAATGCCAGAACCAAAAGAGCGGAAGGTGGCTACATTGGCCGACCGGATGAACCAGTGTCCGGTCGGCATGAGACTCGGCCGAGCTGACCACCCGACCGGCTCGGGGGGTAAGATAGTGGCATCTCCCAGCACCGAACGTCCCGGAAACATTGAGGCACCAAGGGTATGGAAGAGCTTGTCCGGTTGAGAGGAACAAGTCACCGCTCAGAATCATCACATCGAAGAGTAGTCGAAGTCGACCAAGCGGAGGAGTCCTGGTGCCGAACGGCTGCTCCGTTTGGCCAAGCAGCAGGACTATTGTCCTCGCGACTCCTTTTGGGGGAGTGTCACATCAGGCATGGTTGACAGGTGGACCGTGCACATTGGAACACGGGGGACGTGGCCACGAACATGTTGGAGAATGTGACCACGAACATATCGGAGAACATGCCAATGCTTCAAGGAACGTGCTTATCGCCCACTAGAGCTCTATATAAAGGAGGTCCATCATCGGTGAAGGTAAGTGTGATTTATTTTTGGCGTATATTTCTATTGTTGCTTTGCTTCTGCTCCATATTTCGATGATTAATTTGAGCATCGAAAGACTAATACTGAGGACCTCTTTGCTTATTTAATACTGACATCATCTATTTTATAGAACGAAGTAAGATCTATATCTTGTTAGTGAAACTATCATCTCTCGATTTTTCACGACATGATCAGATAGTTAATCAATCTTCATGGCACCGGTGATTGTCATTCTTCTCATTGTGTCCTAGCTATTGATTTGCCTGGCATTAAAGACAATAATTACTTTATATTCCCACTGTATCAACTTCAAATTCACAAATTGCATGATATAAGAAATCTGTTGGCACTCACTCGCAACAATTCCTGATCTTCCCCATGTTTTTTTTCTTAGTGAGTTTATTTCCAAACTGTTCGCTTCTCCATGAACAAAATTTAAGGTTCTAATGTCACAATCTTCGACAAATCAAAAGGGTTCATTGTGTCTCGGGATAATAGTGTCTTGATATAACGCATTCTTTAGTTTTTTAAGCATCTAAAAATTAAATTTTAATTTTGATAAATTAATAAATAATTTTTTTTAATGAACAGTTGATCACAATTCTTAATTTATCTTTATGACTATGAAATAGAATCAAGGCAAATTTACATGTAGTCCCTAATCATAAACACATTTTTGTATGCAGTCCACATCTATAAAAATCTTTGTTTTCACTCCTAGTCAAATATATTTACCTAATTGTCCATAATACTTTTCGGTATAAAAAGTCTAAAAATCAGTATATTTTCTTTTAAATTCAGTACATTAAATTAGAATCTAATATATTTTCTATTAAATTGAGTACGATTCTTTTTTCACCTCAATTGGATAGAAAATATACTAGATTTTCTTTAAATGATACTTAATTTGATGAAAAATATATTAGATTATTTTAAAATGGTAAATGGTGCTGAATTTACGAGCAATTATATTAAGCAAGAAAAAAATCATGTTCAATTTAATAGAAAATATACTCAATTCTAGTTTAATGTGCTGAATTTGATAGGAATTCTACTCATTTTTAGACTATTTGTACCGAAAAAAATATGAGGGTTAATTTTGATAGAAAATATACTCTATTCTATATAAAGTATTGGATTCTAATGTAAAGTGTTGAATTTAACTCTCTGCATATTCGTTTTTAGACTTTTTATACCTAAAAAGTTGAAGGACAATTTAGGTAACAATATTTATATGAGGGAATTAAATAAGTAATACTTTACATGTAGAAAATAGAAATACAATTTTTTATAATTAAAAATTACATACAAAATTATAATTATGATTAGGAATTTTTTCCTATTTTCATCCTTAAAATTAGTTAACTGAATCTCAGAACCAACTAATAATAAAAAAAATGCTCATGGGGAATCCTTTGGATTTTGATATTTTGTTCGCGGTGGATTTTAGAAAAAAAGAAACATACAGGGGGTCAAATGCGAAGTTAACCTGGATGAGGTGTTTCAGATGGGGGTTTTAGGTTTTGGTCTTTGGGGTTCCATTTGTGACGAAGTTAGCTGGTCGGACGACGAGCCGACGCGATGCTTCGTTACCTAGTTCGCCGCCATGCGCTCCCTCCGTCGATGCAACTCCGTCTCGTATTCTTCTCCGCTGGCACTTCCGTCTCCTCATCAGGCGTTGCCGCTTCTCCCGATCCCCTCTTCATGGTTGAGTACCTCGTGAATACGTGCGGGTTCTCCGCCGACAATGCTTCTAAGGTCTCAAAGTCGCTCCCCCGTATCAAGTCCACTGAGAATCCCGACGTTGTTCTTGGTTTCTTAAGATCTCAGGGCTTTGATGGCGCTAATCTCAGAAAGGTAATATCTCTGAGGCCAAGATTGCTCGGCTGCCATGTGGAGAAGAACCTCGCTCCAAAATTTCAATTTTTCCGCGACATGGGGTTATCTGAGTCCGACGTCATTGATGTCGTTCTGCTGCACCCGGCAATTATCGACCTTAACTTCCAGAACACGCTTCTTCCTCGACTGAAGGTTTGGGAAAGTCTATTTGGATCAAAGGAGATCCTCCTCAATAATCTCCGGAGGCATGGATGGTTTATGACCACCAACATTGAGAATGTGGTACGCCCTAACATGAACTTCTTACAGGATGAATGCGGTATTCCTTTAGAGCAGTTATCTTTTGTCCTTAGAAGGCACCCATGCTTCATCGTGCAGAATCCTGAATCCCTCCGTGCTTTGGTAGATAGAGCTGAGGGGATCGGAATTCCCCAGGGATCTGGGATGTTCCTCTGGATCCTTGATGTGCTGCATGGGGTCAGTAGGGAAAAATTCGAGGCCCAAGTCAAACTCATGAACAGCTTTGATTTCTCGAACTCGGATTTTGTTGCTGCAATCAAGAAATATCCATGGTTTTTATGGCTTTCCACAGAGACATTGCAGAGAAAGATGGAATTTTTAGTCAAGGATGTTGGAATTACACCTTCAAACATTGCTAAGCAGCCAGTGTTTCTAGCATTGAGTTTGGAAAAGAGGTTAATTCCTCGATTTCATGTGCTGGAGATATTGAAATCTGAAGGGTTATGGACTTCACAAGACACGCTACGTACAATTTTCTTATCACCGGGACCTAAGTTTATGCAGAAGTATGTGCTCCCTTACAAAGATAAATTGCCCAAACTATTTGAAGTCTTGTGAATTGTACTTGAGTTCAAAGGAAATGATCCGGACTGAGAATGAATGCCAGGATTTATTTGGGTATTATTTTCTACCAATCTTGTCTTAGTTTTCATATAGTTTACTTGCCATTTTATATTCTATATTATGAATGTAACTGTTATTGTAGACATGAGGATGCTAGTTGTCTGAGTTTCATTTTGCAACCTGATTTAGCTGAAAAAGATCTGTTTTAGGAAGTTGTCAGTTGAACTCCTTCCGATTAGAAGAGATTTGTCTTTTGGAATGATCAATGGTGATTTTGTTCCCCTTTTACATGCAGAGTTGGGTGTATGCCAAGCTGCAATTCCTTTATGCCAAGGTTATAGAGAAACCGTTTTCTTTCTAACTGATTTCATCATCATTTGGTTAATGTTTTTGAAAATGAAGGAGCATAAATTCACATTGAAAGCGCCTTCATTAAGCTATATGGAAAATGATATTCTTATTCATGTATTTAAAGTATATTTAGCTGAGATTCTGATAGTTAAATAATTTGAATTTTACAGTGAGTATAAACAAGATTAGTTGAATCAACCAAAACTGAAGGTACTAGATCAAAGGAAACTCTGTTTGTAATAATTCATAGTTACTTAAAAGGATCTGATTATTACTATCTTTATAGTCTTGCACACTGTTCATTGTTGGAAAAGTATTCATCTAGTTAACTCTGAATGGCTGGGGCATATATCTTGTTATTGTTGTTGTGGTGGTGGTCTAGGGATGATAAACCTTTGGTGTGCTATCTTATTTTGTTGTGCAAATAAATCCATCATTCTTTTGACAATACTAAGTTTTATATTGAGATGATATTGTGGATCATGATCACAAAGATCATGATCACAAAGAACAGGTAACACTCTTGGTCATTTCAATCATCATAGAATTCAAGTAGATGATTGAAATAGAGGAGAATGCCAAATAATTTTTGTGATCGTAAAATAGCTCTAAGATTTTTAAAAAAAAATTATAAAATGACGGTTAAACTAGATATGACAATTTCCTTTTGACTCCATGGAGAATCCAATACCCGATCCGAATGGAGGAAGGTATTGAGGGATTTTTTTAGACCCGATTAAATAATCGAGTAATCGGATATAGAGATTTTCAAGTTCGGGTATGGAGCCGGGTCTGGTTGTATATATATATATATATATATATGATTTTATGTTGGTGGTAATTTGACATAGTTCTAGAAATACTATTTCATTGCTTCTTTAACTTGTCTTTATCTGAAAATTTTCATCAAATATAAGGTTTGTTGGTAGATTTAAGAAAACATGAAACATATAGGGAGTCATAAGTGAAATTAACCCAGAAGAGGTGTGAGGTGATTAAGTAGGGTTTTAGAAATACAATTCGCTCTTTAGGTTCGATTCGTGACGCCCGACGCCATGCTTCACTCCCTTAGTCCACTGCCATGTGCTTGCTCCATCAACCCAACTCCGACGGTCTTCTTCTCCGCTGTCTCCTCCGTAGGCTTCATCGCTTCTCTCAATCCCCATTTCATGGTCGAGTATCTCGTGAGTGCATGTGGGTTCTCGCTTGACGATGCGTCCAAGGTCTTCAAGATGCTCCCCCGTATTAAGAGAATCTCGACGTTATTGGTTTTTTAAGATCTCAGGGCCTTGATGGCACTAATCTCATAAAGTTAATATCTTGGAGGCCAGGATTGTTGATGTAGAGAAGAACCTCGCTCCAAAGTTTCACATGGGGTTATCTGAGTCTGACGTCGCCAATGTCGTTCTGCTGCACCCTATCGTTATTATCTTCAACATTCAGAACATATTTCTCCCCAGATTGAAGATTTGGGAAAGTTTATTTGGATTGAGGTAGAATGGTAGATCCTCCTCAAGAATCTCTGGAGTAGATAGTTTTTTAGCAGCAACATTGAGAATGTAGTGCACCCTAACATGAACTTTTTACGGGATCAATGTGACATTCTAGAGGAGTGAATTTCCATTGTCCTTAAAAGGCACCTGGGTTTCATCGTTCTAAAACCAAATTCCCTCTGGGCTCTGGTAGATAGATCTGATGGAATTGGAATTCCCCGAGAATCTAAGATGTTCATCTGTAGCGTTGATGTGCTGCACAAAGTCAGCAGGGAAAAAATTGAGGCCCAAAGTCAAGATCATGAACAATTTTGGTTGGTCCTACTCGGATTTCATTGTTGCAATCAAGAAATGACCAATTTTTTTATGTCATTCCACAGAGGTATTGCAGAGAATGATGGAATTTTTAGTCAAGGATGTTGGAATGGCACCTTTAGACATTGCTAAGCAGCCAGTGTTTTTACAATTAAGTTTGGAAAATAGGTCAATTCCTCGATTTCATGTGATGGAGATTTTAAAATATGAAGGCTTATGGACTTCACAGAAGTTATCTACGTTTTTCTTGTCACCAGGATCAAATTTTTTTGCAGAAGTATGTGCTCCCTTGCAAAGTTAAATTACCCAAACAGCATGAAGTCTTGTGAATTGTGAGTTGTAGCTGAGTTTGAGAGGAATATCCAACAGGGGCTTATTTGGGTATGGATTTTTTTTTTCTTTGGATAAGCAACGATATTGAACCAATCTTGTTCTAGTTTCTGATATGGTTTACTTGTTACTTTCCTGGTCGGCCAATTATGAATGTAATTGCTAATATAGACCTGAGGATGTTAGTTGTTTCCATATTCCTTTATTACTACCTGATTGACAAAGCACTTATTTTAGGAAGTAGTCAGTTGAACTCCTCGCAAATAGAAGTTGTGTTTTAAATTGTAAAAAAAGTTAATTTTTCCTGTTTTGTTTCGGCAAACTTTTGTGACAGTGACATCTGCCAAGGTTAGTGAGATACCACTTTCCTTCTATTTAATCCATCTCTTCTCTTAATATTGTTGAAAGCTGAAGGAGAATAGAATTTTAGTTAGAAGCTTCTTTGTTATGCTTCATTGAAAGTATCACTCTTATTATGGGGATAGAGTCTTTCACCTACTTAAATTTCCTTGTTTGTTAACACAATGATTACAGAATCTATTTCTGAATGTTGTCAATTACAAATTCTTAATATATGTGAAGTATTGTTTGCCTGTGATTCTTCTGGTATAGTAATTTGAATTGTCAAGTGATCATAAAGAAGGCTTTTGTTTGTGGTCTGCAATGTCTAGCCTCGTGAGCCTCTCCAAACGTTCTCAAATCAGCCTCTTTGTTGTTGCAATCTTATACTACTGTATATATGGTGGTTCTCAAAAGTAGCTGGGGCAATCGCCAAGGCAACTTTGTTAGGTGACTACATCTCATACCTAGCAATTTCCGGCCATGCGCCTTCAGCTATGTATCTGTATTTATCTCTTTTTATACCCATGGGATCGACTCTAGGGGTCATTGATATGACAATTCCATATTTTTTTTTGGTTAGGTGATTACATCTCATACCTAGCAATTCCCTTGCCCTGGTGTTTTAAAAGCAATCTAGGTGGGCCACTCGATTTGTTCAACTGCTTAATCTACTCAGGTCAAGACTTAATATAAATACCGAGTAGGCTCAGGTGTCCGAGACATCTTTTCACAAATTTATCCTCTTCTGCATTTGCAAACTGCAGTGTTCGTCGTCTTTTCGACGAGATATTTATTTTCTATCTTCTTTTACCATCTTATTGCTTAGGGTGGTAAACAAATTAAATTTTATCATGTTCAAGCTTGTTTGATAAGCGATTTAAATTAAACCGAACTTCAAATGAACTAAGTTGTTGAAATAGTTGTTTAAGCTTAACTTGGATTTTTTTTTAACGACCATGAACTTGGTTCAAGTTTGGCTTAAGTTTGATTCGTTTAGATATTATCGAATTTTCATTTGTTTGAAAATTTTATAGTTTTAAGTTTGTTTGATTGATTATTAAAATTGATAATTCAAGTTTATTTATTTATTTTGAAAGTTTATTTATTTATTATGTTGATGAGAGTTTTATTTATAAATATGATTCATAAATTTTGTTCGTAAATATTGTTCATGAATATTATTTATGAATATTATTCACGAATAGTTTGTCATCTTTATTCATAAATATTAACGAATTAAATACATATTTATTTAATTTATTTTTTGTAATTTAATAAGTTGTTAAAATTTATTCATTTAATTGACTAACAAATGTAAATAAGTTTTTATTAAATCATACTAAATTTACTCATTAAAGTTTGATTTATTTACAACTCTATTATTGCTTAAATTATGGGTTTATTTATAAGTTGATTTTTGGATTTATAATGCTCGATAATCTATTTACGTATGTTATTGTGGTATGTTCTTAATTTTTGGCAATATGAAATTATAAACTGGGCATGTTGAATTTGCTAATCACATGTATGAGTTTTGAATTTATCCAATAGTCATCCAACTTCTCCTTGGCTTCCCTGGCAATATGCCCAAGTACTTCATCATGGAGTTCTTGGTTCAAGATGTTCATGGCAAAAGATGAATATGTTCACTCCAGCGTCTCTATCAATTCATTCAGGTCAATACGAAAGAGGTAAATCATGGATGATTATTAACCTTTAGAATAATGACTAGTATATAAAGAAGATATTTACAACAGGATGCTTAACTGAAGAAAACAAACTCAAGTGAAATATTCAGTTCAGTCATACCGTGAAACCATTACTCAGATGTTTCTCGTGTCCTGTTGTGTACAAACTGAAGGACGATCTCCTTGTTGTACCGGTCGTAGTGCCGCGGAGGTGGAGGCGTCAGGCGTATTAGACACCTGGGAGCATTCCTGCCATGCCGACAACCCCCTTGAACTTCAACTCATCCCAAGTCTCAACTGCCCTTCATCTTCCTCTCAACAACTGCATTGGATTTAACTAGACAAGGGTACTTCCATCACTATAAGAAAACCTCTTATTAACGACTGCAATTTTGATCACTAACCAGTCATTAAAAGAAAAAAGAGATCGATTAGCGACCGAATACTTCAGACACATTGTTTTGCGTCACTAAATGGGAAATAGTTTTCCGTCGCTAATTACCAATAAAAAAAATAATTAATTTAGCAACGGAAAAATTCTCTATCGTCGAATATAGCGATGAAAATTTTGAAAATCGCTAATTAGCTACGTACAATAGTGATCTTTTTGTTTTACATATGTTAGCGACCGAAAATAAATTTTTGTAGTAAATTAGCGAGAAAAATTTATTGTCCGTTGCTAATTTTAAGTAATTTTTGGGCAGAACATCCCTAATTTCACAATATACAATTTGTTTACATCCACAATACACAAACCTACATTGATACACATACGATGATACCACAAACACATCCATGATACCATAACAACATACACTATTTCAATATCCGACATAGTTAAAAGTGGTCCAAGGCAGCTGGAAATATTATCCGCAGCTTGAAGGTACCTTCTAAGTGATCCAAGACGCTTTCCATCGGATAGATTCTATCTCTCGAGGATAAAATTTTATCCTCGGGTAACGGCTAGAGAAGGCACCTTCCATGAGATGGAAGACACCTTGACACTATTAATCGAAGACGCCTTCAAGTCATGGAAGGTGCTTTCCATAAGGTAGAAGGCAGATCAGCTCTCATAAGTTGGTCGATGCTCCGATTTCCTGGAGTTGAGATCATTCGAACCCAACTCCGATCTTCTGCTAGAGCAGACTTCCTCCCCTGCTTCTCGTCCCTCGGACGCCGCGCGCGTCTTTCTTGTCCACCATGCACCAAACCTATCGATTTCTTTTTCTGCGCTATCTTTCTCGCTAGCTACGTCTTCCACTCAACTTCTTGTATTCCTAAGCTCTTGCGCACTTAAACACAAGGATCAAATACCACAGGACTTAACTTTTTGACCACATCAAACTACCACGGGGTACTTACAATCTCTCTATTTTTGATGCACATCAACTCAGGTTAAAGTTAAGATTAAACAAAATAATAATATAATTATGTAAATAAGTTGCAATTAAAATATTGTGATGCAAGGAATTAAGCAAGTTAACAAAATTCGTACAAAAAAAAAAATCTTTACTCCCCCTTAACTTATACATATTCCTCCCGCTTTGAACACATTAAAAAAATTAGAAAAAAAATACAATAATAGTAAAAAAAAAATGGAAAATATTTCTAGAGCTACATAGCAACAATTATCAGTAAGCTAATATTTTTTAAAAATATTTGAATTTTACTAATTAATTTTTTATTTTTGACTAAAATAAAGTTAAAATTTTCTTATTGGTTTTGACAAATCCTAAATTTTTTTGTCAAATTCAACTAGACAATGTTAGATAAATATAAAATTTTTTATGAAGAAATACTTTATATTTAAATAGAGATAAATTATTTTATTGCAAAAACTAATTTTTGAAAATAAATTTTTAAAAAATATTTTTTTTAACTCTAAAAATTCTGCTAATTTTTTTTTGGATATGTAAAAACATATTTTTTAACCACAAGAAAATAATATTTTCAAAATTTATATTTTCTTAAATTTTTAATATTAATCATTATCTTTTTAGAAAACAATTTATAATAATTCAGATATGATTCGAAAAAAGTCAAAAAAAAAAAAATTATTATGATTGAGAACTTCCTATTTTATCACAAAAAAATAAAAAATTTTAAAAATACATCTATGAAATAATTTTAAATTTCAAAATATAATTTTTATTAATAATTTTATAAAAAATAAATCAACACTCAAAAAATTCCAAAAAAAAATCATGTTTGTAGATCACATTTCCATTTTGCACAAAAATAAATTTTTAGCAAAAATTAAGATCAAAAGATTAATGAAATAAATGATTTATAAAAATAACTAAATGAAGTAAATTAATGCATAGATAAAATTTTGAGCAAAGAATATAACTAGAAAAAAAAAATATTTTTCTATTTAACATAATTTTGTTAAAAAATATTAATCTAAAAAAGATTTTAGAATTCAATATAGGTTCCTACCTACTGGATTGATTAAAAATTTTGAAGGCACATAATTTCTAGAGATTTTCCTAATATATCCTTGGTGATTTCTTATGTACCAATTGATTCTACCATAATTTCTATATTTTAATTTTTGAAAGTCATTTGAACATGCATGGTCATTTTTTAATTTTTCTATTTGTACTTTTAATTTTTAATTTTTAATTTTTAAATTATCAAACATATCCCATGAACATGAATTTGATAAGTTTAATTTTAACCTAGCATTATTTTTTTTAGTTGTACTATATTCTTCGATAATATTTTGATAAATTCAAAAGATTACTTGGGAAATAATGCATGTATCTCACTTACCTCGTGTTTTGATATTCCCCCTTCATCACAGCTTTCCTCTGAGGGTTCTCCCCGTTCGTCGATGTTCATCTCTGAGGAACTTTCGACATCCCTCTGGTGGTTTGTCATTATGGCTAGTCCGACATAAGCTTTGATCTCGGACTTAGAGGACGATGATTCATCCCATATAAATTTCAAGTTCTTATCCTTCGATTTTCTTGGTCTGTTGCCCTTTTCTTTCTCTTTCTTTTTTAGTTTATGATAGTCATCCTTAATGTACCTTTTTTCTTGGCAGTTATAGCATTGAACCTTTCTTTTGCTTCGAAAGTATTTTTTCACCATCGACTTATTAAATTTATTAGATTTAATAAACTTACTAAATTTTCTTACTAATAATGTTACTTCATCTTTGTCGATTGATTCTTCGGAGTCTGGATATGGTTCTCCTTTCTGGTTAGCCTTTAATGCTATGTTGTGAGCTGTCCTTTCTTCTTTGTTTCGTAGGCCTACACATCTTGATTCGTGAAGTTCAAAAGTGGAAAACAAATTTTCTAATAAACTAACTTCGAGGTCTTTAGATATATAAAACGAGTCGACTATAGATGTCCACTCGGGTGTCCTAGAAAATTCATTTAAATCATACCTTAACGAATCTTGAATTGTTACCTTTTTCTGAGATTCATGAGTCCGGTGATAAGTTCTTTGATTCTCAAGTGTAAATGTGCGACTATTTCGCCTTCTTCTATTCGGAGGTTCGTTAGTTGGTTTCGGAGCAGGTCTCATCTCGCGAGCTTTACTTCAGACGTTCCTTTATGTAGCTCCAAGAACTTCTCCCTAAGTTCCTTTGTTGATTCATAATATTCGATCCGGTTAACTTCCAGGGGTGGAAGTACGCTTAGTAGGTGGAAATCGGCTCGTCTGTTCACTACGAAGTCGACTTGATCTTTTTTGGTCCACTAGTACTCATATTTTTCAACTCCTTGTTGGTTTTTAGGGGCTACAAAATCATATTTAATAATTAAGAGTAATTCAAAATCTATTTTGAAAAAAATATCTCCATGCATTTTTTCCATGTCGTGAAATTCCCCTTGAATTTCGGCTGGTAGATGATCGGTCCAGCCAAAGTCAAGCTCAACTTGAAATTAAATATGTTCAAACCATCGAGATGTAATCTCATGATTAACTGATCAGTTTTAAACTTGAAGCGTTGATTTATTGTGCCAAAGCCATGATCAATGTGGATAGAGGTAAAGTTGGGTGATATGCATTTGATGTATACTTGTTAATGTGCTAACAACCCGATGTTTATGCGAAGATCAATCAGTTGCTAGCATAATGTGATAGTTGCATATAAGTGATGTGCAATTGGTAAACTTGTTACCTACCGCTATAGCTAAGAATGATTTGTTGGCCAAAGTCAAGGTTATTCTTATCTATAGTGAATATCAACCCACTTGGAGAAAACCTATAATCTCCCAAATTAAAAAATAAGGGTATTTGAATTTGATAAATAAGCGGACTTTTATATAAATTGTTTACATAAATAATATCATGTTTCTTATATATTCTTGTTTTTATATTTCTAAGTTAATCATTTAATTATGACTCACATTAATCTGTGTTCGATATTGGACTCGAACAAACTGACTTGGCCAAACTTCTTAGATTGGTTTCGAAATTTGAGAATTGTTCTCAAAGTTGAGAAATTAACTTATATCCTTGATCAACCTCTTCCCATAAGTCTTGATGTCGATGCAACTGCAGGCCAATTGTTGGCCCTTCAGAAGCATAAGGATTATTTTGTACTTGCAAGTTGTATCATGGTAGTTGCTATGACCCTTGAACTACAGAAACAACATGAGCATTTGGATGCTTATGATATTGTGTATTATCTTCGTGAGCTATTTGATGAGCAGACTAGATGTGAAAGGTTCGAAGTCTCTGTTGGAGTGTATACTGAAAGCCTAAGCTTTGTAAACATTCATTATGTATAAAGAATCACATTTGGTCAAATTGTCTACATTTGTTTGTAGTTGTTCATTTAATTTATATTGTAGATAACATAGTATGTGATGCCACATGCAGAAGATGATGTTATCAGTACCTTATAAATTATAAACAGTAGCTCACGACCAAAATGGAAAGGAACAAACCATTAGAAGGTCGTAGTGTAATTAGGTATTAGTTTATCTTGACTATATAATTACACTAGTACACTCAGAGTGTATTGAGTAGGACCATTTGAGGTCGTTTCTTTTATACTGACTTTATAAAGGAATAAAGACCTCGGTTATTATGGAAGTGTGTACTCTTAATCCTAATATAATAACAAGCATATATATTTGATATTTATTTCTTTAATTTATCAATGGGTGAGATTTAGTTCGATGAATCAATAAGCCCGATAAGTTGGGAAATGGTATCACTTATAGTGTGTGTTGTTGATTATAGAAGGAAACTGTGTCCTAGAGATACTAGGTTGATAATGTCCTCAAGAGGAGCTCATAAGGATTGTCATGTTAAACCCTGCAGGTGGACCTAGTCCGACATGACAATAAGGTTGAGTGGTACTACTCTTGGATTTAGATATTAATTAAATAAGTTGTCAGTAACTCACTTAATTAGTGGACATTCGATATCTTAAACACAGGGAGACTAACACACTCATAATAAGAAGGAGCCCAAAAATGTAATTTGGGATTGGTGCGGTAGTTCAATAATAGTTCTCTAGTAGAATGTATTATTATTGATACAATTAAGTTGTGTGTTCGGGGCGAACACGGGATGCTTAATTTTATCGGGAAACCAAAACCAATTCCTCCTCTCGGTCCCTATCGTAGCCTCTTATTTATAGAGTACTATACCCACCTATACCCACCTTCTATACCCACCAATAGGGGGCCGGCCAAGCTAGCTTGGGAACCAAGTTAGGGCCGGCCTAGGTATAAGACTGGGTGGCCGGCCCTAGCTTGAACCCAAGCTAGTGGGGGCCGGCCAAATTAAATTAAAAAAGAAATTTAATTTTAATTTTTATTATGTGGAAGATATAATTTATTAAAGAGATTTAAAATTAAAATATCTCTCTTGTAAAAGATCTACAATAGATTAAAGAAAGAGATTAGATCTCTTTCCTTATTTGTAGATTGGTGAGATATTTTATTTTCTCTTTAAAAATTATTCACATGTTGTAAAATTAAAATTATGAAATTTTTTTTTTATCAACCATGAAGAGATTTTTGAAGAGAAATTTTAATTTTAAAATTTCCGGAAACAAATTAGGAAGTTTTAATTGTTGATTGAAACTTGTCCAATTTGTTCTTCATGATGTGGCCGGCCACTTGAATTTAATTGGAGAAATTTTATTTTATTTTTCTCAATTAAATCATGTCAAGGAAATTAAGGAAATTTTATTGTAATTAAATTTCCTAATTTGCCTAGGCCAAGGAATATAAAAGAAGGGGTGAGGGTGCCTTCACAAGACACAACCTCTATTTTATTTCTCACCCTCTTTTGTTCCTTGGTGTGGCCGGCCATCCTTTCCCTCTCTTCTTCTTGTGGTGGCCGAACCCCTCTCTTTCCTTGGAGCTCTTGTGGTGGCCGGATACTACTTGGAGAAGAAGAAGAAGAAGGAGAGGAAGCGAGCATCTCTTGGAGCTTGGTTAGTGTTTTGATTTTCTTCCTTGGTGAAGCTTTTTCCTTTGTGGCCGAACCTAGCTAGGAGGAGAAGAAGGTGGTTGGTGGTTTCTCATCTCGGAAGATCGTTGCCCACACAACGTCCGAGGTTAGAAGAGGAATACGGTAGAAGATCAAGAGGTCTTTCTAAAAGGTATAACTAGTAATTTTTCTTTCCGCATCATATTAGTTATTTTTGGAAATAATACCAAATACAAGAGGCTTACGATTCTAGAATTTCGAATATGTTTTTCGATATTGTGTTCTTTTATTTTTTCTTTTCCTTGTGATTTGATTGTTCTTTTCGGTTAACCTAAAGTTATTTTAGGAAATTAAATATTAGCTTTCTATAAAAGGTTTTGTCTAGTCGGTGGTGGTTGTTCCCATATCCAAGAAGGCCATGTGCCTCGCCACGTCAGTACTGGGAACCGATTATGGAAATTAATATTTAATGGAATTAATAACTTAAGGTGATTTGGGTCGAACGTGTTAAGTTCCGCAGGAGACCCAAGTCAAAACCTAAAAGAACGAATAGATTAAGTTTTGGATCAAACGTGTTAAGTTCCGCAGGCAATCCAAAATTTAATTTAAAAGAACACATGGTAGCTAGGAAAAGGTTCAGACCTTTGTACAAATTTTTGTACAGTGGAACCTCTAGGTTTTCCTAGTAGCAACCAACAGTCTCTATGCTTCTCTTTTTCTCAAAGATGCAGGATGGTTCGTCCACAGTATAATATGTACTAAAGATGAATGACTATATAGAGCGTTTAGCATCACTTGGTTTTACAATAGATCATGAGTTAAGTATTGACTTAATTCTATATAGTTTACCGAAAAGTCATTCACAATTTGTGATGAACTATCAGATGAACAATTTAGAGTCGACTATTCCTGAGATGATTAATATGCTCAAGACTGTAGAGTCTTTTGTTAAAGGTGAACAGAAAACTATGATGTTAGTAAAATCCTCCCCAAAAGGTTCTAAGAGGAAACAACATCAAGCTAAGGGGAAGAGCAAAAAGGCCAAGATAGTAGAATCAGCACAAAAGGGCTCATGCCATCATTGTGGCAAGATGGGACACTGGCAAAGAAACTGCAAGATCTATGTTGAGCCCATGAAGAAGAATAAGACATCCGATGTCCCATCCTCTTTAGGTATTTTCGTTATTGATTGTCATGCTATTTCCTCAAACACTTGGATATTAGATATTGAGTGTGACTCACATATATGTAATGACATACAGGGGCTAAGGAATAACAGAAGACTCGTCAAGGGAGAAGTCGACATGACCTAACTTAACTTGTTTCATCACATCAAAACTACTACGGGGTACTTACAACTGTAATATAATGAAATTGTATTAGATTCTGTCACGTAATGTGGGCATGCTAATTTATCAACGATCCTTTATCCTGATAACATTGAGTATGCTGAAAAATCACTAATTGTTCATAATAAAGTAACATATAGAGTAAAATTAATTTTACTTGCAATATTATAAGTCTTCGACCCTATATTTTATAATTCATTTAGCTCTGTAATTAGGTGTTGCAAAAAAATATCTATCTTCTCTTTCGGATTCTTTGAACCTAGAATAAGCACAGTAGGGAACATGAATTCATCTTTCATTTACATCAATGGTGGCAAGTTATATAGTGTTAATATGATTGGAGAAGATGAATATTACTATCCAGATTGACCAAATGACTAAAATCCATTTGCCGAAAGTCCCAATCTTATATTATGTGGTTCCATTGAAAAGAGAAAAATATTGTATCAAGATGTTTCCATGCAAGATGACACATTATATCTTCTTCATATATATGCTCATGATGTCACCTTATTGTTGGTGCAACCTTAGGTCAAGGTTGACCTGGTTGACTCGACTCGAGGTGACTTGACTCGAGTTGTATTTTGATGTTTGACTTGGGAAGATTGTCGGTGCAACCTTAGGTCAAGGTTGACCTAGTTGAGTTGCATGTTGATGTTTGACACTCGTGAGAGAGTTCTATTCTTGATGTGAGACAAGAATAGATGGTTGGGAGTTTATTGGTCCAACCCTAGGTCAAGGATTGACCTGGTTGACCTGAAAAGTCCAAGTATAGAGACTTGGCACTGGAAAAGTCCAAGCAGGGAGCTTGGCACGGGAAAAGTCCAAGCAGGGAGCTTGGCAAGTGGGAAAGTCCTAACTGGGATGTTAGGCAGTGTGGAAAGTCCTGGTGAGTGAAGCCAGGCAGTGGGAAAGTCCTAACTGGGATGTTAGGCAGTGTGGAAAGTCCTGGTGAGTGAAGCCAGGTGAAAATCCTAGTGAGTGAAGCTAGGTGAAAGTGGAAGTCCTGGTGAGTGAAGCCAGGCAGTGGGAAAGTCCTGGTGAGTGAAGCCAGGCGGTTTGGAAGTCCTGATGAGTGAAGCCGGGCGGTTGGAAAGTCCCGGTGAGTGAAGCCAGGTGAAATGTAAGTGAAGCTGTAAAACCCTAGTGAGTGAAGCTAGGTGAAAGTCCTGGTGAGTGAAGCCGGGCAAGGAAAAATCCAGATGGATCAAGGGTGATCGGACATCTGGTGTTGAGAAGGTCAAGTAGGTCAAGGGAGTGACCGGATACTTGACACGAAGAGAAAAGTCCAAGTGGGTCAAAGGGATTGACCGGACACTTGGTAGGGAGTCTTAGCAGGTCAAGAGAGTGACCAGATGCTAAGCATGAGATACCAATAGGTCAAGGTTGACCGGATATTGGTTTGGAAGACTTGGAACTTGGTTTGGGCAAAACCCAAGCTCTGGATCGATCCAGCGATACGCTGGGTATCTGATCGGTCTGGTGACCGATCAGATAACGATCAGTGGCTTACTGAGGTTCTTCTGATCGGTCTGCAGACCGATCAGAAAGCGAACAGAAGGCAAAGAGAAAAGGAGGGGATCGGTCTGTGGACCGATCCACATGCACCCTGATCGGTCCACAGACCGATCAGGAGACGATCAGAGAACTTGGGCGAGTTCTCTGTGAAGAGTGCTGATCGGTCTGGGGACCGATCAGCACAGGTCCTGATCGGTCCCCAAGACCGATCAGAGAGGATCTGGACCGATCAGGCTTCAGCCTGATCGGTCCACGCACTAGCCGTTGCGTAGCAACGGCTAGTTCTCTGCTCTTCTTCTTCGCAGGTATAAAAGAGGGCTACAGGACTTCGGTGAGATGCTCTCAAAAGCTACTTCTTCTTCCTTCTGGAAGTTCTCTCCTGCCTGAAGCTTCTGCTTCTTCTTCCTGCTGAGCTTTGTTGAGCTCGTTGGGTGCTAAAGCTTCGCGTGAGCTTCTTCCTGTTGCTGGTTTTCTAGCTAGGTTTGGATCCGAGAAGCTGCTGCTTCACCAGGGTTCCTGCTGACTTCAAGAAGGCAAGCAAGTGTTGTTTACATTTCTGTTCTTGTTTTCTTGTTCCTATTTGTACTCCTATTGCTGTTGCAAAGATTGTGGTGAGGTTTCTCCACCCACAAGGAGTATCTATTAGCCGGGTTTCCGGGGACTCATCCACCGACGGATTGGTAGGCTTCGTCCACCTTACGGACACGCCGAGGAGTAGGAGTTCATCTCCGAACCTCGTTATATGGTTTGTCTTTCTTCTCCTGTTTTCTTTCTACGTTGTATTTCCGCTGCACTAACCTAATCGTAGGAAGAAACGAGAAAGATTGGGGTCGGCTATTCACACCCCCCCTCTCTAGCCGTACGAAGGATCCTAACACTTATGTGGCTTGCTATTGTGACAAATGAATACAAGCATTGTAGTCTAGTAGTTAATGGGAAGTAATACATAACTTTCTATAGTAACTTTTTGATATTCTTCCCTAATATGCGACTGTGCTGCTTATAACAAGTGTGATTACACATTCTGCATTCAATTAGTTCACTGTCTTTATTCCAAAAGATCGTGTCGTTATTTATATAATAATAATTTTTTTTCTATAAACAGACTTAAACCCCTAACCAATTTCTTGGCACTGTATATGCTATCAATCATTGTGTTATCAACAGGAAGCAACTCTGACATCAATTAAGAAATGTCATCAAACATCATTATGATAAATGATGTTCTTCCTTGATATTCAATATTTTACAGTAGTTGATAGTTGTGAATAATGTCTTTCCACACTTCTCTTTCACTAGCTTTTAACATGTCATCTAGTTTTTGAACTTTAAGGGTTGGTATTTCATCTATATTCGAATGGTCAACTGCATTTATCATGTCGTAAACCATTGATTGCATTATCATTAGCTAATAATTCCTTCCACAAAAATGAAGGGTTAGATGAAGAAGCAATAGAAGGTCCAATTAGCTTAAACACATAAGACTCTCCATGACAATATCAGTTATAGTAATTTGAAACACATCCATTTCTATCTAGATGTACTTTCATAGTATGATCATCGAACAAAGTTTTATTTATGCATTTGCAATAATTACATGGACAACATAACTTGTCATCATTCATACACTTAAGAAGACTCTTAGTAAAGTTCACAAACTTTACAACTCCATGAAAATATTCTTGGGTGATAAATCTATTTTCCAACCTATTATTCATCCAAGTTTTATTCATATACATTGTAAGCTAATGAGAAATAAATTTGCAACATTATTAAACGCGTAAAACTAAGCATGCATATAGTTTAAACTTAATAAGGATTAAATCATTAAAATCTAATAACTAAATAATAACTAAAGCTAAAACTAAATTAAACCTTAAAAGAAGAGCAGTTGCAGTAAGAGAAGATAGCAAACAAGGTAGAGATAAGAGCTCAGCTGATGTAGTATACCTAAATATAACAAAGCTACCAAAAATTAGCTAAAATCAATTACATTACACAATGACTTAAATACAACAAAACTGGGGAAAGATAACTGACCTAGCATAGTAATCCTTACCTCATTGTCACTCAATCTAATGATCACCCAATGTTCAACTCCTCCGATGTAGGATCTGAATAAATCACTTAGGAGGTCATACTGAACTAGCCTCTGCATTCAAATAGACATGAATATGAACTAATCACTTAACTAAAAACATGCAACAAAACTGAATTGGCCAAGGCACGTCAGAGTGGCTGCACACGCAATTGGCAGCCTAGCCAACACTGTTGCGTGCATAGCTAGTAGCCTTGTGTTGCTACACGCGCAACTAGCAGACCGTCTAGAGCTATTGGGAGTGCAACTGGCCTGGCCAGGTGTTACGTCATCGCAAGTGCATGGTTTCGTCATCAGTAATATAAAAGATATCGAATCCACAGGGACTGTTGATTAAGCACTAGTTAACTTTGCACGACGAGCTATCTAGACAATCAAAGGTTAATTGGAAAAGAGAGAGTGAAGAAAAGTGAGAATGTAAAGAGTAGAGAAAGAGAGAGAGTTAGATTTGGGGATGGATAGGTACTAGGATTTTGATTTCATTATGATACTAGTTAATGACCCTATGCATTATTCATCTCCTTACCTCCATTCTTATGCACATGTAGAAAGTTACCGACTATCCCCTGCAGTGGACAATCAGCAAGGTAGTTAGATCAACATCCCTTACAATTAAATAGTAATGATTCCTATGAAGTTCGTTAGTGGGATCTACCTATCACTAGCGTCCTTCGATCATAAACATAGGAACACATGAGGATTACAATTGATTACGACTACCTACTTCCTTGTAGAGAATTACTTTTCCTTTCAAGATGACACCCTAAACATCCGTTAGCGGGATTTGCCTGTCACTAGCATCCCTCGGTCATATGATCTAGGGTATCCCTCTACGGGATCCACAATCAATCTACATCTACATGTTTGCACCATTCACACACTTCATCAAATACATAGAATGCACAACACAAATAAAACATGACATAACACTTCATTGAATAAGGAAATATACAAATACATAGTTCATATATCCATAATCACATCATAGCTAATTCCTACATCCTAGATCTAGATCTACTCCATTGCAAGAGAATACAACCAAGAAACAAGAAGTAACGCAATCTACAACTCAGAATATAAAGAGAAGAGATGAGAAAGCTTTCATGTAGCACCGGTCTTCTTGAATGCAATCCTTGCTCCGGAAGGGACGGATCAACGAAGATGGAAGAACTAGAGTTTCCCCAAGAGAGAGAACTCTCCTCCAAGGAATGGGGGTGAGCCCCAAGCCAAATATCCATGAAAAGGAGAGAAAACCCCTTTTATATCACTTGGCATGGCCCTTGCACGGGCCGTGTGAATCCACACGGCCATGTGTTGCCTTGACTATGGTCTAATGGCATAGTCGTGTAGTCCACGCGACCAAAGTCTTCTTCTTCTCTGGAACTTCCACACGGCCCGTGTGGATTGACACGACCTAACTCTACTTCTTCTCTGGAAATGTGACATGACTGTGTGGTCCACACAGCCAAAGGCTTCTTCTTCTCTGGGAATGTGATACGACCGTATGGTCCACACGACCATGGCTTGACCCTTGCATGACCCTTGACATGGCTTTGCATAGCTATGTCTCATTGCAACATCTTTTAGACCATCAAGATGAGGGTTTCTTTGGCTGAATTCTTCAGGAAAATTGTAGATCTTGAAGTTATCTATATTTTGATATAAAGAACATCCCATAACTTCAACTAAGCACAATGTTATGATCGTTTTAGTTTCATTCTATAGTGCTGAAAATTCCACACGGCCTTCACACGACCGTGTGGATTCCACACAACCTCCACATGGACAAAACATGAAAAAACATTATTTTTGCATGCATGTGTGAGTTCCATACGACCCGGACACTTTGGAAGTTCTAGACTCCATTTAAGCATCGTTTTTGTTCCAAATCGTGTCATATCAATCAAAACAAGAAAAGAGTAGATTTCCGAAAAAAAGGAGTAGAAATATGACATTATAATGAAATAAGATACAATAAACATATATTATGCTAATGAATATAAGTAGATGTGCATTAAAGTATACATAAAAGTGTATATAATTTATACACATCACACCCTCAGACTTAAACATTTGCTTGTCCTTAAGCAAAAATTGCATCTAAACTCATGTGATAAATAGTGCATCATAATCTCTAGCAAGTCAATCTAATTATATCAAATGACTTCATTAGTGAGCAAGATACAAAAGTTGTTTGAGTACAACCTAAGTAGTAGTTCTCCGTGCTCAGTGTAATAGTGGCCTAAATTTGTCAGGTATCAATCCCTAAGCCTAGTCAAGTCGTCATAAAACTGTGTTTCTTATACTTCTGGTGATAGGAACTTACCTGCGACACACTTGGTTCATCCTCCACAATCTATCCATGATCTCAAAGGCATGCTCGATATCAAGAGAAACATAGCAGTTATTTCCCCAGTAACTTAACTCGGTCTCAAAGGGGTAACTTGCTAGTTTCAACTCGTGATAACTATTTTTTATATCCCTTATCCAGTAACTTAACTCAGTCTTAAAGGGGTAACTTACTAGTTTCAACTCACGACAACTATTTTTTATATCCCTTATTCATTCATTTTTTTTCATCATCATTTTTTTTCTAAGTGATTGCAAGATGCAATACTTGAACACAAATGCAAATAAATGTAAATGTTGAGATATTTTGATTTTTCCAAATGAGTTAACATGATTCGAGCATCATCCAGTAACTAAAATCCAGTTTGAGAAGTCACCATAGAAACACTAGTATTAATCAAGTTCTATGAACCATGACTATTTTTATAGTTATTTACCATCAAAACTAGGTAAGGTGTAAGAGATTTTAAAACAAGATCAATACTTAAACTCTTACAGTAAAAACATTACTCACTTCATGCTATCATAGATAGAAAAAGATAGATTACTAAATATACTAGCACCATAAGTAACCCATAAACCACATAAATCTAGAACAAGCGTGCTAGTATTTTACATTAAGGAACAAGTAGTCATAATATGATGAATGATGCAATTATGAAAATTTTATTATTATGCACAAAGAAATGTGCAAAAACTAAGAACTTAACAAACACTACACTAAAATTAAACATCCCCCAGACTTAAACTTTTCATTGTCCTAATGAAAACTAGAAATAAAATATGGAGGAGGTATTTGAACTTAGAGAAGTTACCAAGTGATGAGCTCCAAATGGTTGGCATTAATGTGCTTGAAGATACTCCTATATCTAGTGCTCACATTCCTCCACAACTTTGAATTCTACAAAAAGAAATAGACAAGAAAAATTAAGTAAAGAGACTAGAGTTATTATAAATGAAGTAAAGAAACAAGAAAGAAACTAAAACTAAAATAAAAGAAAGATTGAACTTGGGTTGCCTCCCAATAAGCGCTTATTTAAGGTCATTAGCTCGACCACCTCATTAGATATATCGAAATCTTGCTCTTGGAGGGGTAAGATATTTTAAAACCCTTTTACCAAGGGTTCTCAACTTTTCAACAAATATGCCCTCCTTCAAAGGTTCAATACTATCTTATCCTTGTGACTCTTGTGCAACATACATACTGCCACCACCATGCTTAAAAAAAATTGATTAGTAACATTAGATAAATCAATTGAAATTTGACTTTTACCAATCACTAATGTAAGTAAATCATCGAACATGGTTTGATATTTAGACAAGGAAGGTTGTGACTCAAGTGGTTGTCTTACTTAAAGAGATGATTCTTGAGACTTTGCCTCTATTGCACAAGTCCCTACACTCTCAATATCAACTAGTTCATGTCCTACATCATCCAAAGTGACTAATGGTTGTGCGACCAAAGGGAGTGATTCTTGGGTCATCCCTACACATCCCTCCACAACGTGATTGTAAATTGGTTCATATGTAAGAAGGGAAGGCTCTTCTGGATCTTTGATATTATGAGGTAATGGAATTAAAGTGGTGCACTCCTTTATCAAAGTCTCAGATTCATGATCCTCAAGCTTATCATAGTATTTTCTCATTATAGACTCCTGCCAAGCTAAGAGTGTTGGTTGCTACTCGGAAAGCCTAGAGGTTCCACTGTACAAAAATTTTGTACAAAGGTCTGAACCTTTTCCTAGCTACCATGTGTTCTTTTAAATTAAATTTTGGATCGCCTGCGGAACTTAACACGTTTGATCCAAAACTTAATCTATTTGTTCTTTTAGGTTTTGACTTGGATCTCCTGCGGAACTTAACACGTTCGACCCAAATCACCTTAAGTTATTAATTCCATTAAATATTAATTTCCATAATTGGTTCCCAGTACTGACGTGGCGAGGCACATGGCCTTCTTGGATATGGGAGCAACCACCACCGACTAGACAAAACCTTTTATAGAAATCTAATATTTAATTTCCTAAAATAACTTTAGGTTAACCGAAAAGAACAATCAAATCACAAGGAAAAATAAAACAAAAGAACACAACTTCGAAAAACATATTCGAAATACTAGAATCGTAAGCCTCTTGTATTTGGTATTATTTCCATAAATAACTAGCATGATGCGGAAAGAAAAATTACTAGTTATACCTTTTAGAAAGACCTCTTGATCTTCTACCGACCACCTCTTCTAACCTCGGACGTTGTGTGGGCAACGATCTTCCGAGATGAGAAACCACCAAGCACCTTCTTCTCCTCCTAGCTAGGTTCGGCCAACATAAAGAAGCTTCACCAAGGACGAAGAACAAAACACCAACCAAGCTCCAAGGGATACAAGCTTTCTCTCCTTCTTCTTCTTCTTCTCCAAGTAGTATCCGGCCACCACAAGAGCTCCAAGCCAATAGAGAAGGTTCGGCCACCACCAAGAGGAAGAAAGGAAGAGAGGTTGGTCGGCCACAACACCAAGGAAAAGAGGGAGAGAAATAATAGAGGTTGTTCACCATGAAGCCTTCTCTACCCCCTCTTTTATAATCCTTGGTCTTGGCAAATAAGGAAATTTAATTAAAAACTTCCTTAATTCTTTTGCCATGAAAAGGAAAAATTTATTTAATTAAAAACAATTTTCCTTTTCTCAATTTACATGGCCGGCCACCATCAAGCTATAAACAAGGAGAGTTTTAATTAATTAAAACTTCCTAATTTGTCTCCAGAAATTTATAAAATTTCTCCAATAATTTAATCCCTTCATGATTGGTTTATAAAAAGGAAATTTAATAAATTAAAATCTTTCTTTTAAACATGTGGATAAAAAGAAAGTTATCTCTAAAAATTAAAATCTCTTTTAATCTACAAATAAGGAAAGATATCAAATCTTTTCTCAATCTTTTGTAGAAACTAATAAAAGATAATTATTAATTTTTAAACTTTCTTTTAAATCATGAACATGGTTAAAAAGGAAAGTTTTCTTAAAATTTAAAATCCTCCTTTAATCAACAAATAAGGAAAGATTTCAAATTTTAAACTCTCTTTTAAACATGTAGATGATTTACAAATAAGGAAAGTTTTTACCAAAAATTAAAACCATCCTTTTAATCTACAAATAAGGAAAGAGATTAATCTCTTCTCTTAATCTTTTGTAGAAAGTTATAAAAGGAAATTTTTAATTTTTAAACTCTCTTTTAAAATCATGATATCCACATAAGAAATAATTTTAATAAAAATCCTTTTAATATTCTAGTGGTCGGCCACCTAAGCTTGGGACCCAAGCTTTGGCCGGCCACCTACATGACTCATCCACTTGATCTTGGCCGGCCCTAGCTTGGGTTCCAAGCTAGCTTGGCCGGCCCCATTGGATGGGTAAGAAGGTGGGTATGCGGTAGGTATAAATCTCTATATACTAGAGGCTACGATAGGGACCGAGAGGAGGAATTGGTTTTGGTCTCCCAATGAAATTAAGCATCCCGTGTTCGCCCTGAACACACAACTTAATTTCATCAATAATAATTCATTCCACTAAAGAACTATTATTGAACTACCGCACCAATCCCAAATTACATTTTGGGCTCCTTCTTATTATGAGTATGTTAGTCTCCCTGTGTTTAAGATAACAAATGTCCACTAATTAAGTAAGTTACTGACAACTCACTTAATTAATATCTAGCTCCAAGAGTAGTACCACTCAACTTCATCGTCATGTCGGACTATGTCCACCTGCAGGGTTTAACATGACAATCCTTATGAGCTCCTCTTGAGGACATTCTCAACCTACATCACTAGGACACAGTTTCCTTCTATAATCAACAACACACACTATAAGTGATATCATTTCCCAACTTATCGGGCTTATTGATTCATCGAACTAAATCTCACCCATTGATAAATTAAAGAAATAAATATCAAATATATGTGCTTGTTATTATATTAGGATTAAGAGCACACACTTCCATAATAACTGAGGTCTTTGTTTCTTTATAAAGTCAGTATAAAAGAAACGACCTCTAATGGTCCTACTCAATACACTCTAAGTGTAGTAGTGTAATTATATAGTTAAGATAAACTAATACCTAATTACACTACGACCTTCCAATGGTTTGTTCCTTTCCATTATGGTCGTGAGCTACTGTTTATAATTTATAAGGTACTGATAACATGATCCTCTGTGTGTGACACCACACACCATGTTATCTACAATATAAATTAATTGAATAACTTCATTTATCATAAATGTAGACATTTGACCAATGTGATTCTTATTTCTAGATAAATGTTTATACCAAAAGCTAGGCTTTTAGTATACACTCTAACAATCTCCCACTTATACTAAAAGACTAAGCTGCCATATCTGCTGCCATACATCTGATTCCCAACCCTTCAACATGTCCATCAAAAGCTCTCGCCTTAAGGACCTTAGTGAAAAGATCTATAGGTCATCATCTGATGCATTCTAGGCAGCAACAACTTCTCCTCGTTTATACGATTTCTCGTATTGGGTGGTACTTGCGCTCTATTGTGTTTACTTGCCTTTATAGACTTATGGTTTCTTCGAGTTTGCTATTGCACCAATATTATTACAATAAATTGTAATAATCTTTGGACAAACCAGAAATCATATCTAAGTCTATCTTGAGGTTATTGAGTCATTCAGCTTTTATGGCTACCTCATAGGCTTGCCATATACTAAACTTCTATGGTGGAGTCCAGAAAAACACCTATGCTTATCACTCTTCCATAGTTATGACTTTACCTCCTAAATTAAACACAAAACCCCGAGGTTGACTTATTATTGTCCCTATCCGATTGGAAGTCAAAATCCATGCAACCCACAAGGACCAAATTAACTGCCTTATAAGCTAGCATATAATCTCTAGTGCATCTAAGGTACTTCAATATATGCTTTACTGCAATCCACTGTCCTTGTCCAGAGTTACTTTGATATCTGCCAACTATTCCCTTGGCAAAACAGATTTCTTATCTCGTGCATAGCATTCATTAGGCTTCCGACAGCCGAAGCATAAAGAACTGCCTTTATTTCCTTTATCTCCTTTAATGTCTACAGAGACATATCTTTAGATAAAGTTACTCCATCCTGAAAAGGTAAGAAACCTTTCTTGGAGTTTTGCATGCTTTAAAATGAGCAAGAATTTTTCCGATGTATGAAGCTTGGGATAAGTAAAATATTCTTTTCTTGCGATCCCTTATTACTTTGATCTCAAGAATATATACATTCTCCCAAGTCCTTTATATCTAATTGTTTGGACAACCATACCCTTACTTCTGACAACATTTTGATATTGTTTCCAACTACCAAAAATGTTATCTACGTATAGTACAAGAAATACCACCACGCTTCCATCACACCTTTTGTATACACAAGACTTATCCGGTTACTAAATAAATCCATAGGTCTGAATTACTTTGATAAACCGGATGTTCCAAGACCTTGAAGCTTTGCCTCAGTCCATAGACTGATTGAGCTTTACACAAGATGCTCTTAGCCCTTTGCAATGAACCCTTCTGGTTGCTTTATATGGATGCTTTCTTTAAGACTTCCATTAAGGAATGTTGTCTTGACATGCACTTGCCAAATAGATAAAAGAATCCGGATAGACTTAAGCATGGCTACCAGTGAAAAAAGTTTCCTTTTTCATCAAGCCTTGCTTTGAAGGTTTCAACCTTCCTGTCTATCCCTCTTTTCCTATTATAGACCTTTTACACCCAAAGGCTTTTACACCACTTGGTGGTTCTACAAGCTTCCAGATTTTATTAGAATACATATATTCTAATTCTATTATTCATTACTCTTTGCCAAGATGCTGCATATTTATCTTGGAGTGCTTCGTCATATGTCCGGAGATCAGGTTTATGTCCTTCAGGGATCGAGTCCAAAAACTCTCCCAAAACATGAACCTATTTAGGTTGCCTAACAACCCTCCCACTATGACAAGACACTTTATGCAATTGTGTATCATTTGTGATACGTGTTGCAGTTTTCTTGTGGTATCTCATCTTGTACAGTTGGTACTAGGTTAGACATGTCCTTTATTATTTCCTTAAGAACAAATTTACTTATGAGCACGTGGTTCATTATATAGTCCTTTTCTAAAAATCAGTCATTGATGCTAACAATGACCTTCTGATTTTTAAGACTATAAACCTACTTTTGTTTATCTAGGATAACTTACAAACAAGTGAACTCCTATCCAACTTATCATTGTCTCTCTTTAACATATGTGCTGGATTACCCGAATCCGAATATGCTTCAAAATAGGTTTTCACCTATTCAGCAATTCTATATGAGTAGAGAGTTCTAACTTGGAAGGTACTATGTTCACTTTCGTTTTGAGTTTATCCTTAAAACAAATTTGGTAATTTTCTGAATAACTCATCATCTATCTAATTATTCCATAAGAGTCCTTTACCTTCTTTCTACTACACCATTCTGTTGGGGTGTACCAGATGCAGTTAGTTGGGATTGAAATCCAACTTCTGATAAGTGACTCCTAAAATCTCTCAAGAGGTACTTGCCACTACGATCTTCCATAGTGACTTTTTACTTTAACATTTCTCCGCATCAACCTTGTACTCTTTGAACTAATCAAAGTACTTAGTCTTGCGGTACATTAAGTAAATTTATTTGTATCTTGAATAGTTGTCTATAAATTAGACAATATATTCAATACTACCTCTTGTCTGGATAGTCATAGGATCACACAAATTAGAATGAACCGATTTCAACATATCTTTGACTCCATACCCCTTGGACTTAAAAGCTTCTTGGTTATTTTTCTTCCAAGTAAGACTCGCAGGTTGGAAAGATTTCCACTACCAATGAACCCAAAAGTTCATCAGCTACCAATGAATCCTACTCAAGTATAACCCAGCTTTAGATGCCAAAGATATAATTGGTTCATTTCCGAAGGTTGCTTTCTCTTAAATTAGAAGATGTGTTACTTATTTCCATTTGTTGCATCGTGGGAGTTTATTGGATTATAAATTGTCAACCATCATACCAGAATAGATAACTTCCCTATTTTTCTTGATAACAACTTTGTTATCAAAATAGACACAATATCTATAATAGTTTAGAAACTGAAATCAGGTTCTTTCTAAACTTGGTACGTAAAGACAATTACTTAAAATCCATATTTTATTCTTATCAAAGGATAAACATCTCCCACTGCAACAGCTACCACTTTTACAGTAGTGCCCATGTGGACGGTGATTTACCTTTCATTTAGTTGTCGGGTTTCCTGGAACCCTGCAATGAATTGCAGACATGATTAATGGCATCTTATATCTACACTCCAGGTTCTGGTAGATAACACCACTAGACATGTTTCAACTAATGAATTAAATACACCTTAATTGTTCTTAGTTCTAAGAAGACAGTCTACCTTAATGTCCAAGTCCTATTTCCAATCATTACAATTGGGACTACTAAGTCTTTTTCTATAGTATGACTACTAGGGATTGACAAACATCCTAAGAATCACAAAAACATTTGGTCAAGATCAACTCCTTAAAATCTCCATGAATTTTGTGTATACAAAATCGAAGAGGAGATTTTATTCATTAATTTTATTATCTCGTCAACTTTACTTTATGACGAATAAAATTAATAGTTGATCTATCTTTGATCAAATATTTGGTCAAAAACTCTTTGAATTTAAAATAACATTGATTCCTCAAACAATATTATTTAAATTTACCAACACCTCAAACACCGTGAATTTTGCATGCCACGTTAGTGTGGACGTATACAAATTCAACATTTTTAAAAGGAGGGTTTTACCCATTAACTATCTTGTCAACGTATCTTTATGACAAATAAAATTATCTCAAACACCGTTAATTTTGTATGCCACGTTAGTGTGGACGTATACAAAATCAATCATTTGTAAGAGTGGTTTTAACCCTTTAATTTTATTATCTTGTCAACCTAGTTTTATGACAAATTAATAGTTGGTTTCATTTGGTCACACAAATAATAGCAGTGACTCCGATGGGAAGGATACTATTAGATGTGTCTAAGTGTATACCATTACTTGACACTAAGTCCATTAATAAGATTATGCCCCTTCCGTTGGGGAAGATCACACGCTCTTAATTAACTTCCTATAGTCATCCAAAAATGAAAGTCTGTTCTAGTGATCCACAAACAAGCTCATCCGTTATGGAGGAAGGCACTCGAGCCAACGCGCAAGCTTGTTTGCATCACTTACAAACCAAATAATGGAGACCATGGGATTTACTTAAAAATCCTCTCCCACTTAGTTATTTATAAATGAGGAATTTTAACTATGCTAGCCTACTAAATATGTAAACCAACATGCACACAAGACAATATAAAAGCAATAAATAGAAAATCTAATTTTCAACTATTATGGCTTTTATCTCTAGTTGTCCTCAGTGTGTTGTCATCCCAAGCTGCTGCCATATTTGGCCACCGCCACCGGGTCTAGCGCATCCATCTTGCTCCTAGTTCCACTGCGCCTCTGGTCCTTAGAAGGTTCCACGCTTTGCAAGATTCGATCCATGACATAAATAGAATTTTACATTTTGATCCTATATTCCATAAAAGAAATGTACATGTATCTAGATCAAAATAAAATCCTAATAAAACTAAATACAGCTCCTGCTGTATTTTATAATACAATCATGCACACACATATAAATGCCCTTGACATGTCCAAGGGTCCAATCACACACATAATAACTAAAAGCCATAATAGTTGGATCCTGCATCCACAAAGTTAGCACATCCTACTATTAACCTGCCTAAATTATGTATGACATGTGCATAATTAAATTAATACCAAATACACAGAGGCAAAACCCTAGCTCTGATACCAATTGTTGGTTGCTACTCGGAAAGCCTAGAGGTTCCACTGTACAAAAATTTTGTACAAAGGTCTGAACCTTTTCCTAGCTACCATGTGTTCTTTTAAATTAAATTTTGGATCGCCTGCGGAACTTAACACGTTTGATCCAAAACTTAATCTATTTGTTCTTTTAGGTTTTGACTTGGATCTCCTGCGGAACTTAACACGTTCGACCCAAGTCACCTTAAGTTATTAATTCCATTAAATATTAATTTCCATAATTGGTTCCCAGTACTGACGTGGCGAGGCACATGGCCTTCTTGGATATGGGAGCAACCACCACCGACTAGACAAAACCTTTTATAGAAATCTAATATTTAATTTCCTAAAATAACTTTAGGTTAACCGAAAAGAACAATCAAATCACAAGGAAAAATAAAACAAAAGAACACAACTTCGAAAAACATATTCGAAATACTAGAATCGTAAGCCTCTTATATTTGGTATTATTTCCATAAATAACTAGCATGATGCGGAAAGAAAAATTACTAGTTATACCTTTTAGAAAGACCTCTTGATCTTCTACCGTATTCCTCTTCTAACCTTGGACGTTGTGTGGGCAACGATCTTCCGAGATGAGAAACCACCAAGCACCTTCTTCTCCTCCTAGCTAGGTTCGGCCAACACAAAGAAGCTTCACCAAGGACGAAGAACAAAACACCAACCAAGCTCCAAGGGATACAAGCTTTCTCTCCTACTTCTTCTTCTTCTCCAAGTAGTATCCGGCCACCACAAGAGCTCCAAGCCAATAGAGAAGGTTCGGCCACCACCAAGAGGAAGAAAGGAAGAGAGGTTGGCCGGCCACAACACCAAGGAAAAGAGGGAGAGAAATAATAGAGGTTGTTCACCATGAAGCATTCTCTACCCCCTCTTTTATAATCCTT
Organism: Zingiber officinale; assembly: GCF_018446385.1. Taxonomy (NCBI): domain Eukaryota; kingdom Viridiplantae; phylum Streptophyta; class Magnoliopsida; order Zingiberales; family Zingiberaceae; genus Zingiber; species Zingiber officinale. The sequence continues at coordinate 110,196,817 of NC_056001.1, read as the reverse complement.
GGTCTTGGCAAATAAGGAAATTTAATTAAAAACTTCCTTAATTCTTTTGCCATGAAAAGGAAAAATTTATTTAATTAAAAACAATTTTCCTTTTCTCAATTTACATGGCCGGCCACCATCAAGCTATAAACAAGGAGAGTTTTAATTAATTAAAACTTCCTAATTTGTCTCCAGAAATTTATAAAATTTCTCCAATAATTTAATCCCTTCATGATTGGTTTATAAAAAGGAAATTTAATAAATTAAAATCTTTCTTTTAAACATGTGGATAAAAAGAAAGTTATCTCTAAAAATTAAAATCTCTTTTAATCTACAAATAAGGAAAGATATCAAATCTTTTCTCAATCTTTGTAGAAACTAATAAAAGATAATTATTAATTTTAAACTTTCTTTTAAATCATGAACATGGTTAAAAGGAAAGTTTTCTTAAAATTTAAAATCCTCCTTTAATCAACAAATAAGGAAAGATTTCAAATTTTAAACTCTCTTTAAACATGTAGATGATTTACAAATAAGGAAAGTTTTACCAAAATTAAAACCATCCTTTTAATCTACAAATAAGGAAAGAGATTAATCTCTTCTCTTAATCTTTTGTAGAAAGTTATAAAAGGAAATTTTAATTTTTAAACTCTCTTTTAAAATCATGATATCCACATAAGAAATAATTTTAATAAAAATCCTTTTAATATTCTAGTGGTCGGCCACCTAAGCTTGGGACCCAAGCTTTGGCCGGCCACCTACATGACTCATCCACTTGATCTTGGCCGGCCCTAGCTTGGGTTCCAAGCTAGCTTGGCCGGCCCCATTGGATGGGTAAGAAGGTGGGTATGCGGTAGGTATAAATCTCTATATACTAGAGGCTACGATAGGGACCGAGAGGAGGAATTGGTTTTGGTCTCCCAATGAAATTAAGCATCCCGTGTTCGCCCTGAACACACAACTTAATTTCATCAATAATAATTCATTCCACTAAAGAACTATTATTGAACTACCGCACCAATCCCAAATTACATTTTGGGCTCCTTCTTATTATGAGTGTGTTAGTCTCCCTGTGTTTAAGATAACAAATGTCCACTAATTAAGTAAGTTACTGACAACTCACTTAATTAATATCTAGCTCCAAGAGTAGTACCACTCAACTTCATCGTCATGTCGGACTATGTCCACCTGCAGGGTTTAACATGACAATCCTTATGAGCTCCTCTTGAGGACATTCTCAACCTAGATCACTAGGACACAGTTTCCTTCTATAATCAACAACACACACTATAAGTGATATCATTTCCCAACTTATCGGGCTTATTGATTCATCGAACTAAATCTCACCCATTGATAAATTAAAGAAATAAATATCAAATATATGTGCTTGTTATTATATTAGGATTAAGAGCACACACTTCCATAATAACTGAGGTCTTTGTTTCTTTATAAAGTCAGTATAAAAGAAACGACCTCTAATGGTCCTACTCAATACACTCTAAGTGTAGTAGTGTAATTATATAGTTAAGATAAACTAATACCTAATTACACTACGACCTTCCAATGGTTTGTTCCTTTCCATTATGGTCGTGAGCTACTGTTTATAATTTATAAGGTACTGATAACATGATCCTCTGTGTGTGACACCACACACCATGTTATCTACAATATAAATTAATTGAATAACTTCATTTATCATAAATGTAGACATTTGACCAATGTGATTCTTATTTCTAGATAAATGTTTATACCAAAAGCTAGGCTTTTAGTATACACTCTAACAAAGAGATTAGCTAAAATTTTATTATTTGTTGAGTCTATACTATCAAGCGTATCATTCATTTTCTTGATGTCCTTGCATGATTCAACTTGAAGAGCTTGAAGCTCCTCTAACCTCTAAACCTTTCAAAATTCTGTTCATCGCAGACGATGATCGAGCTTCTATAGCATCTACATAGTTGCCTTGTCCCTTATTGAAGCTAAAAGAAAATTAGGAGTTCTTTGAGTTGGAGCCATATGTGTGTGAATTTGATAAGACCATTTCATATATTTTTCTGTTGAGTTCATCTATTGATGTTCCCAAATTGTGTAGTTTGTAGCAACTTTCGATTGAATGACCTATTTCTTTGTAAACTTTATAAAATTTTTGCTCTGACCTTTGATTAAAGTTAGAGAAAACACCCCTTCTTTCAACATGCATTCCATATGGATGGTCAAACCATGTTAGACAATTATCATATATATGACCAGTTGCACAACAAATTTCACAAAAAAGAGTATTAGAGTTCACAATAGAACTTTAGTTAAACTTTTGAAATAGAGCTTTCAATCTAATGTTCAGTTTAAACATGCCCATTTAAATGATTATAGTCAGACCAAGATAGACATGTAGAAGTAACAACAAAAGAAAAAAAATGCAGAATTAAAAACAAAGGAAAGAAAAATATAAAAAAGGAAAAAGAAAATGTCTAGAGTAACTCATATGCTAATCAACTAATGTTAATCAGAAACACTCCCCGGCAACGGCGCCAAAAACTTGTTACGTCACCGCAAGTGCACGGTTACATCATCAATAATACAAAAGATATTGAATCCACAAGGACTATTGATTAAGCACTAATTAACTTTGCACGGCGAGCTATCTAGACAATCAAAGTGTTGGTTGCTACTCGGAAAGCCTATAGGTTCCACTGCACAAAAATTTTGTACAAAGGTCTGAACCTTTTCCTAGCTACCATGTGTTCTTTTAAATTAAATTTTGGATCTCCTGCGGAACTTAACACGTTTGATCCAAAACTTAATCTATTTGTTCTTTTAGGTTTTGACTTGGATCTCCTGCGGAACTTAACACGTTCGACCCAAGTCTCCTTAAGTTATTAATTCCATTAAATATCAATTTCCATAAAAGGTTCCCAGTACTGACGTGGCGAGGCACATGGCCTTCTTGGATATGGGAGCAACCACCACCGACTAGACAAAACCTTTAATAGAAAGCTAATATTTAATTTCCTAAAATAACTTTAGGTTAACCAAAGAGAACAATCAAATCACAAGGAAAAGAAAGAAACAAAAGAACACAACTTCGAAAAACCATATTCGAAATACTAGAACGTAAGCCTCTTGTATTTGGTATTATTTCCATAAATAACTAGCATGATGCGGAAATAGAAACTACTAGTTATACCTTGTAGAAAAACCTCTTGATCTTCTACCGTATTCCTCTTCTAACCTCGGACGTTGTGTGGGCAACGATCTTCCAAGATGAGAAACCACCAACCACCTTCTTCTCCTCCAAGCAAGGTTCGGCCACAAAGGAAGAACTTTACCAAAGAAGAAAATCAAAATACTAACCAAGCTCCAAGAGATGCTAGCTTTCTCTCCTTCTTCTTCTTCTTCTCCAAGTAGTATCCGCCACCACAAGAACTCCAAGGGAGAGAGAGGTTCCCACCACAAGAGGAAGAGAGGGAGAGAGTAATGGCCGGCCACAATCACCAAGGAAAAGGGAGAGAAAACAATAGAGGTTGTGTCTCTTGAAGGCACCCTCACCCCTTCTTTTATATTCCTTGGCCTAGGCAAATTAGGAAATAAATTTTCCTTAATTTCCTTGACATGATTTAATTGAGAGAAATAAAATAAAATTTCCCAAATTAATTCTAAGTGGCCGGCCACCACAATTGGAAAACAATTAGGACAAGTTTCAATCAACAATTAAAACTTCCTAATTTGTTTCCGGAAATTTTAAAAAAATAAAATTTCTCTTTAAAATCTCTTCATGGTTAATAAAAGGAAATTTCTATAATTTTAATTTTATCAATCATGTGGATAATTTTAAAGAGAAAATAAAATATCTTACCAATCTACAAATTAGGAAAAAGATCTAATCTCTTTCTTAATCCTTTGTAGATCTTTTACAAGAGATATTTTAATTTTAATTCTCTTTAATAAATTATTTCTTCCACATAATAAAAACTAAAATTAAAATCCCTTTTAAATTCTATTTGGCCGGCCCTACTAGCTTGGGTTCAAGCTAGGGCCGGCCACCCCAAAGTATACCTAGGCCGGCCCTAGCTTGATTCCCAAGCTAGCTTGGCCGGCCCCCTTTGGGTGGGTATAGAAGGTGGGTATAGGTGGGTATAGTACTCTATAAATAAGAGGCTACGATAGGGACCGAGAGGAGAAATTGGTTTTGGTCTCCCGATAAAATTAAGCATCCCGTGTTCGCCCCGAACACACAACTTAATTTTATCAATGATAATTCATTCCACTAGAGAACTATCATTGAACTACCGCACCAATCCCAAATTACATTTTTGGGCTCCTTCTTATTATGAGTGTGTTAGTCTCCCTGTGTTTAAGATATCGAATGTCCACTAATTAAGTGAGTTACTGACAACTCATTTAATTAATATCTAAGTCCAAGAGTAGTACCACTCAACCTTATTATCATGTCGGACTAAGTCCACCTGCAGGGTTTAACATGACAATCTTTATGAGCTCCTCTTGAGGACATTATCAACCTAGCATCACTAGGACACAGTTTCCTTCTATAATCAACAACACACACTATGAGTGATACCATTTCCCAACTTATCGGGTTTATTGATTCATCGAACTAAATCTCACCCATTGATAAATTAAAGAAATAAATATCAAACATATGTGCTTGTTATTATATTAGGATTAAGAGCACACACTTCCATAATAACTGAGGTCTTTGTTCCTTTACAAAGTCAGTATAAAAGAAACGACCTCAAATGGTCCTACTCAATACACTCTGAGTGTACTAGTGTAATTATATAGTCAAGATAAACTAATACCTAATTACACTACGACCTTCTAATGGTTTGTTCCTTTCCATTCTGGTCGTGAGCTACTGTTTATAATTTATAAGGTACTGATAACATCATCTTCTGTATGTGACACCACATACTATGTTATCTACAATATAAATTAAATGAACAACTACAAACAAATGTAGATAATTAGACCAAATGTGATTCTTTATTCATAATGAATGTTTACAAAGCTTAGGCTTTCAGTATACACTCCAACACTATCTTCTATACTAATGACTAAGCTGCCATATCTTCTACCATACATCTGATTCCCATTCCCTCCACATGCCGATCGAAAGCTTTCGCCGGAAGGGCCTTAGTGAAAGGATCTGCCAGGTTATCCGCTGATGCAATCTTGGCGATGACAACTTCTCCTCGCTTCACGATATCTCTTATCAGGTGGTACTTGCGCTCTATATGTTTACTTGCCTTATGGGCTTGTGGTTCATTCAAGTTTGCAACTGCACCGCTATTATCACAATAAATTGTGATGATTTTGGGCAAACCAGGAATCACATCTAAGTCCATTAGAAAGTTCCTGTGCCATACAGCTTCTTTAGCTGCCTCAGAGGCTGCCACATACTCAGCTTCCATGGTTGAGTGTGAAACGCATTTCTGCTTAACACTCCTCCATGCAATGGCTCCACCTCCTAGAGTAAACACATAGTCTGATGTAGACTTACTGTTGTCCCTATCTGATTGGAAGTCTGAATCCGTGTAACCCACATGGAGCAAATCGTCTGCTTGGTAAACTAGCATATAATCTCTAGTCCTTCTCAGGTACTTCAATATATGCTTTACAGCAGTCCAATGTCCTTGTCCAGAGTTACTCTGATATCTGCTAACCATGCACACGGCAAAACAGATATCAGGTCTCGTACACAGCATTGCATACATTAGGCTTCCCACAGTCGAAGCATAAGGAACTGCCTTCATGTCCTCTATCTCCTTTGATGTCTTCGGAGACATCTCTTTAGATAAAGCTACTCCATGCCTAAAAGATAAGAAACCTTTCTTGGAGTTCTGCATGCTAAAACGAGGAAGAATTGTGTCTATATATGAAGCTTAAAATAAGCACAACATTCTTTTCTTGCGATCCCTTATGACTTTGATCCCAAGAATGTGTGCACATTCTCCTAAGTCCTTCATATCGAATTGTATGGACAACCATACCCTTACGTCTGATAACACCTTGACATTGTTGTCAATTAACAAAATGTCATTTACGTATAGTACAAGAAATACCACCACATTTTCATTACACTTCTTGTATACACAAGACTCATCCGGACACTGAATAAATCCATATGACTGGATTACTTCATTAAACCGGATGTTCCAAGACATTGAAGCTTGTTAATCCATAAATGGACCGATTGAGCTTGCATACTAGATGCTCTTTGCCTTTTCAATAAATCCTTCGGTTGCTTCATATGGATGTTCTCTTCAAGACTTCCATTAAGGAAAGTCTTGACATCCATTTGCCAAATCTCATAATCCATATGAGCAAAGAATGGATAAGAGTATCCGGATAGACTTAAGCATGGCTACCGGTGAAAAGGTTTCCTCATAATCGATTCCTCTTTCCGAGTGTACCTTTCGCAACAAGCCTAGCTTTGAAGGTTTCTACCTTCCGTCATCCCTCTTTTCCTTTGTAAATCCACTTGCATCCAACGGCTTTACACCATCGGTGGTTCTACAAGCTCCAGACCTTATTAGAGTACATGGACTCTATTTTGAATTCATTGCCTTTTGCCAAGATGCATCTATATCTTGGAGTGCTTCATTATATGATCGGGGATCGAGTTCATGTTTACCCGGATCAAGTCCAAGACTCTCCCAAAACATGAATCTTTCAGTCTGCATTACAACCCTCCCACTACGACGACGTGGTTGTGTATCATGTGTGACACGTGTTGCGGTCTCTTGTGGTACTTCATCTTGTATTGCTGTGAAGTAGACATGTCCTCTCTAAGTTCTTCTAAAACAAGTTTACTGGGCTTGTGATCCATTATATAGTCTTCTTCTAAAAGCGGGCATTGGTGCTAACAATGACCTTCCGGTCTTAGGACTATAAAATAAACCACCTTCGTTCCTTTGGGATATCCTACAAACACGCGAACTTCACGAGATTCTAACTTATCAAGATCTGGTTTCAGCACATGTGTGGACTACCCCATATCCGAATATGTCTTAGACGGGTTTTCGCCATTCCACAATTCTATGGGAGTAGAAGAAACCGATTTAGAAGGTACTAAGTTCGGAACGTATCTGTTTCCGAGCATATCCCCAAAACGAATTTGGTAATTCGAATAACTCATCATTGATCTAACCATTTCCATAAGAGTCCTATTCCTTCGCTCGCTACACCATTCTGGGGTGTTCCGGTGCACAATTGGGATTGAATCGGCCTCGATAAATAATTCCTAAACTCTCCTAAGAGGTATTCGCCACCACGATCCGATCAGAGTGTCTTGATACTTTTACCTAGTCGTTTCTCCACATCGCCTTGTATTCTTTGAACTTATCAAAGCACTCGACTGCGCATTAGGTAAATGTATCCATATCTTGAATAATCGTCTATGAAAGAGACAAAATATTCAAAACCTCCTCTTGCCCGGACGGACATAGGCACACAAATCAGAGTGAACCAACTCTAACACTTCTTTGGCTCTATACCCCTTGGCCTTGAACGGCCTTTTGGTCATTTTACCTTCTAAGCAAGATTCACAAGTTGGAAAATTTTCCAACTCTAATGAACTTAAAAGTCCATCGGCTATAAGCCTCTGAATCCTACTTAAGTTAATATGACCAAGCCTTAGATGCCAAAGATATGCTTGGTTCATTTCTGAAGGTTCTTTTCTCTTATTAGAATTAGAAGATGAATTATAAATTTCCATGTTTTGCTTTGTGAAAGAATTTGGATTTAAAATATACAAATTGCCAACTAATGCACCAGAACAGATAATCACTTTATTTCTTTTAATAACTACATCGTTACTGAAAGAAACTGAATATCCATCTAAAAACAGTTTAGAAACTGAAATCAAATTCTTTCTAAAACTGGGTACATAAAGATAATTTCTTAAAACCAAATTTCTATTTCTACTAAAAGATAAGTAGACGTCTCCCACTGCAACAGCTGCCACCTTAGTAGCATTGCCCATCCGGATCGCGATTTTGCAAACTATGGTCGGGTTTCCTGGAACCCCTGCAAGGAATTGCAGACATGATCAGTGGCTCCCGTATCTACACACCAGGTGCTGGTAGATAACACCGCTAAACATGTTTCAACAACTAGAGTATGAGATATACCTTTGTTTTGGTTCTTACGAGGACAGTCCGCCTTCCAATGTCCTGCCTGCTTGCAGATGAAGCACTTGCCCTTCGGCTTCTTCATTCCAGCTTTAAATCCCGTACTCTGAGATTTATTCACTTTCTTTGCTGAACCATTTTGTTTCTTCTTCTTCTTACCTTTCGGTTTAGAAGTAGAACCATTTTCAACATAGTGAATTTGAGCATTGTGACGAAATAACCCTTCTGCTGCTGTCAGTAGTTTCCCTAATGAATAAATCCTTTTATTCATATTATAGTTCAAACGGAACTGCAAAACTTCAGGTAGGGTTTGGAGGATCATATCGATCTGGGTTTCCCATCAATTTCTCCTCCAAGGATCAGTATTTCGTTCGGATAAGCCATCATGTTTAGGATATGATCCTTTACGAGTACCCTCTTGCATGGTGGTGTCATTATCTTTCTCATAGCTTCTTGTCTAGAAGCCCTATCCGATGACCAAAGAGTTCCTTGAGATTGTTCATAATATCATGGCTGTTGGTAAATCTTTATGTTGATGTTGCAATACATTTGACATTGAAGCCAAAATGTAACACCGCGCCATCTCATCTGCTTTTACCCATTTCCTATGATATTCAATCTCCTCTTGGGTAGATTCACCAGTGGGTGCATCAGGGCAATGCTCAATCAGTACAAATTTATAGCTTTCAGCAGTAAGAACAATATCCAGGTTTCTTTTCCAATCTATGTAATTTGGTCCAGTAAGTCTATTTTGTTGAAGTATGATGGACAGTGGGTTGAAAGTCATCCTAAGAATCACAAATAACTTTTGGTCAGAACTCTAAATTTAGAATAATATTGATTCCTCAAACAATACTATTTTAAATTAACCAACACCTTAAAACACCGTGAATTTTGTATGCCACGTTAGTGTGGACGTATACAAATTCAACATTCGTAAAAGGAGGGTTTTAACCCATTAATTTTATTATCTTGTCAACCTAACTTTTTGACAAATAAAATTAATAGTTGGTATTATTTGGTCACACAAATAATAGCAGTGACTCCGTTGGGGAGGATACTATTAGATGTGTCTAAGTGTACACCATTACTTGACACTAAGTCCATTAATAAGATTATGCCCCTTCCGTTGGGGAAGATCACACGCTCTTAATTAACTTCCTATAGTCATCCAAAAATGGAAGTCTGTTCTAGTGATCTGCAAACAAGCTCATCCGTTATGGAGGAAGGCACTCAGAGCCAACGCGCAAGCTTGTTTGCATCACTTACAAACCAGTAATGGAGACCATGGGATTTACTTAAAAATCCCTCTCCCACTTAGTTATTTATAAATGAGGAATTTTAACTATGCTAGCCTACTAAACTTGTAAACTAACATGCACACACAATATAAAAGCAATAAATAGAAAATCTAATTTTCAACTATTATGGCTTTTATCTTTAATTGTCCTCCGTGTGTTGTCATCCGAAGCTGCTGCCATATTTGGCCACCGCCACCGGGTCTATCTGTCGCATCCATCTTGCTCCGAGTTCCGCTGCGCCTCTGGTCCTTAGAAGGTTCCACGCTTTGCAAGATTCGATCCGCGACATAAATAGAATTTTACATTTTGATCCTATATTCCATAAAAGGAATGTACATGTATCTAGATCAAAAATAAAATCCTAATAAAACTAAATACAGCTCCTGCTGTATTTCAATACAATTATGCACACACATATAAATTGCCCTTGACATGTCCAAGGGTCCAATCACACACATAATTAACTAAAAGCCATAATAGTTGGATCCTGCATCCACAAAGTTAGCACATCCTACTATTATCCTGCCTAAATTATGTATGACATGTGCATAATTAAACTAAATACCAAATACACAGAGGCAAAACCCTAGCTCTGATACCAATTGTTGGTTGCTACTCGGAAAGCCTATAGGTTCCACTGCACAAAAATTTTGTACAAAGGTCTGAACCTTTTCCTAGCTACCATGTGTTCTTTTAAATTAAATTTTGGATCTCCTGCGGAACTTAACACGTTTGATCCAAAACTTAATCTATTTGTTCTTTTAGGTTTTGACTTGGATCTCCTGCGGAACTTAACACGTTCGACCCAAGTCTCCTTAAGTTATTAATTCCATTAAATATCAATTTCCATAAAAGGTTCCCAGTCTCGACGTGGCGAGGCACATGGCCTTCTTGGATATGGGAGCAACCACCACCGACTAGACAAAACCTTTAATAGAAAGCTAATATTTAATTTCCTAAAATAACTTTAGGTTAACCAAAGAGAACAATCAAATCACAAGGAAAAGAAAGAAACAAAAGAACACAACTTCGAAAAACCATATTCGAAATACTAGAACGTAAGCCTCTTGTATTTGGTATTATTTCCATAAATAACTAGCATGATGCGGAAATAGAAACTACTAGTTATACCTTGTAGAAAAACCTCTTGATCTTCTACCGTATTCCTCTTCTAACCTCGGACGTTGTGTGGGCAACGATCTTCCAAGATGAGAAACCACCAACCACCTTCTTCTCCTCCAAGCAAGGTTCGGCCACAAAGGAAGAACTTTACCAAAGAAGAAAATCAAAATACTAACCAAGCTCCAAGAGATGCTAGCTTTCTCTCCTTCTTCTTCTTCTTCTCCAAGTAGTATCCGGCCACCACAAGAACTCCAAGGGAGAGGAAGAGGTTCGGCCACCACAAGAGGAAGAGAGGGAGAGAGTAATGGCCGGCCACAATCACCAAGGAAAAGGGAGAGAAAACAATAGAGGTTGTGTCTCTTGAAGGCACCCTCACCCCTTCTTTTATATTCCTTGGCCTAGGCAAATTAGGAAATAAATTTTCCTTAATTTCCTTGACATGATTTAATTGAGAGAAATAAAATAAAATTTCCCAAATTAATTCTAAGTGGCCGGCCACCACAATTGGAAAACAATTAGGACAAGTTTCAATCAACAATTAAAACTTCCTAATTTGTTTCCGGAAATTTTAAAAAAATAAAATTTCTCTTTAAAATCTCTTCATGGTTAATAAAAGGAAATTTCTATAATTTTAATTTTATCAATCATGTGGATAATTTTAAAGAGAAAATAAAATATCTTACCAATCTACAAATTAGGAAAAAGATCTAATCTCTTTCTTAATCCTTTGTAGATCTTTTACAAGAGATATTTTAATTTTAATTCTCTTTAATAAATTATTTCTTCCACATAATAAAACTAAAATTAAAATCCTTTTAATTCTATTTGGCCGGCCCTACTAGCTTGGGTTCAAGTTAGGGCCACCACCAAAGATACCTAGGCCGGCCCTAGCTTGATTCCCAAGCTAGCTTGGCCCGCTGGGTGGGTATGAAGGTGGGTATAGGTGGGTATAGTACTATAAATAAGAGGCTACGATAGGGACCGAGAGGAGGAATTGGTTTGGTCTCCCGATAAAATTAAGCACGTGTTCGCCAACACACAACTTAATTTTATCAATGATAATTCATTCCACTAGAGAACTATCATTGAACTACCGCACCAATCCCAAATTACATTTTGGGCTCCTTCTTATTATGAGTGTGTTAGTCTCCTGTGTTTAAGATATCGAATGTCCACTAATTAAGTGAGTTCGACAACTCATTTAATTAATATCTAAGTCCAAGAGTAGTACCACTCAACCTTATTATCATGTCGGACTAAGTCCACCTGCAGGGTTTAACATGACAATCTTTATGAGCTCCTCTTGAGGACATTATCAACCTAGCATCACTAGGACACAGTTTCCTTCTATAATCAACAACACACACTATGAGTGATACCATTTCCCAACTTATCGGGTTTATTGATTCATCGAACTAAATCTCACCCATTGATAAATTAAAGAAATAAATATCAAACATATGTGCTTGTTATTATATTAGGATTAAGAGCACACACTTCCATAATAACTGAGGTCTTTGTTCCTTTACAAAGTCAGTATAAAAGAAACGACCTCAAATGGTCCTACTCAATACACTCTGAGTGTACTAGTGTAATTATATAGTCAAGATAAACTAATACCTAATTACACTACGACCTTCTAATGGTTTGTTCCTTTCCATTCTGGTCGTGAGCTACTGTTTATAATTTATAAGGTACTGATAACATCATCTTCTGTATGTGACACCACATACTATGTTATCTACAATATAAATTAAATGAACAACTACAAACAAATGTAGATAATCAGACCAAATGTGATTCTTTATTCATAATGAATGTTTACAAAGCTTAGGCTCTCAGTATACACTCCAACACAAAGGTTAATTGGAAAAGAGAGAGTGAAGAAAAGAGAGAATGTACAGAGTAGCGAAAGAGGGAGACTTGGTTTTGGGAATAGATAGATACTAAGATTTCGATTTCACTATGAAGCTAGTTAATGACCCTATGCATTATTTATCTCCTTACCTCCATTCTTATGCACATGTAGAAAGTTACCGGCTATCCCCTATAGTGGACAACCGGCAAGGTAGTTAGATCAACCTCCCTTGCAATTAAATAGGAATGATTCTTATGAAGTCCGTTAGCGGGATCTACCTGTCACTAGCGTCCCTCAATCATACAACATAGGAATACATGCACTACTTAATAAACACAGAGATGAAGATTACAATTGACTACGACTACCTACTTCCTTGTAGAGAATTGCTTCTCTTTTCAAGATGACATCCTAGACGTCCGTTAGTGGGATCTGTCTGTCACTAGCATCCCTCGGTCATACGATCTAGGGTATCCCTCTACGGGATCCACAATCAATCTACATCTACATGTTTGCACCATTCACACACTTCATCAAACACATAGAGTGCACAACACAAATAGAACATCACATAACACTTCATTGAATAAGAAAATATTCAAATACATAGTTCATACATCCACAATCACATCATAGCTAATTCCTACATCCTAGATCTAGAGATCTACTCCATTGCAAGAGAATACTGTTGGTGCAGCGGGGCCGGTAAGAGGAGGGTGAATTGCCTGCAAAATTAAAGATACCCTCCTCGCTCTTTCAACTCTAAAATATACAATAATAATAAAATAATAAAACAAAAAGAATAAAAGAAGACCAGAAATTGACTTGGTTACAACCAAGATGGTTGTTAATCTAAGGTGATGAAAAGGCGCACTAACGATCTCCTTCTCTGAAGGCGGAGAAGCCTTTTACACACTAAAAGCTCAGAACTATTGCTAGGAATGGAATACAAGAGTTGAATGCTTGATTGATTGTAATTCCTAGGTCTAGGGGTCATTTTATAGCCCTTGGAAAGTCTATCCCCTATGTCCAAGGCACCTCCAACAGGGGTTCAAGGTGCCTCCAATAGTTTGACCGGATAAAGTTTTATCCGAATGTAAACGTTCAAGTTTACTGGGTCTGAGGCGCCTCAGTTGTCTCAGGCGCCTCAGACAGTATAGACAGCGGAGGCTCCTTCAACATTAGTTGAAGGCGCCTCTGGCTAGCTTCTTTAGCTCCTTTTGACTTCCTTCCTCCTTCCGAAACTCCGATTGATTGGGTGATTGCGGCCAACCGAAATAGGGCTCACCCGAACCCAATTCCCGGCCTTTTCCTCGAGCAGACTTTCGTCCCAGCTTTACGTCCCAGCTTTACGTCCCTCGAACATTGTGCATGTTCTTCTCGCCCACCGGTGTACTCTTCCGCAGCTCTCTCGTCCTTCGGACGCACCGAGCCCGTTGGATCCCTTCCCGTGCCGTCCTTCTGGCTAGTCGTGTCTTCTGCTCGACTTCCTATGCTCCTAAGTTCCTGCACACTCGGATGCAGGGATGAGATAACCAGCAGGACCTAACCTAACTTAGTTGATCACATCAAAACACTCACGGGGTCCAACAAATACAACCAAGAAACAAGAATTAAAGCAATCTACAACTTAAAATATAAAGAGAAGAGAAGAGAAAGCTTATCCATGTAGCACCAGTCTTCTTGGATGTAATAATTGCTCCGGAGGTAGACAGATCGACGAAGATGGAAGAACTAGGGTTCCCCCATGGGGGAGAACTCTCCTCCAAGGAATGAGGGTGAGCCCCAAGCCAAAGATCAATGAAAAGAGGAGACAACCCCTTTTATAGCACTTGGGACGGGCCGTGACACGACCGTGTGAATCCACACGGCCATGTGCTACCTTGGCTCTGGTATGATGACACGACCTTGTGGTTCGCACTGCTAAAGTCTTCTTCTTCTCTAGAACTTCCACACGACCCGTGTGGATTGACATGGCCTAACTCTGCTTCTTCTATGGAAATGTGACACGGTCGTATGGTACACACGGCCAAAGGCTTCTTCTTCTTTGGGAATGTGACACGGTCGTGTGGTCCACACGGCCATAACTTGACCCTTGCATGACCCCTGACATGACTTTGCATAGCTATGCCTCATTGCAACATCTTTTAAACCATCAAGATGAGGTTTTCTCTGGATGAAGTCTTCAGAAAAGTTGTAGATCTTGAAGTTATCTACATTTTAATATAAAGAATAGCCCGTAACTCCAACCGAGTACAAATTTATGGTCATTTTAGTTTTAGTTTGTAGTGTTGAAAATTCCACACGACCTTCACATGACCATGTGGATATATTCCACACGGCCTCCATATGACCCCCACACGGCCAAAACATGGAAAAACATGATTTTCGCATGCCCGTGTGAGTTTTACATGGCCCAGACACTTTGGAAGTTCTAGACTCCATTTAAGCATCATTTTTTCTCCAAATCGCGTCCTATCAATTAAAACAAGCAAAGAATAGATCTCTGAATAAAAGAAGTAGAAATATGACATTATAATGAAATATAGTGTAATAAACATAGATTATGCTAATAAAATATAAGTAGATATGCGTTAAAGTATGTATAAAAGTGTATATAATCTACGCACATCACCAGGGCACACACGACTATTCCCGATTGCTTAGCTAGGGTACGGTGGCTAGGCCTTGTAGCCCAGCCAAGGCACTCTCAACCAAGCCACGTCCCCGTCGCGAGGTCGCTATCAAGCCGTGACCTTGTTGTGATGTTGGGACCTCATCGCGATATTGTGATGTCGCGACCTCTCTGCAATGCCACCTCTAAGCCATTGTTGGTGCAATATCCCCTCGGTCAAGATTGACCAGGTTGACTAAGCTTGAGTCTTGATGTTTGGATTTTGATGTTTGACAATATATAGAGATTGTTGGTGTAATCGTCCAATTGGAGAGATTGTTTGTGCAATTTCTCTCTGGACAAGGTTTGACCAGTTTGATGTGAAGAAGAGTCAAATAGGTCAAGGTTGACCGGATACTTGATTGGGAAAGTCCTAACTAGAGGTTAGGTAAAGGTAAGTCCAATAGGAAGGTTGGTAGGAGAAAAATCCAAGTGGGTCAGTATTGACCGGACACTTGGTGGGGAAAGTCCTGGTGAGTGAATAACAAAGCATTCAAATTCTCAGTAGCCATTAAACTCAAGAACTAAAGACAATTGTGAACCGAAATCAACATTGCATTAACCATTATAATCCAATTCTATACTCATCTCACTTTCCAAATCTTCAATTCTCAATCACAATCAACAATTAATCTCAAGAGTTCAAACACAATGTTATTGGACAAAATCAACAATCAATTCACAATTTCAATCAACTTAAACATTCAATCTTCAACAACATAATGCGAAATAGAGGTAATAATCGGAAACTCAAGTAGCATTTAACATGAAAACAAGATCACAGTAACAAGATTGATTGTATAGAGCAAGGAATCACTAACAAATTTACCTAACCTATAAACAAGCAGTAATAGATTTTCAGAAACATAATAGAACCTAAATCAATTCTAATGGGTTAGTAAAATCTGGATTTGTAAGCACAAAATCAAAATCTGCAATATAAAAACTCAAACGAAATTGAAATTGCAAGAGAAAGTATCAGATCTGAAGATCTGCGCAAATTGATGAACAATTCAAGGACAAGAACAAGGAAATCTAAACCCTAGCATTCCACAAACCAAAATCCCGAACTCGACTTCTCCAATGTGCTGTGAAACCAACAGAAATGCTCTCGGAACCCCTATAAGCATTCAACAACAATCTCTGAGCTTCCAGCTATTACCAGGTGATGTTCACAGCTCCAGGAAACCTCCAGTCGAGCTCACATTCATCTGGAAATCCCATCAACCAAAGAAAACAGAGTTCAGGTTCTGAGAAATGCAAACCAGATCAATCGGCCAAATCGATCCAGGTTTGTTGCGGGATGTGAATTGGAAAACGTCCAGAAGCATCTGAGAAACCTCTCTTCAAGCTCTGGTGGAAGTCAATAACGCCGATCGGGAGACCTCCTCAATCGGGTATGCGGCGATGAAGCAGAACCCAAAGCGCAATCGGGAGACCTCCTTTCAAGCTCTCTGCCCTCGGAAGATGAACGTCGGCAGCTGGAGATCGTCGTCGGTGAAGAAGAAGACGAACCGGATCTGATCTGAGGAATGGGAGCAACGGCGCCGCAAGGAAGAAGAAGATGGCACTGTAGCAAAATCGCGAACACGCCGAGCCCAGCTACTGTAGCTTCTCACGCAGGTTTTTAAACCTCCTCAGTTCAGATCCAACGGCTGAGATTCATTTGGGCTAGATCAACGGTGGAAAGTCATCCAAAATCCGATCTGAATGTACTGATGTTGATCTAGGGTCTGGATCTACTCTCCTGTAGGTCGGATCGATCAGATCATCACTGGATGGTCCAGATCCGACCAGTCTTCAATGAACGGTCCAGATTAATCCGGCTGGATCAATGGCTGGATGAACTCAGATCTGGATCAAAACTTCTGGATCTTCATAAATAGCTCAGATCTGCTCCCCATTAAGTTGGATCGGCCATATCTTCAACGGATGGCTCAGATCTGCTCAATCTTGGATGAACGGCCTATAATGCTCCGAGGCTTGATCGACTTGATTAGCCCTTGATTTGAGCTCAAATGCAGCCTGATCTGATCGGGTCCATGACCCTTTTGATGCCTACAAAATAAGGATCAAATATTAGCATCAAATTAAGCCATAATAACATAATTTGCAATTTAGTCATAAATTGATACAATGTATAAAAATGTAATGTAAATATGGGTTCTATATATGAAAACTACATCAAACCATGATTATATGAATGAGAATAGTATAGTAAAATCATGGTTATCAAATTCCCCCACACTTACTCTTGAACGTCCCGTGAAAGTAAAGAAAACTAAAAATCATCTCCATAGAAAATTCCCTAGCAATACCTAAAAATGGTAAAAAGAATTTAACTAAGATCATCTTAAAGATCACAAACAATCATGGATACAATTCAAACAATAATCAGTAGGTATGGTAGTTTCAATCTAATTGAAAAATTAAGCAAGTTGCAATTTCACAAAGGATTTACCTATTCTAGCCCTCACACTCAAAAATGCATATTAGTGGAGTTCACTCAATGTCACTCACAACATTTCACTACCATAAGCTTGCTTATTTCCTAATTCTCCACCACCATAAAACATAGCATACATGAATCAAAAGGATTTTATCAACAAGAATTGAAATGGAGTCAAGAAGAACAATGAAAGTGAATGAAAATGGCAAAAGAAAAGTATTTAATGAAGAAAATGAGAAGATAAGAGTATTGGAGGAATATACTTGATGAGTTGACCAATTTGATGTAAAAAGAGATGAATACCATTTGCCATTACCACTTCAAAGTATCAAGCTAACCTCCTCTTCAATTTGATTGCAAACATAGAATCTTGATACTCTATCTCCAACTTTGATACTCTCTTGAATGTGCCATTTTTTCCTTTCTTCACTGTTTAATCCTGGTTGGAGAGATCATCCAAATTTGAGGTATAGCAATTCATTTCATCAACAACCACCCTTGAATCAAAATTTCCAGCAGCAATTCCAACCTTTTCAGAGACAATTTCAGTCATATCAGCAAATACCTAATCAAAATCAGCAACCTCATTTTCAAAATCAGCAAAATCAGCAAAGTTTCCAGCAGCCTGCAACTCAATTCCAGCAGCAACAAACACTTCCAGCACCTTCAAGGCTGAGTTTAACTCAAGGGAACTCTAGCAATACCTCAAGTTCTGATCCACAATAGGCTAGATTGGAAGAATTGATGCAACAAATCCTTCTTCAGCAACAAAATCAGCAAAGGACAGATTCGGCAATTCAGAATATAGAGAGGCAGATTGGGCAGTTAGCTTCCAGCCTTAATCAAATGCAAGCCCAAGGATCTAGCCAATTACCTTCACAAACAACTCCGAATCCTAAAGGTAATGTTAGTGCTTTAACTTTGAGGAGTGGGAGGAGAGTTGCAGATTTTTCAGGAGAAGGAGTTGCTGAAAAGTTTCCAGAAAATCAGCAAATAAATTTCAGCAGAGGAGGGATTCCAGAAGTTCAGAATGTGCCAACTTCGAGTTCAACTCAAATTAACATGGATCCTTTGGATTTGGAGCATTCGCAAAGAGGTGGGAGTTTAATTCCAGGAAATTCCAGCAGCTTTTGTCCAGCTGAACAAATTCCAGCAAAATTGCAAAATTCCAGCAAAGTTGGAAATTCAGGGGTTCAGAATTCTATCCAAGAAGATTCAGAGCCGAGCCTTCCTTTACCCTTTCCTCAACGCAAGGTTCAACCAAGAAGGGATAAAGAGGAGGAGAAAGCTAAGGAGTTCCAAGAGCTTGTGAATTTATTTAGCAAAGTGGAGGTAAATGTTCCTTTACTCACAATGATTAAGCAAATTCCAAAGTATGCAAAATTTTTGAAAGATCTTTGTGTGCATAAGAAAAAGTTGAAGGGGAATGAATTGATCAGCTTAGGAAAGAATGTATCTGCTCTTATTCAACCAGTTCCCCAGAAATGTGAAGATCCAGGAGTGTTTACAGTACCTTGCGAGATTGGGAGTAATTTTTTCAAGGATGCTATGTTAGATTTGGGGGCTTCGATTAATGTGATGCCAAGATCAGTTTTTCAGACTTTAGGCATTGGACCATTACAACCTACAGGAGTTGTTATTCAGTTAGCAGACCGCAGTCAAACTCACCCAGCTGGAGTTATTGAAGATGTATTGGTGAAGGTGAGAGAACTTATCTTTCCTGCAGATTTTTATATCCTTGATATGGAGGGAGATTGCTTGGCTAGTAGATCTCCACTTATTTTAGGGCGACCATTTTTAAAGACTGCAAGGACTAAGATTGATGTTCATGCGGGCACACTTTCCATGGAAATAGGAGATACTGTGGTCCAGTTCAGTATTTTTGACGCTATGAGGTATCCTAGAGAGGATCATTCTATTCTCAGCATAGATATTTCAGAGGAGCTGGATATGGATTTCTTTTCAGGTATTGATTCAGATTTTTCAGTGGTTGATCAGAGTGGTGTATTATCTTCGGTATTGGGAGACATTTCAGCCGTGGGAGTGAATGATGAGTTTAGTGGGTTATTCTCGATTGAGTCAGATGATTTATGCGTAGGGGATTGCTTAGGAGAAGCTCTACCCCTAGGATCACCCAGAGGAGAAGAATTATGTGTAGGGGATTGCTCAGCAGCATTACCTCTAGGATCACCTAGTGTTGATCAGATACAGGATGATTTGAAGCCATTGCCTCAACATTTGAAGTATGCCTACTTGGAAGAGAATCAACAGTTACCTGTCATCATAGCTCAGAATTTAGAACCAGAACAAGAAAGAAGATTATTGGAGGTTCTGAGACAGCACAGGAGAGCTATTGGGTGGACATTGGCAGATATACCTGGTATCAGTCCTTCTATTTGCATGCATAGAATTTATTTGGAGGAGGATGTGAAACCAGTGAGACAGCCCCAGAGGAGACTTAACCCATTGATGCTTGATGTAGTGAAGAAAGAGGTGACTAGACTTCTACAGGCAGGTATCATTTACCCTATTGCTGATAGTCAGTGGGTGAGTCCTATTCATGTGGTGCCAAAGAAGTCAGGAGTGACAGTAGTGGCCAATGAAGAGAATGAGTTGGTGCCTATCAGGGTGAAGAATTCGTGGAGAGTTTATATAGACTACAGGAAGCTGAATCAGGCAAGCAGGAAGGACCACTACCCTTTGCCTTTTATTGATCAGATGTTGGAGAGATTGGCGGGTAAGTCACATTATTGTTTCCTTGACGGTTATACAGGATATTTTCAGATTTGCATCGCTCCAGAGGATCAGGAAAAGACTACTTTCACTTGTCCTTTCGATACATTTGCTTACAGACGTATGCCATTTGGACTCTGCAACGCTCCAGGAACCTTTCAGCGGTGCATGGTGAGTATTTTTGGAGATTTATTAGAGCATTGCATGGAGGTTTTTATGGATGATTTTTCTGTATATG
Organism: Zingiber officinale; assembly: GCF_018446385.1. NCBI lineage: Eukaryota > Viridiplantae > Streptophyta > Magnoliopsida > Zingiberales > Zingiberaceae > Zingiber > Zingiber officinale. Next base: position 110,176,313 of record NC_056001.1, on the reverse strand, counting down.
GTTCATCTTTTGATGCATGTCTGGAAAATTTATCTAGGGTTTTAGATAGATGCATTGAGACAGACTTGGTACTTAATTTTGAAAAATGTCACTTTATGGTTGAGCATGGTATTGTTTTAGGACATATAGTCTCTAGGAGAGGAATTGAGGTGGATCCTGCTAAAATTAGTGCTATCTCTTCTTTATCTTACCCCGCATGCGTGCGGGATGTTCGAGCTTTTCTGGGTCATGCAGGATTTTACAGGAGATTTATTAGAGACTTCAGTAAGATTGCTCTTCCACTGTCTCAGCTTCTTCAGAAAGATGTGGAGTTTCAGTTTGATCAAAGGTGCAAGGAAGCTTTTCAGAGATTGAAGGAGGCTTTGATTTCTGCACCTGTCATCAGGTCACCGGATTGGACATTACCATTTGAGCTTATGTGCGATGCTTCGAACTTTGCCATTGGGGCAGTTTTGGCACAGAGAGTAGAAGGAGCACCACATGTGATATGCTATGGATCGAAGACCTTAGATTCGGCTCAAGCAAATTACACTACGACAGAAAAGGAGCTTCTTTCTATTGTTTTTGCTTTAGATAAATTTCGTTCATATTTGCTTTGTTCTCACGTGGTTGTATTTTCTGATCATGCAGCTTTGAAGTTCCTCCTTAAGAAGCCAGATGCTAAGCCTAGATTGATTAGATGGATGCTTTTACTCCAGGAGTTTGATTTGGAGATTCGTGATAGGAGTGGGAAGGAGAACTTGGTTGCAGATCACTTGGGCAGAATTGAAGGGGAACTAGATCACACAGCTATTGATGATGATTTTAGAGATGAGCAGCTTTTTAGGGTGCATGGTGAGTCTCCATGGTATGCAGATCTGGTTAACTTCTTAGTAGGTAAAGTTTTTCCTGCACAATTTTCAAAATCTCAAAAGGACAAGTTGAAAAGTGATTCAAAATATTATGTGTGGGATGATCCTTATCTATGGAAATTTTGTAGTGATCAGATTATTAGGAGATGCATACCTAATTTTGAGTTTCAGTCTGTACTTACATTTTGTCATTCATCTGAGTGTGGGGGACATTTTGGACCTCAGAGGACAGCTAGGAAAATCCTAGAGTGTGGATTGTATTGGCCTACCCTTTTTCGTGATGCTTATGTATTTTGTAGATCATGTGATAGATGTCAACGAACTGGGAAAATAGGACCTAGGAATGAAATGTCTCAACATTACATGTTATTTTGTGAGATATTTGATGTATGGGCTATTGATTTCATGGGACCATTTCCTGTCTCTTTTGGATTTTCATATATATTGTTGGCAGTTGATTATGTTTCCAAATGGGTGGAGGCCATTCCCACCAGGACTGACGATTCTTCAGTTGTTGTTAGTTTTGTCAGGTCACATATTTTTTGCAGGTTTGGAGTGCCTAGAGCTATTATCAGTGATCAGGGGTCACATTTTTGCAACAAATACATGAAGGCCATGTTGAGCAAATATGGGGTTTCACATAAAGTGTCTACACCTTATCATCCCCAAACAAATGGACAAGCTGAGGTATCGAATAGAGAAGTGAAGTCAATTCTTGAGAAAACTGTGAGACCTGACAGGAAAGATTGGAGCAAGAGATTAGATGATGCATTATGGGCTTACAGGACGGCTTTTAAGACTCCTATAGGGATGTCTCCATATAGGATGGTTTATGGTAAAGCTTGTCATCTTCCGGTGGAAATTGAACATAGAGCTTATTGGGCAATCAAAGCTTGCAATTTTGATGCTAGCCTGGCAAAAGAAGAGAGGAAATTGCAACTCCAAGAACTTGAGGAAATTCGACTAGAAGCATTTGAGAACTCACGGATCTACAAAGAGAAGACCAAAAATTTTCATGATAAGCACATTGTGGGTAAGGAATTTCATATTGGTGATAAAGTGCTCTTATATAGGTCACGGCTTCAATTGATTAAAGGTTCGTTGAGATCTCGTTGGGAAGGACCTTATGTTGTAACTAATGTGTTTTCTTATGGAGTTGTTGAGATTAGGGAAGAGGCTACCAACCAGATTTTCAAGGTGAATGGGCATAGACTTAAGTTGTTTCATGAGCTTGGCAATGGGGAGGTTATGCAAAAGATGAAGATTGATGATGTTATCTACTCATGTGAAGGGGAGTTTGTTCCAACTTAATTTTCTTTTGCATTTTAATTCATTCTTAATGTTTAGTCTTTTCTTTAATAAATTCTTTTGAATACAAATGTTGATTTTCTTATTGCATTTAGTTATGATTGCAATTGGTAGTTTTCTTTTTGCATTTAATTTTGAGTGTGAATAAGAAAATGGCACCCCTAGCAAATTGTTCTATAGCATGTTAGAAATAGAGATTGTGAGCTAATTTGAGGATCTATTTTGGGGCTTAATGTCAAAAATGGACTTTTAATTTTCTCAAGGTTTCTACTTTAATGATGGACATTTGATTGATAAATTGAATTGATACATTTTCATGCCTAGTGAGGATGAGCCTTAATTGAGTGATGCTTTTGTGTTATTGTACTCTAGAACTTGCTTTGATTCTTTCAAAACCACAATCTAATGGGTTAAATCATGTTTATGAAGGTAAATCTATTTGTTTCTTTCTTCCACACAAATTCTTGTTTTTCTTCTTGATAATCATCATATCAATTTTTGTCTTTTCATTTGTAAATCTTTTGGATGTGGATACATTGTGTGCTATATGATGGATATTTTGGCCAAGGTGGATTAAGTTGGAGTGTGGGGGGAACATTAGAGGTTTTGGAGTTAATGGATGCATGAAAAAGATTGGAGTGGCTCAAGATTGGATAGAGCATTTGTTAGAGAATTAATTTTGTGAAGGATTTCTTGTGCCAACTGATGTTTCTGATTTTGAATAGCAAGGTTTTAAATTCAAACTTTTATTATTGCAATGCCAAATAGAATCATTTCTTGAGTTTAATCATGTTTAAAGCAAGTTTTAAGAGTTTGAATTCTGGAATTGTTACTTTGGTGAAATTTTCAAATTATTTGAAGATATGTTGAAGAAGGTTTTGAGATGCTGGAATTTGAGCATTCTGTTGGAGGGGATGCTATGTGTTATGCCATGTCTGAAGCAGAAAAACAGAAATCTATTTGGGTTTTATTGTGAATACAATCGGGGATTGATGAAAATGCTGTAGTAATCACATGTAAAGAAGATCTTCACTTATTTACAGGAATCTCAGTTTTTGAAACTTCAGAATTAATTTCAGAAGTTCCAGCATTTGAAATTGAATATCTCAAATTCTGCACTTAATGACTAAAGTTTCAAATTCTGCAATTCACTGAGACTTAATGCTTTTGGTTTTAGCAGACATTGTAGAAGCAACATTGCATGATTTTGATAAGTGCTGTAGCCTGGTATCAAGTTGTATTAAAAATAATCAGAAACATCACTTTAATATTTGAGAAGCTTAAGTGAAGTTTTACAAAAAGAAGATACAAATGAATTCTAACAATGGAAGCTGCAACCTGGAAAACTGAAATCAATTATGCAGTATAGGTGATCTAGGAGGAATCTGAAATCTGAGTTGTAACTCTTGAACTCTGATGGATTGATGAATGCCATAGCATCATAAATTTTGAAAAGTTGAACAAAAGGGCAGCGATTGGTATTTTTAACAGTGAGATTAAAAGCTGGATACAAATTTCAGTTTATATGTGGTATCAGGTGTGTGCCACTTTGTCCCTATCAACCTTAAAATCCTTGGGAATTAATTGAACTCTTGTATTTTCAGCAGCAATTTATGTTTTCTTCCTTTCCATTCTTTACAACCTGCTGGACAGAATTCTGGAAGTGTCAAATTGCAGGAATTCTGAAGTTGCAGAAACTTGTTGGAATTCTGAAGTTTCAGGATGACACCTTGATATTTTGGGAGCTGCAGTTTTTCAAATTCTGCTGAACTTTGAACCAGAATTCCAGCAACTAGTTTGAGAGTCAATAAGTTTGTATTTACTTCAACAGAAACAGAATCTGATTCTCTGGTTTAGGCATGCTTTAATTCTTTTGGCTAGAAACAGAATTAACAGAAAGGAGAAGCTGCAGTATAAAGACAAGGAAATAGTGGTTTATTTGTATCAAGTTTTGGCAATATATGATGTTTTTTATTGTCCGAGACGGCCAACTGTTTAAGTGTGGGGGAGGTAAGGTATGAGAGAAGATGATGAAGTGTTAAAATTGAATTGTAGAGCTGAGAATTCTGAGCTACAGAAGTTAAGGAGTAACATTGAAATTGAAATGGCAGAAATGTGTGGGAATCTGATTTGAAATGCAGGACTTGGTGCCGAAATGTATCAAAGATCAGCTACAACATTTAAATAAGTGAAAAGTTTAAGTGGAGCTTTGGGATTTGCAGTAACATATGGTATTGTGATGGAGTTGAGCTCAGATTCTATAATCAAAATGCTGGAATGCAGAATTAATCTCCAATTCTGAGAGCAGATTTCAGTTCTGAAATGGAACAAATGAAAACCAAAGATGCTGTGTATCAATTTGTTAGTGATGCAAGGTGAGATAAATGGTAGTAATGCTTCAAGGATTAGTAGGATCATTAGTAGAACTTGAAAGAAACAATTAAATGAGAGATGCACAGTGAGTTTTTGTAGCTTAACAGTTGGAGATGTGCAGGGTACTAAAAGTCAAGCTTTTATTGTGCCGTTTGTGCCGGAAATTGTGAAAGGTTAAGAACTACAATTAAGTAATGGAAATTGCTGAAATTGGTAATGAATGAAATGGTTTTCAAGGGCTAGTTGTTAGTTATGCATTCATTAAAGCTTAAGGGATAAGAAGTGGATTGTTGAACAGTGCTTAAGCGATTGCAAGAATGTTAAGGAAGAAGTTTAAAGAGGGAAGTATGGTTAAGTATTCATTCATATAACACTCTTGTGTATCCATGTCTTCCACCAGGACTTAAATTCATACTTTCTTTCTTCTCTTATCTTGTTGCTACTTCTTTCTTTTCTTGTTTTTTCTTGCTACCTATACTTTGATTTGTACTTAATTCATATTCTTACATTTTCTTTCCCATGATTAACCTTCATAGTATGGTTTGTATCCATGATCATGGTGGAGAGTAGAAGATAAGCAAGCTTATGGTAGTTCATGAAGCGCAAGTAGCATGAGTGCTCTCCATTTTTATGATTACATGTGAGATAGGATGAGGGCCACTAAAATTCAATCTTGTGAAGTTTTTAGTGTTAAATCAATTTCAATCTTCTCATGATGGATGGAAATTATTATGTTGTTAACCAAGAGTAAAGTTTTAAGTCCATGAATGCTTGAGATTTTGGAATGTGATAATCTTAGATGGTTTATTTTCTTTATTCTCTAATCATGTTTAGAAATTTGTTTAGGGGGTGCCATTTAAGTAGGATTTTATTTTTCTTGACTTTCACGGGACGCTCAAGAGTAAGTGTGGGGGAATTTGATAACCATGATTTTATTTTATTATTTTCATTCATACAATCATGGTTTGATATAGTTTCATATATAGAACCCATATTTACACTACATTTTATACTTTGTGTTAATTTTGGACTTAATTGTAAATTAGTCTATTTTCATGGTATTTTGATGCTGATATTTGTTCATTATCTTGTAGGTATCAAAAGGGTCATGGACCCGATCAGATTAGGCTGCATTTGGGCTCAGATTTAGGGTTAAACGAGGTGATCACATCTTGGAGCTATTTGGACCGTTCATCTTCAATCAAGCAAATCTGAGCTATCCGTGGAGGATCTGGTCCATCCGAAATACAAGGAAGCATATCACAGCCATAGATGAAGATCCAAGAGCTTTGATCCAAATCTGAGATGTCTCCACCGTTGATCAAGCCCTGAAAGATATGGACCGTCCGATCAAAACTGAGGAGGTTTAAAAGCTTCGCGTGAGAAGCTACAGTTGAGCTCGGTTCGCGATTTCTCACCACTATTCATCGTCTTCAACCTTTGCGATGCCGAGGCTCCCGTCCACAATTCGAGATACATTTTAGTTCGGTCATCATCAGCAATCAATCTTAGAACCGGCGATCATCTTCCGGTCATTAGATCACAGTAGAGGGAGTTCTTTTCTGCTGTGATCACCATATCACGCCATTCACGGGAAAATCAGATCGAGGGAGTTTTCTTGATCTGGAAGATCCTATCAAATTGAAGGAGCTTCGGAGGAGTTTTTCCAGAGTTCCTGTCTACATTCCATTCATCAAGGACTCACGTTTCCAGATCGGAGCCGATCAACCAATTTGGGATCGCGACGCCATTTCCTCTGCTTTTTGGATGATGAATATCTGATGAGATTGCAAGCTCGTAGGGAGGTTTCTGCTAGTTTCAATTCTCATAAACTTTAGTTACGGAATTTGATCATTGCTGTGATTGTTCAAGGGAGTTTTCTTGAATTTTTCTGTGATATCGCAGGGAGACAAAGCTTGAATGTTGCTTGAATTTGTGGATGACTTTTAATTGCATTTCTATTTAGTTTAAACTTTCAGATTTATTGTTTTCATTTGTTCTCCTTTACGTTGCAAGAAAAACCCCATTGAAGAGTGTTTTGTTAGATCTAACTAATACATCTTTGTTCTAGTAAGTTTAGATTTGTAGTTAAGTTTTGTTTCCTTACATTGATTCAACTACGATTCATTAATATTTCGAGTTCTGATTTTTACGGAATTTGCAATTTAGTTTTGTTAGTCTCCAAGTGATCTGTATCAGTTTACTTAGGTTTAATTAGAATTCAATGTTTAAGTGGAATTGTTATTAGTTCATTTGGAATTAGTTTAGATTTATTTCGGGAATCAAGTAATTTGATCAGAACCAATTTTGTGAGCATGAATTTCTTTTAATTCTTTAGCATTTGATTTTAAGAGTGAGCGATTCCAATTCTGAGTATGCAACAATAAAAACCTTCAGTCAATAAAATGGAACGAATAAATAAGAATAACATCTAATCATTCTCACTTACTAGTTGCCTTTGGAAAAATACGACTTGGGACTCCATACTACATCTCTTATTTTAAGTATTGAACCGTTCCAATTTTAATTAATTTGATGCACCACGTGACATGTAATATGGTTGACACCAAATTTTGGGCTAACCTCCTCTTTAATTTGATTGCAAACATAGAATCTTGATACTCTATCTCCAACTTTGATACTCTCTTGAATGTGCCATTTTTTCCTTTCTTCACTGTTTTTATTGTTTTTTTTTTCACTTCATTCCATCGCTTTGAAAGCTCAAATAATCTTAAATCAACTAGCCAAGAAGAATTCCCTCCCCCACACTTAAAGTATTGTCCGTCTCGGACAATACATCATGAGATCACCAAGATACTCAAAAGAAGATGCAATTAAACTCACCATCTAAAGTTCAGAAATTTAGCAAGCAACGTTTACCAAATATGTAAGTTGCTGTTACTTTTCAATCTAATACTAAAACATCCACTTTGCTTCATGAGTTTGCATTCATAATACATCAATCGTGGCAATTCAGAATTTAACAAGTAGATAGAATTAGATCATTGCTTATACTCCCTTAACAGCAACATTTGAAACTGAGATAATTGTAGCATTTAGTTTCAAGATTCATTACTTCACCTTAGTTTCAATCATAAGCTGAAACCATTTATTAACAGTCTATTCAACAGATTTGCTCTTCAATAAAAAACAACATTTCATACTGAAACCATTTCTGCAGATTCCTGAAAAACCTATCAGATTCAACAAGACTGCATTCTGGATTCTCAGATTAAACTTCAGACTCCAATTCCCGAAAAGTCTTGATGAACTTCTAGTACTGCAAAGGATATAACTTCAGATGCAAGGATTTGTTAATCATAAAACTGTAATAAAGTTTGAAAAGGCTAACTTCAATTGCTATTCTCTTCTTATATTAGAAGTTACAGAGTAGATCAATTTCAGATTGCCTAATTGAATTCTGAAATTTGTAACTCAGTTCTCAGATTCAGAATCAGGAATTCAAAGAAAGCTTAGCTAGATTCATGAAGACTCAAGCTTGAAAACAAGAAATCAGCAACAACCAGTAGGACAGCTGGAAATTTTCAGGTTCTGCATCCTTCTCTGTTTCCTCATTTCCTGCACAATCTTCTACTTCAGAGGTCCCTAAAACTTATTGTTTCTTTGAAACCTTATAGCCACAAGATATTGCATCAATCCGTCTACAAAAGCATCAGCTAAGAATCTCTAAGATGGAATAAATTTCTGCAATTCATGTCTTCAAACCAAATTCAGAAATCCAACTTAAGTCTCTAATGTGCCAAATTTTGTACGTTTCTGAAATGATCTGTTTAATTCTGGACCTTAAGTACAATTTGTTCTTGTTTCTCAGTGTTTGTAGAGTTTACTTCAGCAGCAATCTTCAACTACTGCAGCTGCCAATCTAAACACATTTCAAATACCAAGCTACAGAATTATGAATTCCTGTCAATTTCTGTTTTCTGTTTTCCCTTTTCTATTCTTCCGTCACTCTAACAAACAAGAAATTTGATTCAGAACCTCAAACTTGAAAGATTGATTAGAAAATAGCTTGAAAGATTGGCACAAACTTGGACAAACCAATTGAGGCCAGTTTCTGAATTCTGCAACTTAGTCTTCAATTTCAGAATTTGAATTCCTGTTTTTGCTCCAGTTTTGCACTGCAATTTTCAAATGCAGATTGAGCATCATTCAGTTTACACAAATTTCGGCCACCAAAAATTCCAGCATCATATTCATTTACATCAAAATGTTTCTGTTCTGTTGCTTCTGCTCAGAATTACAGCAACATATTTGATAATTCTGTCATGCATTTAGTAGAAGACATAAAAGACCAGAACACCATTTGTTACTGAAAGTACAAGAGCTCCACTTGAGTTTTTCTATGACTTAGTGCTGCTCCAAAATTTTTGGTACTCATTTGATACACAAATTGTTCCAGCTTCCCAGCAGTGATCAGATGAATAAACCACCTCTGAAATCACTGCATTTCAGTTTCAGAAATCTACCATTGTAGAGATATTGCACGAACTCCATAAATCGCAAACCATAGCAACAATTTTGGAACTTGAAAATTTCCAATTCTGTATTTCCAAGTCCTGCTCTTGTTAACAACTTGGTTAATAGAAAGTTAGACTTAAGAGGAAAGAAATAACTTGAGCTTCCTTCAGACTTTCAGTACAGAAGTATTCAGAATTGAATCTGAAAGCTCAGTTCTAGTTTTCAGACTCCACATTTGCATTTCTGTTTAAAGACTCAGCTCCTCAAACCAACTTGCATTCTGTTTAGTGCAGATATTAGTTTCATTACTGCTTCCAGTTTCGAATGGTTGCAATTTCCTTCAAATTTTTCAGAATTTATGTTACATTCTGAAGTGCTTCATGAGTTGAATAATACTCACCAATTGAATTTCGAATTCTGGCATCAATGATCAGATTCCAGAATCTATCAAAGATCACTTCTTGCAAAATCAGAATTGAGTTGCAATACAGTTCCAGAAACCTACTTTGTGTTCGTCCAGAAATTCATTCCTGCACATCTTAATACTTCACAGGTCAATCAGAGTGTCATCAAACTTGTTTCCACCAGCACAATGTCTTCAACTACTTCCTCAATGAATTAAAATGTAAGCAATACTAAGTTGATACATAATTGTAAACTTCTGCTACTGCCCACAGCAGTGTGCAAGTTTGCCTTTCCTGCATTCCTGAGTATCCTCATTTTAGATGATCTCTCTTGTCCCCTTTCAAAAAACTCAAGCTTTTTAATATGGCAGAACAATTGCAGAATTCAAAATTCCTGGCTTAATTACTTCACATATATCAAGTAAACATAATCAACATCCATGTTTGTGACACCCACATCACTCTCACAAATCACAATTCAATACTTATGGAACCATCCCTCTTCTTAAAAATTCTTGAGCATAAACTAATTTTCCCCCGTACTTAATACTTTGTCCATCATCAAACAATCTAACTCATCAAGGTAGTCAACCAAAACCCTCAATGAAATGGACCAAGCAAAAGTAATTAAAGGTCAAAGTGCAAGAGAAAAAGTGTTTTAAGAAAATTATGAAGAAAGGGAATGGAATTTATGAGGGATCAAGAATGAGAAGAATCCTTCATTTCCATGCATACAAATGCTATTGTGACTTTGAAAAGAAGCAAAGCAAGTTCTAGAGTTCAATTGTTGTAAGTACATGCCACACAAAAGTATAATAGAGTATAAGCTTGTAGTGGTCCTCTCTAGGTATTTTTATGCAATCTAGCTCAATTAATCAAAATGGAATCCACCTCCAAACTAACCAATATCATGTAAGAAAAGCATCCAATCATGTCACATGATCTAAAATTGATGATCAAATTTAAGAAGCTTTTACCATCTTAAAAATATTACATAGAAAATTCTCATGGAGACTTTTATTCAAATGACATGCTATATACTAACAAAATGTAAAGTATGAAAGCAAAGTGTGAAGCAAAATGCAAATGTAAAATGCAAAGTATAAAACTAAAGAAATGCATTAAAAGAATTTATTAACAAAGCTAGAATTAAAATGCAAAAGAAAATGAAATTGGAACCAACTCCCCTTTAATTCCAGCGGTCGAAGAAGATTTAGCAACAAAATCCACACCGGTAGAGGTGTACTTTTGGTTCCACTCACTTCCTTTTTATTCATTATTTTTCCTTTCAAAGCTTTTTCTGGAGGACGAAGACGGTTCAGTTCAAGCATCTACTCCGGAAGCTTGTATTCTCCTACAACATCATTAAAATAAAAAACCTCCCACATGCATGTAGGATAAAAAGAAAATAGGAGAACTTTAGTGTGGGTATAAAATGTATCAAGAAATGAATCACAACTAATAAAGTCAACAAATGGTACCTCTATTGAATTTTCTGATAAATCACAAGAAATACTCACCTTGTCATTTTGAACGGTACCTGGAGTGGTGATTGTTACCTCCTCTTCATCAAGATATGGCTCAAGCTCTTGTTCTAGTGATGGTTCAGGTGGATGTACATCCTCATGTGGTGATCCTTGGGTGCTTGGCTCCATATCACAAGTCCCTACACTTTCATCCTCTCTTCTTGGTGATCCTTGGGGTAATGCTTCCAGTAAGCACTCCCCTACACTTAAATCATCTTCAAAAATATGTTCAGAACCTGAATCACTAACAACATCTTCAACAACAAAATTATTAGGATCAGAAATTTGCAGAATCACATAATCATCACAAAAAGTATTAGAAAAATCATGTGAATTAATGGAAGTAGGGTCAGGCCTGACAGAATCGCTACTTTCCATCTCTCCACTGGAGTTTTGTGCTTGATTAATAGATGATGTAATTTGATCTAATTGAATCTGTATGTTCTGAATCCTTGAAAATTGTTTCTCTTGATGTTCGATTATTTGTTGCATCATCTCTCTGAGTTTCCATGCTGACTCATCCATCCAAGGTTCGTTTTGTTGAAAAGGTTGTGGGATAAAATTTGTTGAAACTTCTTGAAATCCATATGAACTCTGGTAGGTAGGATATGGCTCAACAAATGGTCCTTGTGCATTTTCATACCTGAAACATGAATTATCCACCCAATTAGAATTAAAACCATTTGAAAATGACTCATACCTATTTTGTTGATCCAAATTTGGGTAAAACTGATACTCAGGTTGAAAACACTGATAACTCTCCATTCCACCTCCAAAATTCTGAAAATATGGATCCATGCTAAAGAAATCTCCTGTTCTTTCAAAACAACACTACAAATCAATGTTAGAAGATTCTAGAGCATAAAGTTTCAATCTCATGAAAACATGAACAGTAAAAGCAATTAATAATTCAAGAACAACCCAACATGAAAATACAAAAGAGAAATAAGCAATCAAATCAATCAACATGCTAACAAATAAAATCAATCAATACACAATCTAAAATTATACACACTACTAGTTAGTTGCTCCCCGGCAACGGCGCCAAAATTTGGTGTCGGCCTTTTTGCATGTCACAAGGCGCTCCAAATTAATAAAGATTGGAACCCATTTAAGCTAAAGAAAATGCGTGTAGTAAGGAGTCCCAAGTCGTATTTTTCCAAGGATAACTAGTATGTGTGTATGAATCATATTATTGGTTCCAATCAAAATCTAATCTCAACTTGATCAAGAATAGTATCAAAGAAAGATAACTCTCATCTAAACATGATCCATTTCCTTCTCTTCAGATGAACGCAATTTAATTCAGATTCTTAAGTATCATCTCATCAAATGAGTTAATTAATACACATACCATTTCAATTCACAATAACAAAGCATTCAAATTCTCAGTAGCCATTAAACTCAAGAACTAAAGACAATTGTGAACCGAAATCAACATTGCATTAACCATTATAATCCAATTCTATACTCATCTCACTTTCCAAATCTTCAATTCTCAATCACAATCAACAATTAATCTCAAGAGTTCAAACACAATGTTATTGGACAAAATCAACAATCAATTCACAATTTCAATCAACTTAAACATTCAATCTTCAACAACATAATGCGAAATAGAGGTAATAATCGGAAACTCAAGTAGCATTTAACATGAAAACAAGATCACAGTAACAAGATTGATTGTATAGAGCAAGGAATCACTAACAAATTTACCTAACCTATAAACAAGCAGTAATAGATTTTCAGAAACATAATAGAACCTAAATCAATTCTAATGGGTTAGTAAAATCTGGATTTGTAAGCACAAAATCAAAATCTGCAATATAAAAACTCAAACGAAATTGAAATTGCAAGAGAAAGTATCAGATCTGAAGATCTGCGCAAATTGATGAACAATTCAAGGACAAGAACAAGGAAATCTAAACCCTAGCATTCCACAAACCAAAATCCCGAACTCGACTTCTCCAATGTGCTGTGAAACCAACAGAAATGCTCTCGGAACCCCTATAAGCATTCAACAACAATCTCTGAGCTTCCAGCTATTACCAGGTGATGTTCACAGCTCCAGGAAACCTCCAGTCGAGCTCACATTCATCTGGAAATCCCATCAACCAAAGAAAACAGAGTTCAGGTTCTGAGAAATGCAAACCAGATCAATCGGCCAAATCGATCCAGGTTTGTTGCGGGATGTGAATCGGAAAACGTCCAGAAGCATCTGAGAAACCTCTCTTCAAGCTCTGGTGGAAGTGAATAACGCCGATCGGGAGACCTCCTCAACCGGGTATGCGGCGATGAAGCAGAACCCAAAGCGCAATCGGGAGACCTCCTTTCAAGCTCTCTGCCCTCGGAAGATGAACGTCGGCAGCTGGAGATCGTCGTCGGTGAAGAGGAAGACGAACCGGATCTGATATGAGGAATGGGAGCAACGGCGCCGCAAGGAAGAAGAAGATGGCACTATAGCAAAATCGTGAACACGCCGAGCCCAGCTACTGTAGCTTCTCACGCAGGTTTTTAAACCTCCTCAGTTCAGATCCAACGGCTGAGATTCATTTGGGCTAGATCAACGGTGGAAAGTCATCCAAAATCCGATCTGAATGTACTGATGTTGATCTAGGGTCTGGATCTACTCTCCTGTAGGTCGGATCGATCAGATCATCACTGGATGGTCCAGATCCGACCAGTCTTCAATGAACGGTCCAGATTAATCCGGCTGGATCAATGGCTGGATGAACTCAGATCTGGATCAAAACTTCTGGATCTTCATAAATAGCTCAGATCTGCTCCCCATTAAGTTGGATCGGCCATATCTTCAACGGATGGCTCAGATCTGCTCAATCTTGGATGAACGGCCTATAATGCTCCGAGGCTTGATCGACTTGATTAGCCCTTGATTTGAGCTCAAATGCAGCCTGATCTGATCGGGTCCATGACCCTTTTGATGCCTACAAAATAAGGATCAAATATTAGCATCAAATTAAGCCATAATAACATAATTTGCAATTTAGTCATAAATTGATACAATGTATAAAAATGTAATGTAAATATGGGTTCTATATATGAAAACTACATCAAACCATGATTATATGAATGAGAATAGTATAGTAAAATCATGGTTATCAATCGTCCAATTGGAGAGATTGTTTGTGCAATTTCTCTCTGGCCAAGGTTTGACCAGTTTGATGTGAAGAAGAGTCAAATAGGTCAAGGTTGACCGGATACTTGATTGGGAAAGCCCTAACTAGAGGTTAGGTAAAGGTAAGTCCAATAGGAAGGTTGGTAGGAGAAAAATCCAAGTGGGTCAGTATTGACCGGACACTTGGTGGTGAAAGTCCTGGTGAGTGAAGCCAGGTGAAAGACCTGGTGAGTGAAGCCAGGCAAATTGAAAGTCTTGGTGAGTGAAGCCAGGTTGATGGAAAATCCTAGTAAGTGAAGGTAGTTAAAATTCTTAGTGAGTGAAGCCAAGCAGATAGGAAACCCTAGTGAGTGAAGCAGGTGAAAGACTTGGTGAGTGAAGTCAGGCAGATTGAAAGTCCTGGTGAGTGAATCCAAACAGATGGAAAGTCCTGGTAAGTGAAGCCAGACAGATGGAAAATCCTAGTGAGTGAAGCTAGGTGAAAGTCTTGGTGAGTGAAGCTAGGCACGTGGAAATCCAGGTGGGTCAAGGTTGACTGAACACCTGGTGTTGGGAAGTCCAAGTAGGTCAAAGGAGTGATCGGATACTTGGCACAAGGAAATCCAGATGGATTAAGGGTGACCGGACATCTGGTGGAAGGAAGTCCAAGTGGGTCATAGAGGACCAAACATTTGGCACGAGATGGTAAGTCCAAGTGTGTCAAGGTTGATCAGACATTTGACACGAGGAGAAAAGTCCAAGTGGGTCAAAGGATTGACTGGACACTTGGTGAAGAAATCTCAGCAAATTAAGGTTGATCAGATGATAAGCACGAGGAGTACCAACAGGTCAAGGTTGCCTGGATATTGGGTTTGGGAGCCCTAGACTTGACTCGGGCGAGCTAGAGTTGGTCAATTTGATCAAGTGATCAAATTGGACCAAGCCCAATCGATCAGCTGATCGATTAGGCACAGTGATGCGATAAACAACAGCTTAATCGATCAGTCGATTGATTGGGAAGCGATGCCGTGAGCACAGAATTGTCCCCAATCGATCAGCCGAGAGATTGGGTACCTCCAATCGATCGGTCAATCAATTGGAGGCTGATTTTCTCGCGAGGATGCAAGGAAGCCTGAATCGATCCGTCAATCGATTCAGGTCGTTTCTAGCAGAGCGCAGAGGCGCTCTGAATCGATCATCTGATCGATTCAAGCATCCCCAATCGATTGCTTAATCTATTGGGATGTTACCATTATGCAGGATGTAGGTTTTGGACGATCGAGATCACTGGGATCTGATATGACAATCGATTGGGAGCCCTAAAAGTGTAAATATAAAGGTGACGACGAGTTCAAACGTTGCAACGCTTCCCTCGATTCTTCTCCACCAAGCTCACGACTTTTCCACCAGTTCTTGGAAACTCTTGGGGACAAGTGCTGCTGCACTTTCAAGGTTCAAGAGGCATTCTTCAACAACAAGGTCAAGCAAGAAGAGGTTTTTTATTTGTATTATTGTATTTTCTTCTTGCGTGTGTTGTTTTTGTTAGAGTGTATACTAAAAGCCTAGCTTTTTGTAAAACATTTATATTCGAAATAAAAGAATCACATTGGTCAATATCTACATTTATATGCTAAGTGTAGTTGTTCAATTGATTTATATTGTAGATAACATAATATATGGTGTCATACACAGAAGATCATGTTATCAATTCCTTATAAATTATAAACAGTAGCTCACGACTAAGATGGAAAGAAACAAACCATTGGAATAGTCGTAGTGTAATTAGGTATTAGTTTATCTTGACTAATAAATTATACTAGTACACTCCAAGTGTATTGAGTAGGATCATTTAAGGTAAGTTCTTTTTATACTGACTTAATAAAAGAACAACACCTTAGTTATTATGGAAGTGTGTGCTCTTAATCCTAATATAATAACAAGCACATATATTTAGTATTTATTTCTTTAACTTATCAAAGGGTGAGATTTAGCTCGATAAATCAATATGTCCGATAAGTTGGGAAATGATATTACTTATAGTGTATGTTGTTGATTATAGAAGGAAACTGTGTCCTAATAATCTAGGTTGAAAATGTCCCCAAGAGGAGCTTATAGGATTGTCATGTTAAACCCTGCAGGTAGACTTAGTCCGACATGACAATGAGGTTCAGTGGTACTACTCTTGGACTAAGACATTAATTAAAATGAGTTGTTAGTAACTCAATTAATTAGTGGACATCCAATATCTTAAACACAGGGAGACTAACACACTCATGATAAGAAGGAGCTCATAATGTAATTTGGGATTGATGCGGTAGTGTAATAATAACTCTCTAGTGGAATGAGTTGTTATTGATGAACTTGAGTTGTGTGTTCGGGGTGAATACGGGATACTCGAGCTCATCGGAAGGCCAAAATCAATTTCTCCTCTAGGTCCCTGTCATAGCCTCAATAAAGCCTCAAATCCACTCATGAAAAGCTCATCTTGGTGTCCAAGAGGGGGCCGACCGACTTGGTGACCAAGCATAAGGGTCGGTCACATCCTTCTCAAAGGGGCCGACCCTTTGCTTGGTGCCCAAGCAAGGAGGGGTCGGCCATATAATTCAAATTAGGAGGGGTGTTTTGAATTTTTAAAATCTTCTCTTTGTAGATATCTACAAGTTTTAAAAAGAGAGATTTTGAAATTATAAAACTTTCCTTATTTGAATTAGGCCACATGGTTTAAAAGAAAGTTTAAAAGTTTTAAAAACTTTCCTTTTTTAACCATCCTCATGATTTTAGAAAAAAGGAAGAGAAGTTTTAAATTTGAAACTTTCTAACCATGTTAAGAAGGGAAATTTTAGAAGAGAAGTTTTAAAATTTAAAACTTGGTTTTAATTTTTTTTAAAACTTTCCTTTTTTAACATCCACATTAGGAAATTAAAAGAGAGCTTGTAAAATTTTATAAGAGTTTTTCTTATTTGCTTATAAAATTTTTACAAGATTTTTTCTTCCTTTTTTTTAGTGTCGCCCACCCTTGCTTGGTGCCCAAGCAAGGGGTCGGCCAATCAATTAAACCAATCAATGATTGATGATTGAATCAATCAAGAGGAAAGAAAAGTAAAAATAAAAGGGGAAAAGGAAAAACAAGAGGAAGATTTTAATTTTTTGAAAAAGTCTTTCCTTATTTGTCTTGGGCAAGTATTATAAAAGAAGGGGAGGAGAGACCTCATGATGGATTCGATTCTTTTCTCTCTTCTCTCTAGTTTTCTCCTAAGGGCGGCCCTTGCTTCTCTTCATTCTAGGGTCGGCCACCTCTTGTGGTTGTTTTGTGTGGCCGGATACAAAGAGAAGGAGAAGAAGAAGAGAAGTAGGGATTGCATCAATTCTTGTTCGCTTGCTTGTGCTCTTTCTTGTGGTCGACCCTCTCCTTTTTCTTTTCCCCTTGCTCTCTTTTGTTCCTTGGTGGTGGTGGTGGCCGAAACTTAGAGGAGGAGGAGTCTTTGTGGTGGTGTTCATCTTGGAGGATTGTCACCCACACGACGTCCAATAGGAGGCGAGGAATACGACAGAAGATCTTGAGGTTATTAGCATACAAAAAAGAGGTATAACTAGTAATTATTTTCCGCATCATGCTAGTTCTTCTTTGTACGAATTCCAAACACAAGAGGTATATGATTCTAGAGTTTCGGATTTGTTTCGAAGTTGTGTTTTTTTTTTATTTCTTGAATTTGTGATTCGATTGTTCTATTTGGTTAAACCTAATGTTATTTTAGGAAATTAAATATTTAATTTCGTTAAAAGGTTTTGTCGAAGCAGTGGTGGATGCTCTCATACCCAAGAAGATCATGTGCCTCGCCATATTTGTCTTGGGAACCGTTTTTGAAATAGATATTTAATTGAATTTGTAACATAGGTTGATTTGGATCAATAGTGTTAAGTTTTGCTTGCGGTCCAAATCTAAACCATTAAGAACAGATAAGTTAAATTTGGAATCAATAATGTTAAGTTCCGTTTGCGATTCCGAATTTAATTTCTAAAGAACACAATAGGTTGTTTAGGAAAGGTTCGACACTTGTACAAAATTTTTGTACAGTGAAACTGGTACGATCTTCCTAGGACCAACCAACAATTTCGTGTTGTGTGAGTTTATACGAGGTTTCTCCACCTCTGGTAGTTACCGAGTAGTGTTTTTCATAGTGGAGAGCATATCGTGTGTGGATCCTTGGATTAGTCACGTCTTCTTGAGGTGGATACCAAGTAAATCCTTGTGTTAACATTGTAAGTTTTGCTTCGAATTCTATCCGCTGCATATCATCATCAAAAAGTAAGTTAACGAAGCGCGACGAGCTATTCACCCTCCTCCCCTCTAACTATAAATCGACCCTAACAAGTGGTATCAGAGCCAGATCACTCTTCACCGAAATCATCACCGGAAAGGGCAATTAGCTAGAGGGAGAAGAAGTTAAAGCAAGTTCAATAAAGTTAAAGACTTCATAAGAGCTAAACTTCAAATGGAATTCCAAGATGGACTTGAATACAACACAAGGGTGCCTCCACCATTCACAATGGCAAGCTTCGATCCTTGGAAATCAAAAATTAAAAATTTCTTCATGATGGAGATAGAGCAATGGTTTGCTCTCATGGAAAGATTTGAAGCTCCAAATAATTCAAAAGGCAAAATTCTCAAGAAAAGCAAATAGAGCAAGGAGCAAATTCAAAGGTGCGAGGCGAATGACAAGGTAACCAAATTACTGGTTAGTCTATTTCCAAGCACAATCATGTGCAAAATTGAAGAATACAAGGATGCAAATGAACTATGGAGCAAATTGGACAAGTTTCATGAAGAATCCTCCACCGCACCAAATCAAGAGAAATTCTAAAAGGGCAACTCATTGGAGCAAGACTAAGAGGAAGAGGACTTTGAGAGATGATGAACTCAAGAAGAGGAAGTCCAAGAAGCTTGATTCTTAAAGGAGTGCAATGAAAAAGGCAAAGTCACCAAGAAGGTCACTAGAGTTGACCTAAGTGAGTCAAGTGTGACTAAGGCTTCTAAGAAGCCTAGGAAGATCACTAGGAAGGTATCTAGGGAAGTCATCCCTAGTGAATACCTAGAGCATTCAATGAGTACCAATAGATTTTGGATTCCTAGGAGCATATTCTTTATACCCTAGATAGGCTTAGAGAGTGTCAACTCTAAATGGGTGAAGGTCGTTAACCCAACCTTGATAAAGTTGACACTTGGAGGCATTTTCAAGGTTTTTGTTAACCTTTGAAAATGAAAAGGATTAATTAATTATTCTTTGAAGGAGTAAATGTGCCAAAATTTGAGCAATTACACTTGATTTAAATTGGCACAACTAATCAAGAGTAAAAGAAATGCCAAGTTAGATTTTGACATTTTTTTGGGAAGATTGGGGCAATCTAGATTTAATTCTAAGTTTAGCTAAGGATTAAGAATACTTAGATAGATAATCTAGGTATATTTATTAATTCTAAATTACCATGATTGTTTGGCCATCATATGCCATGACATCATATTTTGCATTCATGCTTATTATGAAAAACAAACAAAAATACCATGACATGTCATACATATATCATGTAGTTATAGTATGTTTTCTTTTGAAAATTACTTATTTTGATATATGCCATAAAATCATCATGCATTAGTTTTAAATTCCGTATAATTAAGGACAATGACATTTACATTTACTAACACATGACATCCTACGTTGATGTACATGAATTAAAATGCCTAGATATATATGCATGATCCCTAGTTAGGGTAAAACCAAAATCTACATCTCATAAGGACTATAAGGTGACTTGTATATGTTTTAGTGCACATTAGATACAATTGTGATGTTAGGATGATGAACAAGACTCAAGATGTTAGTTTAGTGCATCTATTTGAGTTTGATTTTATCAAAACATATAGTTATGTGTACTCCAATCATTGGGAAAGCTAATGTACAAGTCATGTGCATTGAGCCCAAAGAACATGGTTGGAAATTATTTTTGGAAATCATTTTAAATATACTTTAGAAAACCTTGGTTAAAGCTATCTTTTGATAGTAAACATCATTGAAAAGTTAGACACAAACTAGAAGAAAACATTGAAATTTTCAAGATTTTTCAAGTTTATGTCAATCTTTGAAAATAAGGTGTATTTTCTTAAAAAACTATTTTTTTAATGATAGTATATACCCTAAATAATGTCTACAAGAAGTTTCATGATTTTTAGAATTTTGTAGAATTTTTAGGGTATTTTTGAATTTTGGCTGAAATTCACTTTCAGGAAATCAGACCTTCAATGATCACCCAATCGATTAGAGTGTCTCAATCGATTGGGCAATCGATTGAGATAGGTTTCTTGTGAGCAGAAGCTCACTGAATCGATTATCCGATCGATTCATTCCTGCCTGGATCAATTAGTGGATCGATTTAGGTGCTTTCTCCGCGAACAGAAGCTCGCGGAATCGATCAACCGATCAATTGAAATGGTGCCAATCGATTGAGTCCCAACCCCAATCGATTGAGAAGGCTGATTTTAGCTGGGAAAGTATGATTTCAACAACTTAAGCAATTTTTAGTCTCTTTAACCACTCCTAATCCCTTGGAATATATGTATATGCATTTAAGGATAGTTTTCATGATAAAAATAAGGAGAACTGGTTATGGAACACTAGGTTGAAGTTTAGGTTGAGGTTTGCATTCAAATATTGATACTTGAACCTCAAAATTTCAAGTTTTGGGTTTCCTAAAGATTTAGGGATTCCAAATCATTGTTGGTGCAATGATAGAAATTTAGAGCATATCTTTAGGAGGAGTCACTCTTTAAGGACATAAAAATTAATTTGTTCAAACACCATGAAAGGTGGTTAACCTTCGTTAAAGTAAATGCTTAAGGTTGAGCATTGAAAAATAATGGAGAGTGGATATCTTTAGTGTTGACTTGTGGATGCTTTAGGATGAGCATTATGAAGTGGATTATTGCTCAAGAGTGAGTATTAGATACATTGAAGGGTATGAGACCTTCATTGCTGGAATGATGAATACTCTAGGATGAGCATTGTGAAGTGATTAATGCTCAAGTGTGAGCATTAAAGAAAATAAAGGGTATGAGACTTTCATTGTGATGTTTTGAACAACATGTGAGGTTGTGAACAACATTGAGTAACTCTTCAGGGAGAGAGTTTTTAATGTGTGTCAAAGGGGGAGAATGTAAGGTTTAAGTTAAGCCTTTATTACTTAAAGAGGGAGTTTGCCCTTTAGGAAAGAGAGAGAATGAAGGAAACCCTCATTCATACTTTGGCATGAAAGAAATTGAGGCTATGAGTTTAGCCTAACTTAAAACTATTATCAAATATTAGAAAGGGGGAGATTGTTGGTGCAATATCCTCTAGGTCAAGGTTGACTAAGCTTGACTTGGTTCAAGTTTGAGTCTTGATGTTTGTTTCAATGTTTGATTATATATGAAGATTGTTGGTGCAATCATCCGATTACGGAGATTGTTAGTGCAATTCCTCTCTAGTCAAGGTTTGACCAGTTTGATGTGAAGAAGAGTCAAGTAGCTCAAGGTTGACCGGATACTTGACTGGGAAAGTCCTAACTAGAGGTTAGATAAAGGCAAGTCAACAGGAAGGTTGGCAGGAGAAAAATCCAAGTGGGTCAGTATTGACCGGACACTTGCTGGTAAAAGTCCTGGTGAGTGACGCCATGCAGATGGAAAATCCTAGTGAGTGAAGCTAGGTGAAGGTCCTGGTGAGTGAAGCCAGGCAGATGGGAAATCCTGGTGAGTGAAGCCAGGTGAAAGACCTGGTGAGTGAAGCTAGGTAGATTGACAGTCCTGGCGAGTGAAGCCAAGCAGATGGAAAGTCCTAGTGAGTAAAGTCAGGCAAATGGAAAATCTTAGTGAGTGGGAGCTAGATGAAAGTCTTGGTAAGTGAAGTCAGGCACGTGGAAATCTAGGTGGGTCAAGGTTGACCAGCCACTTGGTATTGGGAAGTCCAAGTAGGTCAAAGGAGTGACCGGATACTTGGCATAAGGAAATCCAGATGGGTCAAGGGTGACCGGACATCTGGTGGAAGGAAGTCCAAGTGAGCCATGGAGGACCGAACACTTGACCCGACATGGTAAGTCCAAGTGGGTCAAGGTTGACCAAACACTTGACACGAGGAGAAAAGTCCAAGTGGTCAAAGAATTGACCGAACACTTGGTGAAGAAGTCCCAGCAAGTCAAGGTCAATTGGATGCTAGACACGAGAAGTCCCAACATGTCAATGTTGACTGAATATTGTGTTTGGGAGCCCTAGACTTGACTCGGGTGAGCTAGGGTTGGTCAATTTGATCAAGTGATCAAATTGGACCAAGCCAGTCGATCAGTTGATCGATTGGACAAAGTGTTGCGACAAACAACAACCTAATCGATCAACCGATCGATTGGGAAGCAATGCCACAAGCAGAAAACGGTCCCCAATCGATCAGTCGATCGATTGGGCACCGCCAATCGATCGGTCGATCGATTGGGCACCGCCAATCGATCGGTCGATCAATTGGCCACTGCCAATCGATCGGTTGATCGATTAGGGGCTGGTTTTCTCGCGAGGATGGTAAGAATCCTGAATTAATCCATCGATCGATTCAGGTCATTTCTAGTAGAGTACAGAGGCACTCTGAATCGATCATCTGATCGATTCAAGCCTCCCCAATTAATTGGCCAATCGATTGGGATGTGACTGTTGCACAGAATGTAGGTTTTGGACAACTGAGATAGTTGGGATCTAACGTGGCAATTGATTGGGAGAATGCCCAATCGAATGGGAGCCTTAGAAGTGAAGATATAAAGGAGACGACGAATTTAAACGCTGCAACGCTTCTCCCGATTCTTCTCCACCAAGCTCACCACTTTTCCGCCAGTTCTTGGAAGCTCTTGGAGACAAGTGCTGCTACACTTCCAAGGTTCAAGAGGCATTCTTCAACAATAAGGTCAAGCAAGAAGAGGTTTTTCATTTGTATTCTTGTATTTTCTTCTTGCGCGTGTTGTTTCTTGTTGTGTGAGTTTGTACGAGATTTCTCCACCTCCGGTAGTTACCGAGAAGGAGTGTTTTTCATAGTGGAGAGTGTGTCATGTGTGGATCCTTGGATTAGTCACTTCTTCTTGAGGTGGATACCAAGTAAATCCTTGAGTTAGTGTTGTAAGTTTTGCTTCGAGTTCTATCCGCTGCATATCATCATCATGAAGCAAGTAAACGAAGCGCAACGAGCTATTCACCCCCTAGCTACAAATCAACCCTAACAGCCATGACCTCGCCACGAGGTCGTCTCCAAGCTGTAACCTTGCCGTGAGACCACACCCAACCTAATCAAGGGAGAGGGGATAATGAAATATTAATGCGACATAATTTAAATTCGTCACTAAATTAGCGGTCGATTTAATTTTTAGTTGTTAATTAGTGATAAAATTTTAATTCATCGTTAATTATTGATAAATAATTAAATCAGTTGCTAATTCAGCTAAGAAATTTAAATTTCATTGCTAAATTGATGGCTAATCGACTTGTTTTTATATTGCATGACTGCCCTTATGACGTGCAATGGTTAAGACATGTAGTGTTGTCACATGAATTCCCTTATGACAATCCCCTCGGGGCGGTGTGATGGTTAAGGCATGGGGTGTTGCCACATGAGGTCTTGGGGTCGAAACTCGGCGTGACCAAGCATAACCTCCCCCATGTCTTGGCCATTTGCACTAATGGCTAGTAGCCACCCATGATTTACCTCCTCCGTGTTGGCCTAGGGACAGGTTGGCGGGGGCGCTGGGGGCGAGCGAATCACCTTTTGCCACATGAATGCCCTTATGAGGGTCCCTTTAGAGCGGGAAGGTGAATAGTCATCCTTGATTTACTTCCTCTATGTTGATGTAGGATGAATTAACGGAGATATTGGGATGAACTAATCGTCTTTTACCATATGAATACACTTATGAGGCAAGCCGATGGCCACTTACACACTGTTTACTTGGAAAAACATATTAAAAAATTAAGGTAAGTTTTCCGCTTTTAAACGTTTCCACTTTTATTTCATGAAAAAAGGGGTAGATTGTTTATCCTTTGTCTTAATTTCTGTTACGAAATCATCACAAGATGGATTTACGAACCATCATTCGATTCATTTGTGAACAAGTTTTTGTAATAATACTCATCCTAGAAATTCTTTAATATCTTGAAAGAGATAAATAATAGGATTAGATTCACCTCAAATGGTTACGGTTATGAAGTGGGGGCAGTTTTATGGCATCGTAGCTTAGTTCCGTGGCAGTTTTGCATTTGCAATTTGCCACTATTAATTGTCATGTATCTCACTGTGCCCTATTGATATCTTTGGTTTAAAGTGCAAAACATACAGGGGGTCAAATGTGAAGTTAACCTGGATGAGGGGTTTCAAGTAGGGTTTTCCGGTTAGGTCTTTGGGTTACATTTGTGACGAAGTAACCTGGACGCGCCGACGCGATGCTTCACTCCCTAGTCCGTTGCCATGCGCTTCCTCCGCCGTCTCAGCTCTGTCGCGTCTTCTTCTGTACCGGCACTTCCGCCTCCTCCTCAGGCGCCACCGCTTCTCCTGATACCCACTTCATGGTCGAGTATCTCGTGAGTACATGCGGGTTCTCCGTTGACGTTGCGTCCAAGGTCTCCAAGTCGCTCCGCCGTATCCAGTCCACTGAGAATGCCGACGTTGTTCTTGGTTTCTTAAGATCCCAGGGCCTCGTTGGCGCTAATCTCAGAAAGGTAATATCTTGGAGGCCAGGAATGCTCGGCTGGGATGTGGAGACGAACCTCGCTCCAAGGTTTAAAGTTTTGCGCGACATGGGATTATCTGAGTCCGACATCATGGATATCGCTCCGCGGCACCCTTTCGTTATTGGCTTCAACAGAGAGAGCACGCTTCTCCCCCGATTTAAGGCTTGGGAAAGTTTATTTGGATCGAGGGAGATCCTCCTCAAGAATCTCCGGAGGAGTAAATGGTTTTTTAGCAGCAACATTGAAAATGTAGTGCGCCCTAATATGAACTTCTTAAGGGATGAATGTGGCATTCCTGAAGAGCGGATTTCTCTTGTCCTTAAAAGGAGCCCAGGCTTCTTTACGCAGAAACCAGATTCCCTCCGAGCTCTAGTAGATAGAGCTGACGGGATTGGAATTCCCCGAGAATCTAAGATGTTCCTCTGGATCCTTGATGTGCTGCACTTGGTCAGCAGAGAAAAATTTGAGGCCCAAGTCAAGATCATGAACAGTTTTGGTTTGTCATACTCGGATTTCATTGCTGCAATGAAGAAATATCCAAGGTTTTTATGGCTTTCCACTGGGGCGTTGCAGAGAAAGATGGAATTTTTAGTCAAGGATGTTGGAATTACGCCTTCAGACATTACTAAGCTGCCAGTGTTTCTAACATTCAGTTTGGAAAAGAGGTTAATTCCTCGATTTCATGTAATGGAGATGTTAAAATCTGAAGGGTTATGGACTTCACAAGACACGCTACACACAATTTTCGTATCACCGGAACCAATATTTTTGCAAAAGTATGGGCTCCCTTACAAAGATAAATTATCCAAACTGCTTGAAGTCTTGTGAGTTGTAGCTGAGTTTGAGAGGAAAATCCAACAGGACTTTCTTGGATAAGCAAGGATATTGAACTAATCTTGTTCTAGTTTCTGATACGATTTACTTATTACTTTCCCGGCCGGCCAATTATAAATGTAATTGTTAATATAGACATGAGGATGCTAGTATTTTCCATATTCCTTTTTTACTACCTGATTGACTTGCGAATCACTTAGTTTAGGAAGTTGTCAGTTGAACTCCTTGCAAATAGAAGAAATTGTGTTTTAAATTGTAAAAAAAGTTATTTTGTTTCCTCTTTTCTTTTAGCAAAGTTTTGGTTCATGTTGTGGTACAGTGACATCTGCCAAGGTTAGTGAAAATCACTTTTCTATTTAATCTATCTCGTCCCTTAATATTGTTGAAAGCTTAAGGAGCATAGAATTCTACTTAGAAGCTTCTTTGTTGTGAATCATTGAAAGTATCACTCTTATTATGCCACCTACTTAAATTTCCTTGTTTGTTAACACAAAAATTGCAGTTTATTTCTGAATGTTGTCAATTACAAATTGTTACAAATATGTGAAGTATTATTTGCCTGATATTCTTCTTGTATAGTTATTTGAATTGTAAAGTGATCATAAAGATCTTATGCTACTATATATATGGTTGTTCTCAAAAGTAGTAGGGGCAATTGCCAAGCCAGCTTTGTTAGGTGACTACATCTCATACTTAGCAGCCCCCTTGACATGTTTTACAAGTAGGATCAGGTGGCCTAGATAGATGTCTTTACATATTTATCCTCTTCTGCTGTTGCAAACTGATTTGTTTGTCCTTTATGGAAGGAGGTATTTATTTTTCTATCTTCTTTTACCACCTTATTACTTAAATTCTTTAAATTGGTGTGCTTATTTATAAGTTGTTTGATTGCATTTATAATGATCAATAATCTATTTTTGTATGTTATTGTATTATGTTTTTTATGGCAATATGAAATTATATAAAGTTTGTTGAATTTAATCACTTATATAGATTTGGAATTTTTATTTTTTTTAATGATTAACCTTCTTCGTGTGTGTATATATATATATATATATATATTTTGATGCGGTCATAAAGGAGTCGGCTATATATATATATATATATATATATATGTATATATATATATATATATATTTTGATGCGGTGATAAAGGGGAGTCGACCTGTCACATGTCAATTGATACGGTGTCGGTTAAAGTCAAGGCGGTCAACGTCGGGGCTTATGGAAAGAGCCTCGGTCAAAGGTGATTGTCTGGTTATCTCGGTCAGCAAAGGAATGACCAAATGGATCACTTGCTCGGTCAGACAGATGAACATCATGGGTCGGTCGGATGAATGAGCAACCTGTAGTTGGTTGGCAGGAAAATGAGTCGTTCGGACCGCCCGTCCTATAGGAAAATGAGTCGTTCGGACTATCCGTCCTTCGTATGAATGACACTACACAGGAAGAGATGAGAAAACAAAAGAAAACACTTTATCTATCTTCATTAAATATGAAGAAGCCAAGACCAAGAAGAATACTTTATTTATCATTAATGCACAGAAGTTAAGAAAAAAAGTCTTCCTCTAACAATTAATATCATTAAATAAGGGCAGATGAATGATCACAAAGAAAGGTATAAAAAGGTACGTCAGGTATGAGGAAAGACAAGATGATCATTTTTTTGATTACTTATTATTTCTTCCTGATTTTGACTTGAGCGTCAGAGGGCCAACGCTAGAGATCTCTGCCCTGGTTTGGTTTTGTTTTGCAGGATTGAAGTCTTCATCTCGTCAGTGGTCACCCCATCCCCGGCTTTCCATCTTCCTTCATTCGGACAGGATCAATTTGGCACCGTCTGTAGGAACGTGACCTGTATCCGAATAAGAAGATGGAAGACGTTGGACAACTCACAACAGTGATGCTGACGTAAGAGGATCTCGATGCACTAATACAAGCTCGAGTGACAAAGATATTGGAGCAACAGCAACAAGCGTTGATCGATCGACCAACGCCTGAGTCTGCTACCTCTGCAGTAGGTCGATAGTTTGAAAGAAAAAGAGCCTCTGCAGTAGGTCGATAGTTTGAAAGAAAAAGAGAAGATCGAGCGGATCAACTTTTCGCTCGGGAGCCAAATAGGAGATCGATCGGCTCCTATGGGGACGGTCGTAATGTGCCAATCCTCTTCAACCGAGCACTATCATGGGCTCCACTAGAAGAAAGAGGTCGAGCGGATAGAGACAAAGGATCTTCTTCGGATGAGGCGCCCGTGCGGGATGCACAAAAGGGAAAAGCGTCGAGGGAAGATGACTTGTCCGAGTGGGTCAATCAATAATTTTCAGAAGGGATCATAAATGACTCTCTGCCGAAACATTACATCCCGCTAACGATCGGGGATCACAATGGAGCAAACGATCCTGATGACCATTTGGCCAAGTTTGACAACGCGGCCACCCTTTACCAGTATATGGACGGGGTGAAATGTCGAGTCTTCCTTACCACTTTATCTGGATCGACGCAATGATGGTTCAAACGGTTGCCGAACAGTTCGATCCACAACTTCAAGGACTTCCGAGCGGCATTTCTCCATCACTTTGCTAGTAGTCTCCACCATTAGAAGACGGGCATAAATCTATTCTCACTTAAACAAGGGTCCTGAGAGACCCTGAGGGCCTATATTCAGCGCTTCAATCAGGTGGCGATGGACATTCTAGCAGTCTCCTCAGATGTGTTGGTGAACACCTTCACCCAAGGGCTCATCGAGGGAGAGTTCTTCCGATCGCTCATTCGGCGGTCGTCGAAGGACTTTGGTCATCTCCAAAAGAAGACCAATGAATACATTAATGCGGAAGAAGCCCAGGCGGCAAGGAAGAAGGAGATGGTCGTCGAACCCACAGGAGCATCCGAGCGGCGTCAATCGAGCAGTCATCAACCGCTTAAAGGGCCTCGGTTGGGAGCCACTCCACACCAGGAGACTCGGCCACATGTCGTACAGCAAGTGGCGCCCGCTCATCCAAGAAGCAAGAGGTGGACACCGATGTTTTGCACCTTCCACCAGTCGACGACGCACAACACCAAGGACTGCTATGACTTGGCAGCTAGCAGGGCAGTTCCGTGTAGATACCACTGACGATCGCCACTTTTGGATCGGCATCACCGAAGTCGATCTGCAGAACGAAGGAATTCGGAAAGGACGACCAGGCCACACCACCACCAACCACAAAGGGACTGAATCCTTGCCCGAGCCTCCTCCGAACGAACCAGACTGTCCTCAAGGGAAGAAGAGAATCGAAGTAACACTGCTCGGGGGAGATAGGAATGATCGCTAGCGGGCCGACCGACAGAGATTCTAACCGAGTAAGGAAGTTGCATGTGCGGCGGCTCGAGATCCACGACGTTGGATGCAGTAAGGAGAAAGTTGAGGGACCCGAGATTAGCTTCGGGCCTAAGGATTTGAAGGGAGTGGAGGTCTCCCACGATGATGCATTAATCATCCGAGTGGTAATTGTCAATTATACAATCCATCGTACTTTTATTGATACATGGAGCTCGGTAAATATCATATACAGGAAGGCATTCGATCAATTGCAAATTGATTGGAGTGAACTGCTGCCAATGACGACTTCGCTCCACGGCTTCACAGGCAATGAAGTGTTGTCGATCGGCCATATCAAGTTAGCCATCTCACTCGGAAAACCCCTGAAGCGGAGAAGAACCATAAATTTCATAGTGGTAGATGCGCCTTCGACTTACAATGTCATCTTGGGTCGACCAACACTCAATGAGTTCTAAGCGGTGGTGTCAACTTACTATCAGAAGATTAAATTTTTGGTGGACGGTAAGGTAGGAGAAGTTAGAGGAGACCAGTTAGCCTCTCGGTGATGCTACGTCGAGATGGTCAAGTCTAAAGCAAGAGCCACTCGGAAAACCTCGTGTTTGGAGGTAAACACCATCCTTGAGAAACCCCCCACGTTGGTTTACGAAGAAAAAGAAGAAGTTCAGATCCACCCTAACCGTCCGAAAGCAACCACCTTCTTCGCTGCCTATCTAGAGGACGAGAAAAAAGCAGAGCTGGTAGCTTGCTTGAGATAAAATCATGATGTGTTCGCTTGGACGACACATGAGCTATCCGACATTTCGCCAAGTGTGGCTCAGCACAAACTACTCGTCCGATCGGACGCACGACCAGTAAAACAAAAGAAAAGGGACTTCAGCACGGGACAAAACTTAGTCATCTGAGCGGAGATAGATAAATTGCTGGAGGTCGGCTATATATGAGAGGTACAATTTCTGAGTTGGCTTGCTAATATCGTACTGATCCCCAAGCCAGACAACAAATGGAGGGTTTGCAGAGACTTCTGCGACCTGAATAAAGCGTGCCCAAAGGATTTCTATCCGCTGCCCCTGATAGACTAGATGGTGGATTCTACGGCAGGCTGAGAGCTGATCTACATGCTCGACGCATATCAAGGTTATCACCAAGTGCCGCTCGCCCGAGAAGATCAAGAAAATGTCAATTTTATCATGGCCGACGGAACATTTTGCTACGACGTCATGTCGTTCGGACTAAAGAACGCCGACGCCACCTACCAGAGGCTCATGAACAA
Source organism: Zingiber officinale (assembly GCF_018446385.1). Taxonomy (NCBI): domain Eukaryota; kingdom Viridiplantae; phylum Streptophyta; class Magnoliopsida; order Zingiberales; family Zingiberaceae; genus Zingiber; species Zingiber officinale. The sequence goes on along the minus strand of NC_056001.1, from coordinate 110,146,054 downwards.
GGTGTTCCAGTGGCAGATCAGTCAAAACATAGAGGTATATGTCAACGACATATTAATAAAATCTCCAAGAGTTGTTGATCTTTGCACAGACATCAACGAGACTTTCCAAACTCTGAGGGCTTATGGAATAAAGCTGAACTCGAACAAGTGCCTGTTCGGTAGAGCGGTCGATTACTGAGATACATTGTCACCAAGTCGAGGATCGAGGCGAATCTGAACAAGGTCAAGACTTTGCAAGATATGCCATCGCCACGCAACTTGAAGGAAGCCCAACGGCTGATCGGGCATATTACCGCTCTATCTAGATTCATATCCAAATCATCCGACCGAAGCCTACCAATTTTCAAGGTGTTGCGTCGGGCGATAAAATTCCAGTGGGATGTAGAGTGCGATCGGGCGTTTGAAGAGCTCAAAGATTATCTCAACTCCTTGTCTATATTAGCTAAGCCGAGCGTAGGAGAGCCGTTCTGGATCTATCTATCGTCCACCGAGAATGCGATCGACTCGGCATTAGTTAAGAAGAGTGGGCAAGAGCAACAACCCGTGTATTTTTTAAGTTATATATTGAAAAACGCTGAATCCCGCTACACTAGTTTAGAAAAATTAACTTACGCTTTGGTACTAGCTGCTCGAAGACTCCGCCCGTACTTCCTCTCCCATCCAATCGTCGTGATGACTAATAGTACCTTGGGAAGAGTCCTCAACCCAGAAGCATTTGGTCGGTTGATCAAGTAGACAATTGAACTAAGTGAGTTCGACATCCAATACCAACCCCGAACGGCGATAAAAACTCAGGTCTTGGTTGTTTTCGTCATAGAAATCTAGAACGCCGAGATAGAAGCAACTTAGAGAATATATGTTGACGGCTCTTCCACCTGGCAAGGCAGCGGGATCGACATCCTGCTCATTTCCCCAAGGGAAGACCTAATGTTCAGTTCGGCTGGATTATCACACCACTAATAATGAGGCTGAGTATGAAGCCTTGATAGTCGGCTTGCAAGTAGCGAGGTATGTCGGAGCCACAAAGGTCCTCATTCACTCGGACTCCCAATTGGCCGCCCAGCAGCTGTCGGGGGAGTTCGAGATTAGCAATCTCAGACTCAAGTTATATGCAAAAGCCTTCGAGAAGCTAAAGATAAATTTTCAGGAAGTCACTATACAGAAGATTCCTCGATCGAGCAATCAAGCAGCAGATGAACTAACTAAGTTAGCTAGTTCATTTTCACCGGTCATGATCAGCCAGCCGAAAGAACAGGTTTCTTTGGTAGCGCATATTGATCGGATGGAGGGAGTTGCCTTTCCGAGCGACTGGAGAACACTGTTAATCGAATTTCTCCGATCAGGAAGTACGTCGGCCGACCATAAGGTGACACATCTATTAAAGAAGAGGGTCGGACGATTCACCTTGGTCGGAGATCAGCTGTACAAAAGAGCCTTCTCTAGGGCTTTGCTAAGTGTGTTGGACCAGAGGACGCAACGTACATCTTGCAAGAAGTGCACTAAGGCTCTTGTGAAAACCATCCGGGCGGCTATTTGCTAGCCCAAAAGATTCTCCTAGCCGGATACTTTTGGCCAACGCTCCAAGAGGATGCTGTTCGGACGACAGTCACATGCCTGTCCTGCCAAAAGTATCACAATACTTTGCACCGACCGGCCAAAAAATTGAAGTCGTCTACGGTATCCTGCCCATTCGACCAATGGGGCATGGACATCATGGGGACATTTCCCATGGCGACAGGTCAGCGAAGGTTCTTGCTTGTTGCTGTGGACTACTTTTCAAAATGGGTGGAGGCTGAGCCCCTGGCAAAAATAAGTGAGCAGATGGTCATCAAGTTCATCTGGCAGAACATCCTTTGTCGGTTCGGTATCCTTCGCCGGCTTGTCTCGGATAACGAGAGGCAGTTCACGAGTCAGAAGCTCAGGGAGTGGTGCGAAGATTATGATATCCAACAGGCCTTCACCTTAGCCGCCTACCCCCAGAGCAACGGCCAGGCGGAGGTCACAAACCAGGAGATCCTCAGAGGCTTACGAACCCGGCTCGACCATGCAGGAGGTAGCTGGGCCTACGAGCTCTTAAGTGTCTTTTGGGCACTTTGTACGACTCCAAAGGAGATGACCGACGTAACACCATTCCAGTTAGTGTACGAAGGAGAGGCGGTGGTTCCTGTAGAAGTGGGAGTTGAATCTGATCGGGTGCAACTCTACAGGCTCACTCCAGATAATCTAAGACATCATTAGGCAGTGACTCAATCAGCTTGTCTCGACTGATAACCTTGCTTGATAGAGCGGCGGGGAGGTAGTCATCTTCCCTGAGTTGGCCGAACGTCCCTTCGATCGCCAGGTCGAACAGACGAAGTGCCCGATAGGCGATCTTGTCATTAAAAGCATCCAACCGGATGTAGGATCGCTTCATGAGCTCGAACCTACTTGACTCGGCCTCCTGATAAGTCTCTAAGGCCGTTTGGGAAGTGTCCAACTCTGCCTTCAGCGCCGCCAGCTCCTCATCTTTTGCAGTGAGTTGGGTTTTCGCGACAGTCTACTCGGCCAACTGTCCATCCTGTTCTGCTTTTAAAGTAACTTCAGCTTCCTTCAAGTTCTGGACCAACATCCGAAACTCTTTGTTTTTGATCTCCAGATCTTCAATAGCCCAGAGTTTCCTAGTATTGGCCGAATAGATTTTGGATTCAAAGGTGCTGGCTTGTTTATTAAGCCGAGCTAATTGGTTGGCCTGTTCAGCATTTTTTCCCTTCTCCGCCTCCAGCTGCTCGGCACTCTTAGCCAAATTGGCTCTTAGTTGAGCCATCTCAGCATTCATCTACGCCTGAGAAGCAGATGATTGGCCGCTCGGCACCCTTTGCTGCTTAACTTTCTGCTCCAGAAAAGCAAGCCTTTGCACATAGCCAAACTCTCTACCCAATATTGCGAGGAACCAGGAAAAAATAAGCGTCGATCGGAGATACATTAAGAACATACCAAACACTTACCCTAGTGAACATCTGGGTATGGTTGTTCGCGAGCGCCCCAGAGGCATGACCGCTGGACGGGCTCGTGCGTTCGCCCATATCTGTGCGAGCAGCCCCTGAATGATTATTTGGTGATCGGGGGCTCGAGATTCAGCGTCGTCCGACTCATGCCATTCCTCAGTCGAAAGATGGATAACCACCATTATGTGGCACCGGTCGCTCGGGGCTGATTGGGCCGAGGTCACTCTATCAGATGGCTGAGATGTTGACACCGGACGGATACAAGACTTTTTAATCTTCGACAGCCTTGGAATAAAAGAAATTGGCGGCGCGCAAATAGTTCCCTGTGGCAGCCCGGATAGGGATGGTGCCCGATTCGATGATGTAGGGGGAACGGTCGCCGTGGCGGGAGCTGGTGTTGAGGTTTCAACCCGTTCGGTGGAAGGAAGGCGCATGCTAGTCCTGGTGGGGGTCTTCACCATGGAGGAAGCAGATCGCAATGTCGCCTCTGCCCAACACCTCTTGCGGCTTATCAGTGGTTCCCTAGAAGAGACCGAGTCCGACGTCCCCTCAACCGGAATCACTAGCAACTGTGTGGAGGGAGGATTCGATGCACCAACCGCTCCACCAGTAGGCGTCCGGCTAGCTATCCCTTCGCTCACTAAGGCTGGCGCTCCCTCGCTGTCTCCAAGTGGGTCTTTTTGTGAGCCGATCGGCTGCACACCTCGGCTCTCAAACTTGACCACGACCGCCGCATTGATCTCAACGTCTGCACGCTTGGTTTTACCGGCCAGACGTGCACACAACATGACTTGAGCTGCAAAAGAAAAGGAAAAATCAGTTAGATTCAAACGTTATAATCAAGCAGGAGCATACCTAGGCTGGACGGAAGCTTCGTGGGGATCGGGCTCAAGCTGAATATGTAAAGGACCCCCTCGTGTAGCAATTTGTGAATATGGTACTTTTGCCCGACCAATTGTGAGGAAGCATGGAGGTAGTTCAAGCGGCTCTTGTATTTTTTGAGCTCTAGCGGGTTCGACATCTTTAATTGCTAGCCATTCGAGAAATCGGGACAATCGAGGAATTTGACATAAAAGTAGTATTCCCTCCAATGTTTATTGGAGGACGACATCTTATCGAATAAGACCAAGCCCACTCGGGCTTGTAATAAGGTCTCCGGCTCGGATAATTTGGGATAATAAAAATAATAGAAGAGCCGAGGAGTAAGGAGAATGTCTTGCAGGCGGAATAGAATGATGACCCCGCACAGCAGCCGAAAGGAGTTTGACACTAGTTGGTGGAGAGAAATACGAAAATATTTGTTGGTGCAGTTAGCACTAACGGTCTAACTCGGATTTTGATGAATGACAAAGTAGGTTTAGTTAATTTCATTGTGATCTAACACTTTGACTAAGTGTGTAGGAGAAGCCCAGCTAGGTCGACGAGTCGTCTGGATAGCTGGCACGAAGCCCAGACAGGTCGACGGGCTGATCGGATGTCTGACACGAAGCCCAGCTAGGTCGACGGGTAGACCAGATAGTTGGCACGAAGTCTAGACAAGTCGACGGGCTGACTAGATATCTAGCACAAAGTCTAACTAGGTTGATGGACTGACCTGATAGTTGGCACAAAGTCCAGACGGGTCGACGGGCTGACCGGACGTCTGACAGGTAAGTTAAGATAAGTCACTGGAGGGGAGTAACTTGGTGAGGACGCGTTCCCCGTTCGAGGGAATAGTATGCATCGATCCAACTTAGAACCATTTCGGAAATCTAAGTTGAGATCGTGACTAGATTCTGGTCTCGGTGAGATGAAATCTAATTACTACTCTTTTACTATAATTGTGCTAACTTCTATTTTGTAGGGTAGTTTTTATTTTTCCTTGCACTAACACTTTCTTGTAGGAAAAAGACTTTCTGGAGAAAGGTGGTCCGGGCGTCTGGAAGGGATACGGGCGCCCGGAGTTGGTACGGGCGCTCGGAAGGGATCTGAGTGCCCGGAAGACAAAATTTATCTTGTCGCAAATTTGAAGCTCGCTGATTGGCTAGACCTACGTCACGGTCCGGGTGCCCGGAGCATGCCTATATAAGAAGGCCTCCACGGAGCATCAAATACAAGAACATCTTCCAACGACCGCTCTATTGCGTTGTGCTCCTATGACGTTGCGAAGCCTCTCCGACAACTTGCAACTCAAGTCTTCTTTTTCAATTACTGTCGGTATTTCATTTTAAGTGTTGGTGCAAGTTGTACCAGAATCAAACTTGAGTTTTGATGTTGTCAAAAGTTCAAGTTAAGTCTTGTTGTGATTTAACAAGTTGACTGAGTGTGCAGGCTGTTTACTTAACCGGGAAAGACCTAGCTGGAGGCTAGGCAGGAGAAATCTTAGCAGATCGTGGAACCCAGGTGTAAGTCCAAGTGGGTCAAGGGGACCCGACGCTTGGCGGTGTGATCGAGAGGTCTGGAGGACCGAAGATCAAGAGAAAAGTCCTGGGAAGCCGATCAAAGCTAAGTGAAAAGTCTGAACTAGATCTGGAGGATCTAAGTTTGGTAGGTAGGTTGAGGTAAACAACTGGAGGAGCGACAGTGAGGTCGGGTTCCTGAAGGGAACAACCTTAGGTCGCTGATCCAACTGGAGAAACCGGGAAGGTTTCCAAGTTGAGATCAAGACAGTTCTATTGTCTTTCATATTACTCTTGTATTATAATACTGTTGTTCTAACATCTATGTTGCAGGAGATTTTTTTGTCTAATACTATTTTGCAGGTTTGGTTGGATCGGTCGACCGAACCGTAGGATCGGTCGACCGAACAAGGCAGAATCAAAGCAGTATTCAGTTCAGACCAGATCAGAGCTCGAGTCCGATCAAACAATGATCGGTCGACCGAACAGTAAGATCGGTCGACCGAACCCTGGTGACTCAGCACATACCAACTCACAACCATCTATCAGAAGCAAAATGGAAATCAGCCGATCGGTCGACCGAAGAGGAGGACCGGTCGACCGATCCAATCAGCATTAAATACAACATTAAAAGAAGATCTTAGCTAATTGTGACGAACAGGGAAATGTCCTGTTCGGTCGATCGAAAGGCATGTTCGGTCGACCGAACCCTTAATGAGCAATTAATTCCGAAGATCGAGCCAACGCAGACTCCGACTAGGAAGGAAGGGAGCGGGTTCGGTCGACCGAACAGAGGGATTGGTCGACCGAACGCCCAAGACACTTATAAAAGGAGCTCGAAGTCAGAGGCTCAAGATATACCTTTCCGATTAACAAAAGTGCTCTTCTGCAAGCTGCTCGTGCTACAAGTCTTGATCAATTCTGCAAGTCACTTCGTTCGATAGTGCCGACCGAGCTTCGACCTTCAACTATTATTGTCGGTATATCTTATTTTGTTCTGCACTTAATTTTCTATAAGATAGTAGGAGTGTTACTATCTTACACTTTTGTATCTGTACGATCCACTTCTTTCCGAGGATCTCGAAAAGAAGGGTTATAGTGTTTTGCCCATCGATGCGGTCAAGGACCGTGAACCTTCGAGTAGAAGTCGAGCTAGGCTCCGAACGAAGTAAACAACTTTGTTCCCTTTCTTATTTTCCGCTGAACGATTCTGATTTAAAAGTAAAAGAAAAGGTTTTAAAAGAGCGATATTCACCCCCCCCTCTATCGATTGCATCTGATCTATCATTAAGTATTCTTGTACTTACATTTGTAATCACATTTTCGAATTGCTAGTGAATTGCCCAACGAAAGCACTCGACGAGTGCGGGCTTTGGAGTAGGAGTCGACGAAGGCTCCGAACCAAGTAAAATCGGTTTCGTGTTAGCATTGTGTTTTGCTTTTATTTTTCCGCTGCTTACTCTAACTCGATAACGAATTTTTTATCACTATTCACCCCCTCTAGCGACTTCTACGATCCAACAATATTTACAAACAGCGGAAAAGAAAGGGTGGATCAGGAACTGCAGACCAGTGGTAAATTGGTCTCTGAAAAATGTTACAAAACCAGGCAGTGGTTCGACTGGATGGTCAAAAGCAGAGGGGAGATCAATTTGATAGTTAGGCGGAATTTCATATGCAGCCCTCAAACTCTCTGCATCGCTTGCGTCGAACCTAGACTCGATAGAAGTGTACCAGAGTCCAGGGACGACGACGGGAAGCTGAGATGAGCTTGCCATCGAAAGAGCGAAAGAATAAGATCGAAGATGAACGATAAACGAACACTAGACAAAATCGATCGAGGAAGATCACACAAAATCGATCAAAGAAGCGGGAGCTTACCGGAGTACAGGGAGATCACCGGTGAAGAAGCGGAATGCCACAACGGCGAAGCTCGAAGACGAAGGCACGAAGTGGAGAAGACGATGGTACTCGCGAGGCTTATAAACTTCACGGTCAATCGCTCTCAACCGTCCGATCCAAAGTTTCGAAAACTTAGAAGAAGATCTAACCTTGGAATCCAAAAAGGCGCTAGTCACATCAACAGAGGATATCCGCTTGTCTTGTCAGGTGTGCAACGGCAGAAAGAGGGTCACGTGGCATGCGGTCACCAGACAATATTTAATGAACTTAATTAAAAGGGATGGTCGCGTGCTCGGCTATAATTGTCAAGGATTTGCACAGGTTTCGAGAAATATGAATGAAGTTAGCGACGGCCGCTCTCGCTCAATGAAGCACATTTGGAAATCGAAAGTATTACCGTTCATCGTCTCGATCTGCATAAGGTTACCAAACCGATCATCCGTTTGCCATGGTTAGACAACGACCGAGCGGCGTTGGTTGATGCACCGATCATATACTAGGGACCGAACACTCCAATCGGATGTATAACTCACCAAGGAAACCAGTGGTCCAGTCAGTTGGATATGCAACCTCCTTTGACTAGACTTGAGGAGGAGGCTTGTGATGCGGCAATAAAGGGGAGCCCACTTGTCACGGATCAATTGACACGGTGTCGGTCAAAGTCAAGGTGGTCAACATCGAGGCTTATGGAAAGAGCCTCGGCTAAAGGTGGCTGTATGGTTATCTCGGTCGGCAAAGGAGTGGCAGAGTGGATCACCCAGCCAGTCAGACAAATAAACATCATGGGTCGGTTCGGACGAATGGACAACCCGTAGTTGGTTGGCAGGAAAATGAGCCTCTCGGACCACCCGTCCGATAGAAAAACGAGTCGCTTGGACCGCCCGTCCGGCGCAAGAATGACACTACACAGGAGGAGACGAGAAAACAAAAGAGAACACTTCGTCTGTCATCAAAATCAAGAACACTCCATTTATCATTAATGCACAGAAGTCAAGACAAAGAAACATTCCTTTGACAATTAATATCATTAAATAAGGATAGATAAACGATCATAAAGAAAGGTATAAAAGGGTACGCCAGGTATGAGGAAAGACAAGATTGATCATTTTTTGATTACTCATTCTCTCTTCCTGATTTTGACTTGAGCGTCGGAGGACCAACGCCAATGACCCCTGCCCTAGTTTGGTTTTGTCTTGCAGGATTGAAGTCTTCATCCCATCAGTGGTCATCCCATCCATGACTTTCTAGCTTTCTTAATTCGGACAAGATCATAACTATATATATTATTATTATTATTTTTTTAAAATTAATAATTTTTTAAGAGGAATATTATATGGACTCATACACTCTACAGTGTCCAAATGTTTGGATTTTATTATTATTATTATTATTATTTTAAAAATTAATATTTTTTTAAAGAGGGAATCTATTATGTTTGAGCCCATTAATATTATTTATATGGACTCATACACTCTACAGTGTCCAATCTATTATAACCTTACTCTTAAATTTTAAAATCTTGAACTTTAAATCCATATAATATTATAGTATCTAAAGTTTTTAATTTTGAAAAGTATAATTCAAGTGAGAAACTTGAATCTTAGAGGAAAAATCTATTGACTCAAACTCATTATAATAATCCAACTCTTAAATTTTAAAATCTTGAATCCTAAATACATATATTATACTTTCAAAAAAATAAAAAAAATAACATTATGGATTGAGCTAGGTGCCTAAGTCAATCTAGGCACCTGGAGTCAATCGAGGTGTCCTGGGCCTGTAGGGTTGCACGGTGTAGAGTCTGCAGTATAGTAAATTCGTGTGTGTATATATACACAGTCCTACTCTGCTGCGATATCCAGCCGTCTGGATTCAATTTTTTTTATATCAATATTTTTCTTAAAAAGGAATACTATATTAGTGAACATCTAAAATTTTTAATCTTGAACACTATAAACTAAGAGAAAAACCTGAACCCTAGAGAAAATCTTATTGGCTTAAACTCATTAAAACTCAATTCCTAAATTCTAAAATCTTGAACCCTAAATATATATAATATAAATTTTAAAATCTTAAACCCTAAATACATATAATATACCCCGTGAGTATCTAAAATTTTTAATTTTGAACACTATAACTCAAAAGGGGACGCTTGAACCATAAAGGGAAAATCTTATTGACTCAAACTCATTATAACTCAACTCCTTAATCCAAAACTTTTGAACCCTAAATACATATAATATACCCCATAAAGATAAACAAAGAATAAAAAAAATATTCCGATTGAATCTAGGGCATGGATTGAATCCAAGCGCTTGGATTCAATCCCAGGTGCCTAGATTCAATCCAAGTGCCCGGGGTTCTTAGGGTCGCACGACAGTGAGTCCGTAGCATAGCAAACTCATTCGTGTATATATGTAGAGCCGGCCCTAGGCCAGCTGCCAAGGCCCTTGCCCATGGCCCAAAAATACTAAGGGCCCAAAAAATATAAATAAATAAATATATTTTTTTAATAAATTTTTTATTCTTTCTCACCCTCGCGTTTCTCGTCGCCCGTTGCCGAAGCCATCTCCGAAGCGATGAAGCCCTAACTCTCTCGACTCTCACCTTCGTGACGATTCTCCTCGGCTGCCATCCTCACTGATCCCGGCGTCTCCAGTGCCTTTAACCTTACCATCGAGAGGATATCGCTAGCGTCGCTAACCTCAACGACTGCTCCTCCAGTCCTTCGATCAGTAATCATTTTTATCAATTTGGGCAACCGCGGTCCGCGACCAGATCTCCATTCTTCGCCTAGTTAATTAGGGTTTTAATTTGTTGCTTGATTAGGGTTTGTATACCTAGATTTTACCAAAATTTCAACTTTTGATTTTCAATTTACAATTTTGCATCGAATTTGTTTAGTACAACCCCTTATCAAACCTCCTTACTCCCTCTTTCACTCGATATTAGTAAGAAGAGCAATCTGAGGAAGGATGCTCTTGTGGTTGTTATGGCGACACAATCATAGCCCTACGGGCGCAGCGCAAGCAGAGGAAAAAATGATAAGGCGAGGGACATAATTGATAGAGAGAAGAGGGAGGAGGTGAATAGTAAGATTAGAGCTTTATCCGTCAATTGAGGAGGGAGGCCACAAGGCCGTCTTCTTCATTGAGAAGAAGAGAGGGAAGACCAATTCCAAGAAGTTGCTCCCCTTATCGTCTGTGAGGCCCTCAATGAGAGAATCACTATCCTCCCATCAGCTTAGTACAACCCCCTTATCAAATCAAGGGAAGAAAAAAAACATCACCTAAGTAAATACAAGTCAAGCAAAAAAAAAAAAACGTGTTAGATTGTTTTTTATTAATTCAAAATTTTAAAATTTACATGCCAATATTATACTTCCATTTTTCTTCCATAATCAAGATGTCACTTCCACCATATTTTTTTTTCTCTTATCCATTTAGATACAACTTGCAATATGCTATCATATTTTCTACTTATTATTTCATCAGCTATCGACTAGCTCTGACCATGGACAGCGACCCTTACTCCTCTTGTTGTCATCCTCCATCCGTCGTCCTCCTATAATATCACCTTCCTCCTCTACCTTGCTTACTCATCCCCTTTCTCTTTCACCGCTGACAACCATGACCACTCCTCCATAGCTAGGCCCTTGCTCCCGTAGGTATAGTTGTCTACATGGTTGCCCTGGCTCGTGGCTTCACCAACTGGATTGATATATCCTCCACCTGGTGTACTTTTACATCGATGCTGAAGACGAGCATCTATGGATTGAGATCTTACGTGAGACGCTCAAGAATGACCTCACGTTGCGCTTGTAGATTGACTACCTCTACCTCACCATCGGTAACAACTCTCTAAAACTAGCGTCAAGGGCTAGCCTTCCGTCAAATATCTACGAATTAAATATCATTACTAATAAATTAATTTAACAATTCATAAATAATAAAAAAAATACATTCAATAAAAATTTTAAATTAGGTAAAATATAAGAAAAGGCGAGATGGTAATGCGCTCGAGCGAAGTGAATTTGGACCTCTTCTATGGCGTCCGCAGTGGATTCAACTAACTCGAGATCGGGTCGATTAGCCCAGCTCAGTTTTAATTCCTAGATCTGTCCCTAGTAGTTGGTCACACTTAGTAGACTCCTGATTAAGAAAAACAAGTAGATATCAACAAATGGATTTTTGTGTGTGTGTGTGTGAGATACAAGAACTTTCTTATTGGTTTACTCTAAAAAGCCTTGGCTTCTAGTTTTTTATTCTCTCCAGATGGATTCTTTTAGCTAGTAAATGATAAGTAGATTAACTAAGTTTTTATGTAATTTAGCTAGTTAGATTAATGTGCTTGTGTCTTTAATTGCATAAATAAGGTCCCAACTTCTAAACAATTAAATTGTTGTGTTTTTTTATAAACTTGCAAGATATCCGTGTTAGGTCTTATATATAAGTGGATTTCGAATAAAAAAAAATTCTCTATATCAGGTTTTATTGTTCTTTGTTTATTGCTTATTGTTCATAATTATCTATCATCATAAAACAACTCTCTGGATATCAAAAAAGAAAAAAAAAGAGAGGAGGAGATAGCCCAAAGCTTAAGAGGTTCATTGAATAAATATTTTAGTAAAAAATCACATAACACAATAGAAAGCTTAGTTCAGATTTTAACTAATGAATCAAATGCAAATGATGATTTTGTTGAAAATAATAATAATGAATATGAAGAATTTATGAGAAACGAAAGTGATGAGAATGAGAAATTTGTAGAAAATGAGAACGAAGAGAATACAGATCTTAATGATTTGAATGAAACTGAAATTGACAAAACTAAAGATATTGATAATTGTTGTGATGATGAGCGTATAAATGAATATCAATGTTCGACACCTAGATATGATATAAACATATTTGATCCAAGAGTTTGAGATAACCTTGATACAAAAATGAGAGATTTACTTGTGGAAGAGGTTCTAAAAGAGAAGATATTCTTAAGTTTTCTTTAGATAAAGAATCTTGACACTTTTCTCATACTTACTATGTTCAAATATTACCAAGTGGTGAGACTCATGATCGAAAATGGTTAGTATATTCGAAGGAGTTGGACAAAGTATTTTGTATTTATTGTAAGTTGTTTAAAGTAATGCACACCAAAAGTAATTTAGCAAAAGAAGGAGTTAATAATTGGAAACATTTATGTGACAAACTTAAACAACATGAAAATAGTATTAAATACCTCACTAATCTGAGAGCCTTTGTTGAACTACAAATGAGATTAAAGAAAACATTGACAATTGATAAGGAAATACAAGAACAAATTAAAAAGGACACAAAACATTGGAAACATGTTATGCTAAGAATAGTTGATGTTGTCAAATGTCTTGCTATACATAATTTGTCATTTCGTGGTACATATGGCAAAATTTATGAAGATGGTAATGGTAATTTTTTAGGTCTACTTGAAATGATTGAAGATTTTGATCCAATAATGCAAGAGCATTTTGAACTCATTCGAGATAAAAAGATTCATTATCATCATCTTAGTCATAAAATTCAAAACGAGTTAATATCTCTTCTAGCTTCTAAAGTCAAGAATGAAATAATTTAAAAAGTAAAAGAGGCAAAATATTTTTTAGTAATTCTTGATTGTACACCGGATGCAAGTCACAAAGAACAAATAACTCTCATATTAAGATGTGTAGATGTTTCAGAGACTCCAATTAAAATAGAAGAGTACTTTTTAGAATTTATAAATGTAGAAGATACAACTGGTTTGGGTCTTTTCAATGAATTGCAAGTTGTTTTACAATCTTTAGAACTTGATATTGATAATGTGAGAGGGCAATGTTATGATAATGGATTCTATATGAAAGGCAAAAATCAAGGTGTGCAAAGAAGATTGCTTGACATTAATCCTAGAGCATTTTACTTGTCACGTGGTTCTCATTCTCTTAACTTAGTTGTTTGTGGCATGATAAATTCTTGTTCTAAAGCAAAATCATTTTTTTGGAGCATGTCAATGTATGTACACCGTGTTCTCTAATTCAACAAAAAGATGGAATATTTTGCTTGAATATATTGATGGATTAACTTTAAAATCACTACAAGAAAAACCCCCATAGACATCGGTGGAACAACAACAGTTTTAAGCAAAAATCGATGTCTTTAAATATTTTACACCGGTTTTTCCAAAAACTGGTGTCTATCAGCGCAGATTTTCGCTCATAGACATCGATTTTTTAGCCGATGTCTATGAGCGCCTTTTTTTGGTTAATAGACACCGGTTTTAACAGCGATTTTTAAAACCCGGTGTTAATGAACCAAAAAAAATAATTTAATTTTTCCACCAGCCAAAATTTACAACACTTCACAAAGTTCCCTCCAAACCTAAACTAATATCGCGCCGCTTCTCTCAGTCTAAACCTAAACCTAAACCTCCTGACCATCTCTCTCAGCCTCATCTCCCTCTTCCCCTTACTGGATCTCTTCCCCTTCTTGGATCTTGGATCGATGAGGAAGATCAAAACCACCTGCTTCTTCTCCACGCTCGCCGGCACGATCCGGCCGGGCTAGTCCGGCGGCTCCGGCCTCACCGGCACCCACGGGGGCTCCGTTGAAGGCTCTTGCTTGCTCAACGACGGCGGTGAGCTCGTGTTGAGGCAAAAGGAAGCAGAGAACAGGGATGCGTCTCCTCCTTTTCCTTGTTGCTATTGAAGCTCGAGAATCGATTCCTCCAACCTCTGAGCAAACTCCTCGACATTATCCTCCTCCGCCCGACCATCATCGACGCCGCCAGAAGGGAAGCACTCGGTCTTGGCGCCGAAGGCGTGGCGGCGTAAAAAGCCATGTCCAAGTGGCTGCCTCCCCCAACCTCCATCGACCGAGTCCGCAGTAGCATGGCCGATTCGCCAGCCCCAACGAACGTGTAGCCCACGATGCCCTTCCGCTTGCCTAACCCAATGGTGGAGACAATGATAGCAAAGACGGCGGCCTGCGACGGCGTCGTGGAGGCGGACCACGTCCCAATGACCTGAACACCCATCTCCTCTCGACGTCTCCTCCGCCTCTGTGCTTTCAATGAAGTCAAACCTTACCTTTTCGTGACTGAAAACGTAGGCCTCCTCTCACCCTACCCGCCCATGGAAAGTGTTCATCAAGAACAATACTAAAACCGGACACTATCGCACGGTCTGGCACCAAGGAGATCTGGTGAACAATTTGGGCACTATCGCACGGTCTGGCACCAAGGAAAAATCTGTAGCGAGGCAAGAGTAGCAGCCCCGTGCGCTTCCTTCACCGAAAGGAGTGAGCTTTGGTCGTGGATGCCTTCCTATGTCTGTCCTCAACCCTACTTGTGAAAAAGATCATCTTTGGCTGATCTCGCGCCTGGTGAGTTGTATTGGTAGTTCCTGGATAATTAATGGGTAACTGCTGGGTCAGAGGGAAGACATCCGTCTACGGAGTGTCATCCAGTTCGAAGTCAGGTGGGTCTCCTCTTTTTTAACTCCAGTGATTTGGTTGTCTCTAAGAGTTGATTTTTTGTTTCTTATACTTATTTTTTAGTAGCTAAAGCTGTGATATTTTGCTAAAGAGCAAAGTAGATACGTGCTAAGTTTGATAAAGAAACTTCCTATTTGTTCTCTGGGGTTTTGCAAGTAAGGAATAGACACATGGTTTTCCTTGTATTCTTTAAAGTTGCTTGTGAATTTTTGACCTGAAACCATTATAGACTTTGTATCTTTTGGGGGAAACAGATTTAACAATGTTTTCTTTTAATAATCGTGTTTATGCCTTAGTACAAATAGCCAGGTTTTAGCTTGTGCTGTACTGATGCATGTTAGATACACCAAAGGAAGCATGGGTTGTAAAAGCTTGTTTTGTCCATCAACAGAATGCCCAAGACTCCAGACACATGTTGTGAGACAAGAGGAGAAGGAAGGTAGCAAATTGCCTTCAAACCCTGAGGAAGTTGAAGATTTGCGACGGGATACAGCAGTAAATCCCCTCATAGCCTTCACTTTCAGTGAGCTGAAGCTAATCACAGGGAATTTTAGGCAGGATCATGTTTTGGGTGTTGGAGGATTTGGTAGAGTTTACAAAGGTTTGATCAACGAAGATCTCAGGTATGGGCTGCAACCCCTTCAAGTAGCAGTGAAAGTCCATGATGGTGATAACAGTCATCAAGGTCATAGGGAATGGCTGGTATCCATCTCTAATAACTCAATTGTTGGTTCTGTCTCACTACTGTATTTTTGCTATAACAATATGGTGTTTACAGGCTGAAGTTATATTCCTCGAGCAAATTTTCTAGCTAGGTTTTTTTTCCTTATGTGGACTTTCTGCATGTGGCCTTTTTTTCCCTTCTATTTTGGATGATGAGTATTAGAATGATAAATTCATCTAGAAATGGGACATGCTTCAAGCATAATTAATCTATTCTAGGAAACACTGCTGAATTAGTCAATACCATGCCACATTTGTGTACATGATCATATGGCCGTGTTTGCAAAATTTGTCCAGATTGTCAGGTTCAACCGGTAAAAATTGAAACCCAAAGCCATACTGGTCTAAAGATTATTGATTAAATTATTGATTAAACTGGGTAAGAGAATTACATTATTGATTAAATTTGAAATATCTTTTATGGTTACTTCTCGCCAAATATCTTTTATAGTATAGCCTTGTGAGTGTTTGGCGAGCTAACTTACAGTCACTGCATGAAGGAGTGCTGCAACGATGAGAGATGATGATCCAAAGAAAAGCAAGGTTTTTTTTTGCAAGATGAAAAAATAATATATTTCTCTTCTTTAGTTCTGTTTTCTTCATCTCTAAGATGGTTGATTTGGGCATGCTTTATTCCCTCAGTTTCTTGGGAGCAGTTGTCTTGGTCCAAGGCTTTTGTTAAAAAATGGTTCAACATCAAGAGCAAAGGTCAGGATAGCCATGTCGATGAGATTGCTAGCAAAGGTGTGCCTGATCTCTTCTTCTTATTCAATTCCAATTTATTTTAATTTTAATATAGTTAGAATATTTTTTCTAGATTGATTGTTTTTGTTGGTCGTCGTATTCTATTGTTGTTATGTGTTTGGTGCTTTATGATTTGTTTGTTTATGACTGTGAACTTGTTTTAATTGATTAAGGGTACAATTGTTATATATACGTATTGAGAAAACTAGATATTCATTAAACTATTCCATCCTATAAATACTCCCTCGGAGCCTCGTCCTCTACCGCATCCGTGTCTGAAGATCGCGACGATCTCTCTCTTTCCGATCCCGATCACTACGCCCTCATCGCTTCCGATTCCTTCGTCAAGGTAAAGTATCGCACTCTCGGTTCCGGTTCCTGCTTTAATCTCTTTTAGTCTTGATTTTGATCATTTACTTGCATTGAAATCATTAAACTATTCGTGAATTATCGATCTGCTGTAGTAATGCTGGTGAACTTGATGAAGGACTTGTTTTTATGAGGTCTTGTTAAGTGATGAAACCTTCTACATTGCTTTAAATGGAAGCAGTTGGTTGATTATCCAATTAGTGCCCTGTAATTTGTATATGGTTCATTAGTACCACAATGATTATGCAAGCATAAAAATGAAACAATAACATATTTTCCAACTTGTCCAGTAATTTTTCATTCTTTAATTTGTTGGATACAAGTTCAATTGTTAATTAACTTCCATAATAGGGGAACAAATGACCATCTTTTGGATTTAAAACTTTGTTTGACGTCAGCTATCATATTACTAAACTTTCATTCTGATAATGCCAAGGCGCAAAACTTCCATATTGCTAGTTTTTTGTTTTCTCTCTATATATTTTTTTCATGGATCATGAGTTACCTTGGACTTTTGTTATCAATAAACTCTTGCAATCTCCTCAAATACTCCTTATTATGTTGTTATGTATGTAGAAATATGAGCGGACAATAGGAGAACGTTGCAGCTCCAAAGTTGAATGAAAGGATATTGTCGTCATTGTCCAAGAGATCAGTGGCTGCCCATCCTTGGCATGATCTTGAAACAGGTAACCGAAAACGAAAGAAACAGTTCCACTAATATTTACACATCTATTAATTTGATTTGTCTCAGTATCTGTTTCTGAACATGAATTTGTCTCCAGGTAAAGAGGCCCCTTTGTGTTCAATGTGGTAAGTGTACTTTTTTCCTTTTAACTGATAAAATGTACAAAATAAAGTATCAGAAGTGATATTGTTTTTTACAAATGCAAACTAATTTTGAGTAAATCATCTTTTTGCTCGTTTATCAAATTAGATTGCCTCCCAAAAGGATGCAAGGGTTAGATTTGAACCTGTTATTCATAGATCTATCACTATATGATGTGGTTGAGATAATTGATGAATGTTTATCTTTTTAAGCATTCCAATTAGTCATCTTGTTACCTGGTGCTCTTATTGCATTTTCAACTATGATCTTTGGTCTTGGTTTACTAATATATTATTTATGTGTTTTTACAGTTTACAAATCTCAAGTACTCCAGAATTGAAATTGATGAAGTGCGGTTCGAGTGGGCTGAATGCATGCTAGATTACATTTGAAGTGCGGTTCTACCTTGATGTGTTAAAAGAATGTTCTACCTTGATTTTGATATCTATTAGCTAGCTTTTGATGTAAAAAGAATGTGTGGGTATTTTATGGATACTGCTGTAAGAAGATTATTTATATAATTTGTGAATATTTATGTATTTTATGGATATTGTTGAATGAAGAATATTTGTATAGTTTATGAATATTTGTGTATTTTTTTTTTGATTATTGTCGGTTTTTCATTGTTTCGGAAATCAAATTTGTGCTGTTAAAAAATATACATATTACATCGGTTTTCCACCGCTGTAAAATCGGTGTTATTAACTAATATTACATCGGTCATTTACCGCTGCCAAAACTGATGTTATTAACATACAATATTACATCGGTTTTACACCGTTGATGAAACAGTGTCGTTAAGTGATACTACACCGGTTAATAACCGATTCGAAGACCGGTGTCGTTAAGTGACACTACACCGGTTTTGACCCGATGTCTAAAATGACAGACTTTTAACATCGGTTTCATAGACATCGGTCGAAAATGAAATAGACACCGGTGGAAAACCGATGTCTATGAGGATTTTTGTTGTAGTGAATCATTGTCAACTATAAGATGAGAGCCATATTGAAACAGTCAAAGTAATACTATCTCAAGCTTCCCAAATCAGAGAAGCTTTGTTCAAATTAGCAAAAATAAGTGAAGATGGTAAAGTAAGTAGAGATGCTGAAACTTTAGCATCTGGTAAACTTTCAAGTTTTGAATTTATATTAAGCCTTGTTATTTGGCATGATATTTTACATAAAATTAACTTAGTTAGCAAAAAATTACAGTCAGAGGATATGCATCTTGATGTTGCTGTAAAACAATTATCTGGTCTTGTTTCCTTTTTTGAAAAATATAGAGAAAATGGTTTTGCTTCTGCTATGGTTGATGTAAAATAAAGCATCTGATATGGAAATTGAGCCTGTATTTCCTATAAATCGTAAAATTTGTAGAAAGAGACATTTTGATGAAATTGCTAACACTGAAAGAGAAAATCAATCACCAGAAGAATCTTTTCGAATAGATTATTTTATCTTGGTGGTCGATATTGCTCTTGGGCAATTGAAGAGTAGATTTGAACAGTTGCAATATTCTGAATCTATATTTGGGTTCTTGTATGATGTTGCAAAATTAGTTTCATTAGATGATGATGAATTGATGAGTTCTTGTGTTAATCTTGAAAATACTTTAAGAAATGGTGACACTTCTGATATTGATGCAAAATATATGTTTTCAGAACTACAAGTTTTGCAAGTAATGTTACCAAGTGAATCTTATGAAACAAATAAAAAATGGTCTTCCATTCAAATATTAGATTTTTAAAAAACAATGGATATGTTTCCAAATGTGATGATTACTTATAGGATATTATTGACAATACCCGTGATAGTGGCATCTACCGAAAGAAGTTTTTTAAAATTAAAATTAATAAAATCTTATTTACGGACCATAATGACTCAAGATAGACTAAATGGATTAGCAATTTTATGCATTGAAAAGAATATTTTGGAAAACATTGAATATGATGTTATTATTGATGATTTTACCTTTAAAAGTGCATTACGAATACACTTTAAATGAGTTACCTTTGTATTTTTTTTCAGGTGTATTACAACCGATAATTTAATTATATCATTTGTATTCACTCTCATTCGCACTTGTAGGTAAACATTTTGTTACTTATGAGTACACGTGACATTGTATTTATGCTCTTAAAGTGTTCATAAGTCATAACAACTCCAGTACTTATGCTAATTGGTGCTACTCACTCTTTTTCTTTTGGTGATTAGATCAATTGATAGTTTGATAAATTGATACTTTTTTGTTTACTGTGGCTTTCGGAGGGAAATGGTGGAGCATTTTCTGTGGTGGAAATTTTGTTTCAAGGAGCATCCTTTTTTATTGGAGCATTCTTGATATGCTTTGATACAAAGATGTTTTATTCATGTCAGATTGGGTAGCTCTTCTTTTGGTGGTTGGCCAGCTGGAGTATGGATATTGTAGTGGGTATCTTGCAGGGAGGAGAAGCTTATTTACAGAATGTGCCTAGAAGGGGCTGGATTGAAGCTGTGATGTTGATGGTTTATGATTAGTTGTGCAGGAATGTTGGTATGATGTGCTGTGTTTATAGTGGTTTTTTGTATTAGTTGTTGGAAATTTGTAAAGGTTGGTTTTTCATGTCTAGCACTTCCCTCTTATCAGAAAATGTGATGTTCTGATAGTGTAGGGATTTATGTATTTGGTTGGTTTTGTTCTAATATGGGTTAGTATTTGATATTTTTTGATTGTGAGATACTATTGTTGTTGGAGTCTGATGTTATGGTTTCTAAATAAGGTGGAGCAATGTATATTTTTTGAAGGGTTGTATATGTGGCTGATTCATTGAGCCAAATTTTATTTGGTGGATTTTTAAAGGTTTTCGTTATAATTGGGAGTTCGAAAAACGTACCCTGTGGCTATGTTTTATTTTGATCAGAAATTGATATTGATTTATGGTGTTGTTGGGTTTTGAGCTGCTGATTGAATTTGTTGATAAAGCTTTAATGTGTAAGCTAATTTTTTGGGAGAGTTGGTGGATTTCCTACGTTATGTATTGGTGGTGTGGTGGTTATGTATTGGTGGTATAGTGGTGGTTCTGAAAGTTCTATGGTGTTCTGAAAGTTTGAAGATTTTGGTGCGTTCTACATGTTTGGGATTTCGTTTTGTGAGTTTGAAGGCTTTTGCTGAGCGTTCATTGTTGGTGGTTTTATTTCAAGGAAGAAGTTAAAATCTCTTGGATTTGTTAGAGTATTTTTGTCAGAAAATGTGTAAATAAAGTCTATTTTATATTGTGTTCTTGGAATGTAAGTATGGAGAGAATGATTTTTGTTTGGTATACTTGTAAGTCTGTGGAGTCTTTGTAAATTGTAGTATGAGATCAGGTTTGATTCCCTCATTCTATAGTTCTTTTTTTCATATATAATTTTTTTTAATTAAAGAAAAGTAGTGCTCGTTAGATAAAATTAGAGCATAATTTATAATTTCGCCCAGGACCTTTGAACAATAAGGACCGGCTCTGTATATATATGGTGCGCGACTCTACTTCCACACTTGTTTCCACGACCAAGAAGATTTGGGACACTTGAAATCACTTAAAGATAAAATTTTATTGACATAATCAGAAATTAAAAAAATAAATAATATTTTTTAAAAAAATACACTGTATAGTTGCACACTATGTGTATATATATATACTGTATAGTTATACATGTGACTGAGAAGATTTGGGACGTCTGAAATCACTCAGGCTGTCGGAAATCAATGAGTCCTCAGTGCGAAATTTGATATCCTGCGCGCCGCACAGTGCGACACTGTGCGGCGCGCAGGATATCAGTGATTTTAGTTTTTTTTTTTTTATTTTTTTTTAATTTTTGAATTAAAAAAATAATTAAAATTTTTATTTCTAGGGTTCAGGCTTTGGGTATAGTGTTAAAGTTATTTTTTTTTTAGATTTTACCTTTGGGGTTTAAGCTTTCCAATTAGGTTATAGTGTTTGATTTTAAAAAAAAAATAAAATAAAATTAATTTAAACTTTTATTGAGTATTGTAATATGTTAAGGGGATATATTAAGGTATTAAAAATTTATATAAGAAAATGTTAAATTTTTTAATTGATTTTTTAAATTTAAAATATTAAAAAAATCAAAAAAATAAAAAAAAACTGACCAATCTCCTGCGCGCGCGCACAGTCGCGCACTGTGCGAGCGCGCAGGAGATCAAAACTCTATATATATACTGTATAGTTATACATGTGACTGAGAAGATTTGGGACGTCTGAAATCACTCAGGCTGTCGGAAATCAATGAGTCCTCAGTGCTTGTAGGTGTCTGTGTTGTCTCAATCGTGAAGACAGGTGCGAAAGTGAAGTTCGGAGACCGTGTGTGTATATATAACATAATAGTAATTACTCAGCTAATTAGATGAACCAAAACACTTTGGAGTTTTGATTGACTTGATGTACTGGTGTTTGACAATTTATCAAAAGGCTTCTTTAATATTATGAAATTTTCTAAAGACCGCACTATATTTTGTTATTTCTCAAAGGATAATTTTTTTTTACAAATAATCTTCTTGCTTTTCCATTCTAAATGACTATTTAAACTGAATTAATTTGAATCATACAGGGGGTCAAATGTGAAGTTAACCCGGATGAATTGTTTCAATTAGGGTTTTACGTTTCGGTCTGGGTTACATTTGTGACGAAGTGCCTTGGTCGGCCGACGCGATGCTTCACTCCCTCGTCCGCCGCCATGCGCTCCCTTCGCCGTCCCGGCTCTGTCGCGTTTTCTTCTGCACCGGCACTTCCGACTCCTCCGCAGGCGTCGCCGCTTCTCCCGATCCCCACTTCATGGTCGAGTATCTCGTGAGTACATGCGGGTTCTCCATTGACGATGCGTCCAAGGTCTCCAAGTCGCTCCCGTTCCGTATTCAGTCCACTGAGAATCCCGACGTTGTTGTTGGTTTCTTCAGATCTCAGGGCTTTGATGGCGCTAAGCTCAGAAAAATAATAGCTTCGAGACCAAGTTTACTCGGCTGCAATGTGGAGACGAACCTCGCTCCAAGGTTTAAATTTTTGCGCGACATGGGGTTATCTGGCTCCGACGTCATCAACGCCGTTCTGCTGCACCCCGTCATTATTCGCCTCAACTTCCAGAACAGGTTTCTTCCCAGATTGAAGGTTTGGGAGAGTCTATTGGGATCGAGGGAGATCCTCAGCAGGAATCTCCGGAGGTGTGGATGGTTTTTGAGCACCAGCATTGAGAGTGTGGTACGCCCTAATATGAGCTTCTTATGTGATGAATGTGGTATTCCTGAAGAGCGGGTGTGTCTTCTCCTTAGAAGGCACCCATGCTTCATCGTGCAGAAGCCAGATTCCCTCAGAGCTTTGGTAAATAGAGCTGAAGGGATTGGAATTCCCCGGGGATCCGGGATGTTCTGCTTGATCCTTGACGTGCTTCATGGGGTCAGCAACGAAAAATTTGAGGCCCATGCCAAGCTCATGAACAGTTTTGATTGGTTGAACTCGGATTTCTTTGCTGCAATCAAGAAAAATCCACCTTTTTTATGGCTTTCCACAGAGTTATTGCAGAGAAAGATGGAATTTTTAGTCAAGGATGTTGGAATGGCACCTTTAGACATTGCTAAGCAGTCAAGGGTTTTATTATTAAGATTGGAAAAGAGGTTAATTCCTCGATTTCGTGTGATGGAGATTTTGAAATCTGAAGGGTTATGGAAGTCAACAAACAAGCTACATAGCTTTTTCAAATTGTCTGATCCAATTTTTTTGCAGAAGTATGTGCTCCCTTATGAAGATAAATTACCCAAACTGCGTGAAGTCTTGTGAGTTGTAGCTGAGTTTGAGAGGAATATCCAACAGCTGAAGTGTTTATTTAGGTATGAGTTTCTTTTCTGGATAAGCAATGATATTGAACCATTCTTGTTCTAAATTATTATTATTTTTATTTATATCAAATTATATTGAATCAAATCGAACTAAATTGAATCAAAACCTCAAAGGACGCACTTAGCTCCTCCCAAGTCTCAACTGTCCTTCAACGTTCTCTCAACAACTACACTGGATTAACCAGAAAAGGGTACTTCATCATCTACATGGAGGTCCATGAGGGCGCTTATGGAGCAAGCAGGTGGCCACTTGAAGAGTTGGTGAGGAGATTAAGGACAAGAGGTTGTATGGTAGAGGCCATGTAGCGATAAGGCACACAATGACAGGGGGCCCTTGAAGGTTACGATCATATTGATAGCAACAACAACCTGACATTAACCAACACTGTAGTAAATGTTTTTTTGCTTGAATCACCTGTCTGGCCAAATTAATCAGTTGAATATAACAACATTATATATATTCTAAATAGATCATCATAGATTAATTCTTCAAATGAATAGCATAGTAAATTAATGTTCATGGCACTGGTAATTGTCATCTTCTCACTGTGTCCTATTGATTTGTCTGGCATCAAAGACAATAATTGCTATATCAACTTCAAATTCACAAATTGTATGATATATGGAACTTCGCTCCAAAGTTTCAATTTTTGCACGATATGGGGTTTTCTGAGTCGGAAGTCATTGATGTCATTCTGCTGCACCCGACAATTATCGGCCTCAACTTCCAGAACATGCTTCTTCCCCTCTATTTGGATCGAAGGAGATCCTCCACAATAATCTCCGGAGGTGTGGATGGTTTTAGAGTAGCAGCATTGAGAATGTGACACGCTCTAACATGAACTTCTTACGCGGTGAATGTGGAATTCCTGAAGACAGGTTATCTCTTGTCCTTAGAAAGCACCCATGCTTCAGACATTGCTAAGCATCCAGTGGTTATCTCTTTAATCATGAATGTTGGAAGCACACATTCTCTCTGCAGTTGCTAGAGGAAAGGGTCTTACTACATGCCCCACTGATCAAAAGAGAAAGAAACTATAAAGGTTTTCAATAGTTGAGTAGGATGATGTGAAATATTTTGATGCTTCTGACAAGATATACAGGTTCGCACAAGTCGAGCTGCATCTTCCTGTAAGATGGGCCAAAAATATTCAGCTAGTAATATTCTGTGAGCGAGAGATCTTCCTCCAGCATGACTATCACATGAGCCCTGATGAACTTCTTGTTGAATGTAGGGTATATCGTCTGTTCCGATACATTTAAGCAAGGGACTAGAAAATGTCCTCTTGTATAGATGGTCTCCTATCAGAGTGTAATGAGTAGCCTTCTTCTTAAAGACCCTGGCTTGCTCTACATCTGCAGGAAGGATGCCTTGTTGTAAGAATAATATGATGGGCGCGCGTCAGTCTCCTTGTATCTCCGCATTGGCTACTCTCTTGATACAAGATACTAAAATTGTCTGTTCTACTGGTTTATTTAGATTCCAAGGTATTACTGTTAATGCGAGTTTTGCTAATTCATCAGCTACTTGATTTTCCGATCGGGGTATCTTCTGTATATTAAATTCCTGGAATGAAGCTCTTAGCTTATCAAAGGCTCCTGCATATAACTTGAGTCGATCATTATTAATTTCAAATTTGTCCATCAACTATTGTGCTATTAATTGAGAATCAAAGTAAATCTGTACCCGTGAAGCCCCTACATGCTGAGCAGCTTGCAACTCAGCTATTAGTGCTTCATATTCTGCCTCATTATTAGTGGCTTTGTAATTTAGGCGAACGGAAAGTTGGATTCGATCTTCCTTAGGAGATATGAGAAGAATTTCAATCCCACTACTCTGCCTAGTGGAGGATACGTCCACATAAATCTTCCAAATCCCTTCCTCCTCTGGACCTTGTACCTCTACTATAAAATCTGCCAATGCTTGTGCTTTGATGGTCAATCGGGGCTGATATTGTATGTCATATTTATTGAGTTCAGTTGTCTATTTGATCAAACGACCCGATGCCTCAGGATTAAGAAGTACTCGGCCAAGAGTACTGTTGGTCAATACTATGATGACGTGTGATAGGAAATAAGGGCGTAATTTTCTAGCTGTCAATTCTAGTGCAGAGGCTAATTTCTCAAGCGTAGTATATCTACACTCGATTCCTTTTAATAAGTGGCTTGAAAAATATACAGGTTGTTGTTCCTTGTCCTCCTGCCTTATCAGTGCGGAGCCTACAACATACTCATTCGCAGAGAGATAGACCCACAAGGTCTCTCCTACCATAGGCTTAGCTAGGACAGGCAAGGTAGACAAATAGTCTTTCAATTCTTGGAAAGCTTTATTATATTCTTCATTCCATTGAAACTTAGTGACCTTCCGGAATATCTTGAAGAAGTGGAAACTCCGGTCTACTGAGCGAGAGATGAAACGGGATAAGGCCATAATTCTGCCGGTCAATCTTTGGGCTTCTTTTA
This sequence comes from Zingiber officinale, assembly GCF_018446385.1. Classification (NCBI taxonomy): domain Eukaryota; kingdom Viridiplantae; phylum Streptophyta; class Magnoliopsida; order Zingiberales; family Zingiberaceae; genus Zingiber; species Zingiber officinale. Next base: position 110,120,295 of record NC_056001.1, on the reverse strand, counting down.
TGTTGCGCGGCGGCTCCATGTCCTGGATCGCCTTGACCTTGCCGGGATTAACCTCTATTCCCCGCTCTGTGACCATATAGCCCAAAACTTACCACTTTTAGCTCCAAACAAGCATTTGTAAGGGTTTAGCTTGAGCTCATATTGTCTCAGTGTTATGCAAGTCTCTTCTATATCCCTTTTCCTGATCCTCTTTAGCGAGGGGGACTTGATGATAGCCCTGATAGACGTCCAACATACAAATATACTCACACGCGGCGGTAGAGTCCACCACTTGATCTATGCGAGGGAGGGGATAATAATCTTTTGGACAAGCTTTGTTAAGGTTTCGGAAATCAATGCATACCCACCACTTGTTCCCGGGTTTAGAAACCAGGACCACATTAGTCAGCCAACTAGGGAACTGTACCTCCCTGATGTAACCCACCTCCATCAGTTTATCTATTTCCCCTTTAATAATCTGATTTTGGTTAGCTCCGAAGTCTCTTTTCTTCTGTTTCACGGGCCTAGCATCAGGGTAGACATGCAATGAATGTTCCATTACCAGAGGAGATATGCCTGTGACTTCTTTGGGCGTCCAAGCAAATACATCGTTGTTTTGAACAAGACATTGTACTAACTTAGTTTTGAGGAGAAGATCCAGATCGACGACTATGTAGGTTATGGCTTCTGGTCGCCCAACTTGTATCTGTATTTCTTCCTTTTCACCGTACACCAGGCCGGGCGATCTTTCTTCAACAACGTTAACTTCCATTCTTTGCATTTTACGGACTGCATTAGCTTCCGTCCGGATAATCTCTACATAGCATTTGCGTGCTAACAACTGATCTCCGTGAACTTCTTCCACCTGGTCATCAACAGGGAACTTCACCTTCTGACAGAACGTAGAAACGACTGCCCTAAATTCATTTAAGGCAGACCGACCCAAGATGACATTATACGCAGAAGGTGCATCTACTACCATGAAATGAAATCTTCTGGTTCTCATTAAAGGCTCCTCTCCTAAAGAGATGACAAGCTTTATCTGACCGAGTGGTTGCACTTCATTGCCGGTAAATCCGTAAAGAGGAGTTATCATAGGTTGAAGCTCACTGGGATCTATTTGCAATTGATCAAAGGCTGACTTGAATATAATATTAACAGAACTGCCTGTATCGATGAAGGTGCGAGAAATATTGTAATTGACTATAACAACTTTGATTACTAATGCGTCATCATGAGGTACTTCCACTCCCTCTAGGTCTTTAGGACCAAAACTAATTTCTGACTAACCGCCTTCTCAGTACCACACCTTACAACATGTATCTGCAATCGTCGAGCATGTGACTTCCTCGCCCGATTTGAATCGCCATCAGTACGACCGCTCGTGATCATATTTATATTGCCTCGCGGGGCGTTGCTCCGATTTTCTTCCTGGCGAATAGTGATCATTTCAGGCTGCCTTGGTTCGGGCGTCCGAGAAGGGCCGCCCGGTATCTGCACTGTGTCTTGCTGGGGCTCGGCCGCCCGATACTCCATCCCGGGCGTGCTATTTCGTCTCTGGTAGGTCGGTCAATTAGGAGATCGTCGGCTGTATCTGCTCTCATTCGTTCGCTGATTCTTTAGGACAAAATAATTCTCAGTGGAGTGGGTACCTGACATATGATATGTACACCATCTTCTGGAGATTTCTTGTGGTATCTGCACGTGTTGCACTGCATGAGGTCTTTGCTCAGACTGTCGATGTGGTGGGGGAATTGCACGTGGTCCTCTTGGGGGGTGTACAGGAACAGGGGTTCTATCATTAATCGTCAGCGGAGCAGAGACAATAATTTCCATTTTACGAGCTGCTTGTGCCTCTTCCACATTGATGAATTCCGTGGCTCGATCAATTAATAAATCAAAATTTATAAATGGATTACGTACTAGGTCCTTGAAAAAATCGTTATCATTAAGCCCCTGAGAAAAGGCACTTACCAAGATTTCCGTGGTAGCATTAGGAACATCAACCACTACTTGATTAAACCTTTTGATGTAGGCCTTGATGCTTTCCTTAGGCCCCTGTTTGATGGAAAACAGACTCCAGGGGGCCTTGTGATATCTCCGATTACTGGAAAAATGATGCAGAAAAGCTTTTCGGAAATCTTTAAAACGTCTGCTAGGATTTTTAGGTAGTCTTTTAAACCACCTCTGGACTGCTCCTCCGAGAGTAGTAAGAAACATACGACACTTAACTCTATCTGTGAATTGCTGCAACAGGGCTGCACTTTCAAACTTGGAAAGGTGATCTTCTGGATTAGTGGTTCCAGAATATTCCCCAATGTTTAAAGTCTGATAGCGTTTGGGTAGGGGATCGTCAAGGACTCTCTGAGAAAATGGGGTAACAATCCTTTCCGGAGAACTGTCGTTGGTTACCGCTTTTCCTTTGCGCTTTTCCTTCATGGGTGTTTCATCTGAAGATTCCTGAAGCACATGTTTATGTCCTCCTTGATCCATTAGAGCGCAGAAGAATATTTGGAGATGACGAGTGGGTGAAACAGGAGCTAGGGTTATATAAGCAATTTCTTCTTCTCCCATACCTTTGTTTCTCCGTCGATCTGTGATGGAAATTGTTGGATTCATCGTTATTGGCAACGTACCCCCAGCATTCACTTGTTGTTGTTGCAATGCTCTTTGGACGTTGGAGTTGATGAGCAACTCCAGATCTTCCCGAGTCATAGTGATGGTGTTAAATTTTCCAGCGTCCTCCATCACGAAGTCTCAGATTCAGGTGAGATTTCCCACAGACGACGTCAAATTTGATCATGTTTGAGAGGTTACGAGATGAAACACTGGGCGGCGACGGGTGATGGCGGGTTCTGATATCGATGAACAAGAGAGGATCCAAGAAAACCACAGCGGACCTCACTCACACTTGAGGATAAGATAACCAATCCGAGAAAACCAAAGCGGATCTTATGAATGATACCTCACAAAAGGGAACGTCGGTGAGACGACGCCAAATTTGATCCTGTCTGAGAGCTTACGAGATGAAGCACTGGGCGGCGACGGATGATGGCGGGTTCTGATACCGATGAACAAGAGAGGATCCGAGAAAACCACAGCGGACCTCACTCACACTTGAGGATAAGATAAGCAATCCGAGAAAACCAAAGTGGATCTTATGAATGATACCTCACAAAAGGGAACGCTGGTGAGATGGCTCCAAGGATCAGCAGAAACTTGACAATCTGATGGATGAAGCGATCTTGTGATCCTGTACACAATGAGACTAACTGACAAAGTGTTAGTAACCTAAGACCAGGGTGGGAATCCCTGGCTAGGTCCTCCGACGCTCAAGTTAGCCACCGGCGAGAAGAAGTAATGTGGAAGAAAATGGAAATTAGGGTTTGAGTTGTGTAAGAATGATTACTTACCTGGCCAGTGGAGAGGATTCCCCTTTTTATACCACCTCACTTGACCTCCACAGTCATGAGGTGGACCCCGGTTCGTTAGATTTTGCTATGAGATGACGTAAGCATCACTTGTGAAAATAATTCAAGGAATCTTTTTCATACCCCAGATGTACCTTCTTTGTCGTTTAGCATACTTGTATAAACCTCTAGAAGATATTTCCTGCCAAATTAGTTAAACCCTCATATAATTACAAAGTATTTCCATATAATTTATGTGCTAGAGTTTATGAGAAGTTAAACGGTGTAAGACTCAATCGACCTCTTTCACTCGGTCGGTCTCCACCTACTGAGCATACTGTGCCTTATCTGCTGTAGGGCTAAATGCTTCTTTTGCTCGACCGGTTGTTCTTGCTCAACCTGTCCCGACCGACTGAACCTAGATACTCGGTCAATCTCTTTCGCTCGGTCAACGTCCACCTGCTGAGCTTGTCTGCTGTAGGGCTAAATACTTCTTCTGCTCGAACAGCTGTTTCGGCTCGGCCTGTCTCGGCCTATTGAACCTAGATACTCGCTCGATCTATTTCGCTCGGTCGGTCTTCACCTGCAGGGCATACTGTGCCTTGTTTGCTGTGGAGCTAAATGCTTCTTCTGCTCGACCGACTATTCCGGCTCGGCCTGTCTCGGCCTGCCAAACCTAGATACTCGGTCGGTTTCTTTCGCTCGGTCGACCTGCACCTGCTGAGCATACTGTGCCTTGTCTGCTGTAGGGCTAAATACCTCTTCATCTCGACCAGCTGTTTCGGCTCGGCCTGTCTCGGCCTGTCGAACCTAGATACTCACTCGATCTATTTCGCTCGGTCGGTCTTCACCTGCCGGGCATACTGTGCCTTGTTTGTTGTGGGGCTAAATACTTCTTCTGCTCGACCGGCTGTTCCGGCTCGGCCTGCCGAATTTAGATACTCGGTCGGTTTCTTTCGCTCGGTCGGCCTCCACCTGCCGGGCATACTGTGCTTTGTTTGCTGTGGGGCTAAATGCTTCTTCTACTTGCCCGGCTATTCCGGCTCGGCCTGTCTCGGCCTGCCGAACCTAGATACTCGGTCGGTCTGTTTCGCTCGGTCAGCCTCCACCTGCCGCACTTACGCGAGCACTGCTGCTCGACTAATTTTATTTCCTCCTTTGCTAGAAATTGGGTCCCCCCTTCATAACCTGTATCAGTTATTATGTGCAACAAACATCTATAGGAGTTGAGTTAATGGTTTACCATATGATGAATTTTAAAAGTTGTTCTTACTCGAAACCAAATGTCCTCACACATAATAAACAAAGGGACTACATATCCTGTAGCTATAGGAAATTTGAGTTCAATAGCATTCCATGCAGACATATGTTAGTTTTTTTTGTATCAACCAAGTGTTTTTTGTCTGATAAGCATATATTTAAACGATGGACAAAATATGCAAAGGTTGGAATAATATATGCTTTGGGAGAGTAAAATTTCATCGATGATCTAGAAACGTTTTTATGTCAAGACACTCGAGATTATCTTGTAAAATTTTAGTATTAATTGATAATACATCTTTGACTAATAAGGGCACAAATTTCTTGGATGAACAATTTGATTGTATATACAACAAAATTCAAGAAATAAACATTAGTAGAAAATATGACAATGAAAGTTAAAGGAATAAATCCATGAATGGGCCCCTGTTATTCTTGATCATTCTTCAATAAAAACAAAGGGATGTGTGAAGAGATTGAAATCATCAAAGAAGAAGTCAACCTCAGTCCTGACTATATCATGGATATGGGCATCGAGGTTGTCACATGACAAGCACAACTATCCAATTTTGCAACAATGGTATGTGTCTGATTAATTCTGCATTTGTATTATATTTTTGTTTGCAAACCAATTATTTTTATTAAATTATTTAAATATGACAATGTGTCAATTGTAGATCAATTATAGATAATCATTATAATAGCGATGATGACACATATGAAGAAGATTTGACATCTATAGTTGGTACTATCAAAGTTTTATTTTTTAAAATTATAATGGATGAATAAGAAATTGAAGTTAATAATTGTCTTTATTGTTGTAGATTCTAACAACATGCGCTTGAATGAATGAAGGTTTAGCAAACAACCATGACTTGTTGGAATTGTATTGGTCAACTTTGTACATATTACTCTATTATACTGGAGTCTTTCCATTTACTGGGGAGATGCCCCGAGTAGTTGTATTATGGCCAATGCAGCTATGTTTCGTTAACTATAATATGTTAAAATTAGTTCTTAATGTCAATTACCTAAATTGTTTGGATAATCATTTATATACTTTCTTATGAAATTAGTGTCATTTATTTCGTTGTTTGATCTCGATGGTCCTTTCGAATATTTGTTCTATGGCTGTAGTTTACTATTTAAATATTTTCAGTTGGTACAAGGCTGCAAACCACATTATAGTAGCTATGGTTTTGTGGCTATTACAACCTTAAACTTGTGTTATAGCAGCTACGGAACCATAGTTGCTACAATGTGTTTATACAAGGTTGCGAATAATATTGTAACAGCTACAGTTTCGTAGCTGCTACAACCTCAAACTAGTATTATAGCAACTACGGATCAGTAGCTACTACAATGTGTCTATATAAGGCTGCGAACCACATTGTAGTAACTATGATTTCATAGCTGGTACAATCTCAAACATGTGTTGTAGCAGCTATGGACCCTTAGCTGCTATAACATGTTTGTACAAGGCTAAGAACCATGTTGTAGCAACTATGAAATTATAGCTGTTACAACCTCAAACATGTGTTGTAGCAGTTATGAACCCGTAGCTACTATAATATATTTGTACAAGGCTAAGAACCAAATTGTAGTAGCTATGGTCTCATAGTTGCTACAACACAAACTTAACATTGTATCAGCTACGAATCCATAGCTACTACAATGTGTTTATACAAGGCTAATATAGATCAACTCACCGTTCAACATTAAAAGTAAAAGTTATGAGACATGCAAAAGAAGGAAAATAGTTGTTATAACATAAAGCAAAAGGAAGATCAACAAAATAATCATAAGACCTTTCTAACAAATCGATGACATCTTTTAGAGCTGCATTAGCCTCTATCACATGCTTATTTAGGTTGACAAGTGTGGTATGGGTCTTTTTCAATATTTGAAAGGCAACCTTCTGTAGATCCGCGTAAACCGGACTAGAGAAGGATGAATAGCTCTAAAAAAAAGAATTAGAATTCTCTTTCTTTTTCAACTACACAATATTAATTAAGCAATCAAAAGAAAATGCATAAAATAAAGAGGCTCAGAAATTTTACTTAGTTTGCAACCGAGGAGGTTTCTAATCCAAAATAATTAAAAGCTCACTAAAGATCTCCTTCGTTGAAGGCAAACAAACCTCTTACACACTTTAAAAGCACAGAAATAGCTAGGAAATTGAATACAAAGATTGTTGAATAATTCTTAGCTCTAAGGTCTTTTTATAGCCTCTTGGAAAAAGTTACCATTTCTTGGAGGTGCCTCTAAGGGGATCCAAGGCGCCTCAAAGGGGATCCAGGGCGCCTCCAAGAGGATAAACTTTTATCCTCTTCTCAACAGTAGCCTAACGGCTACTGACTGGTTGGAGGCGCCTTCCATGTCATTGGAGGCACCTCTGAGCATTTGCTTGAGGCACCTTCAAGCTTGCTCGAGGCGCCTTCTCACCTTTTTGTCCGAGGCACCTTAGACACTCTTAAGGCGCCTTCCTTAGCTCCGAGGCACCTACATACAAGTGAGGTGCCTCGAGTCTTCAATATCAACCTTTAAGTTGATCTTTTTCAATCTTGCTCACTTGGGTGATGCTCCAGTTGTCCAGAATTGAGCTCACCCGAACTCAACTCTGATCTTCTCCTCAAGCGTACTTTCTCCCTGGCTTCTCGTCCCTCGAACCGCCCCGCACGTACTTGTTGCTTCACTAGTGTACTCTTCCACAGCTTTTCGTCTCTCGGATTCACCGAGCTTGTCGACTTACTTCAGTGTCATCCTTCTCATTTGTTTTATTTTTGCTTGACTTCATGTGTTCCTAATCTCCTATACACTTAGACACAAGACATCAAAGACAGACGAGACTCAACTAAACTTAGTTAATCATATCAATATCAACTCGGGATACTTACAATTTACTCCTTTTTAATATGCATCAACCCAAGTTAAAGTTAGGGTTAAATAAACAAACTAATTATAAAGAAAAAAAAATTATAAATTAGTTATAACTTGAATATTACATTTAGGTACAAAAAAGGCAACTAATATTCGCTATAATTACTCCCCCTAAATTGAATAACTATTACTCTCCCCGTTTGATCACATCAAAAAATTGGGGTAATTAGAGAAAAAAACATCTAAAAATTTTTCTAAGTGTGTGAAACAAAATATTCAATAATCTACCTTTTTATCAAAATTAATTTTTAAATAAAGAATTTTCTAATCAATTAATCCAATCATTTTGGAAAAATAATTTAAAAAATATATTAATTTCTTAAAAAATCCTAATATTTTTTTTAATAACAAACATGATTTATCAAAGTATTATAAAAATTTCTATATACAAAATATTTTTATTTTAGTTGTAATAAATATTTTAAGTGTATAAAGTTATTTTTTAAAATAAAATATTAAAAATAGTTTTCAAATTATAAAATTCTAGTTGATTTTTCTAAACATTTAAATTATAACAATAATTAGCTAAAAAAAATCAAGTTTTTCAAAATTAATTTCTAAAAAAGTTTTAAATTTGAATTACATATTTCAATAAAAATTTTAAAAAAATTAAATAATTATAAAAAAATTCTGAAAAATTTTACTCTAATAAAAAACATATCTTATGATCACAAAAAAAATATTTTTTAAAAAAATCCATTTTCTAAACATTTTTAATCGTTAAAACTCATTTTTTGAAAGAAAATTTTTAAAAATAATTATATTGAACAGAAAATTTTAAAAATATTTCTATGAGAAGATAATGTCTTTCTTTATAAAAAAACAATATTATAAAGCATGTAAAATAATTAATTTGATCAACAAAGTTAAAAAAAATTAAAGCATATTAAATTTAAAGCATGCATAAAAATTAATTTAATTTAGACTAAGTATGATTTTAGGAACCCAAAATAAGTTCCTACCTACTGGATTTATCAAAAAATTTTATGGGATATATTTCCTATCTATGCAATTTGACTTCTATGGTTTCTAAAATACCAATTAAGTCCACTATAATTTTTGAATTTTTGAATTGCAGAATGTGAGCATGTAGAATTTTTAAGACATTCTATATGTTCTTTTAATTTTGCATTTTTATTTTTAATTTTATCAATTTCTTCTAATGGAAATGCTTTAACTAAGATAGTTTTCAAATTCATGTTTTCCTTTCTCAATTTGATACTCTTAGTTTTAAGCTTACATAAAGATTTAGAAATTAATTTTATACCTTTATAAAGTTGGTTAGGAGGAAGAAAATATACCTCACTTACCATGTCAATCTCGAAGTTTAACTCTCCCTTTTCATCGCTGCTTTCCTTTGAAGTAGATCCCCCTTCATTGATGTTCTCTTCTTAGTGACTCACCATTAGTGCTAGTCAGACATATTCCTTCAGTACAGACTCTTCTAATGATGACTCGTTCCATGTTGCTTTAAAGTTTTTTTGTTTGGACTTTCTTGACACTTTGTCTTTGACTTTTAATTTCAGACAGCTCTCTTTTATATGTCCATCTTCATCACAGTTGTAGCATCGTACTTTTCTTTTATTCCATAGAAGCTCTTAGTCTGAAACTTGTTAAATTTATTAGTTTTAAAGAACTTTGAGAATTTTCTTACCAGGTAAGCTTTTTCATCTTCATCGAGAGATGTGTTAGAATCTGGTTCGACCCTTTTTTCTTTTTGGGCGATGTTCTGACTTGACTCCTTTCTTAGTCCTACACATATAGATTCATGAAGTTCTAATTTAGAAAATAAGCTTTCTAATGTACTTACCTTTAGATCTTTCGAGATGTAGTAGAAGTCGGATTGTCTCTACTCGCATGAAGTTCTAATATAGAAAATAAGCTTTTTAATGTACTTACCTTTTTAGGTTACGTTTGGTAGGAGGTAATCTGCCTTGTAATGTAATCAAGATTACATTACAATATTGATTACTTTGTTTGGTATAGTTTGAAAGCTGTAATGTAATGTAATATGGATTACAAAAGGTAATAAAGTTTTGTAATCTGAATTATAAGGTTAACATCATGTAATTCGATTATATTACGAGGTCACTGTTTAACTAAAATTTAAATATCAAATATGCCCCTAGTCCATAGCACAACCACTTGACCCGTTGCCCGAGGAGGTTGTAGCCAGAAACAGCGACCAGAGCAAGATGGAGTTGCTGTCCAACCAATCAAATGCCCCAAAATCAGCACCTAGCATGAACCCAATGCCCAATTCACAATCAGTACAACTTCAATTGAGCACAAGACCAAAATATTAATATATAACCTTCAAACTAACCACTTACCCCTAAACAACCCTCATCTTCTGGTCAGATTACCGGAACATATGTTTGCCAGAAACTTCACGTAAGGGTTGAGGTCCATCGCTGGTCATGATGGCAACAATGCGCAATGCCAAGGGTCATTGACGCACTAGGACGAGATCTCATTGGGGGGGGGGGGGGGGGAGATTGAGAGAAAGAAGAAGCGATGATAGCAACTCGGTTGGCTTAGGGCATGAACTAGGGCACACCGTTGGTGCTACTTGGCGCGAGAGAATCGGGAGAAAAACTGACAACTACAGATCGGGCTAATCGGGGTGGCGTAACACTGGATCAAGAGAAGGGAAGAACACTGGATCTGTGCGCGCCATCTACCGGTATGGCATTACCAGTTTTGTCGACTGCAGGACTGGTCCCTCGAGGGAACGACGACATCAGCCATGGTGACCGGTCACTAGGTAAGGCGGCGATCCATCAGCTCCCGACGTGAAATGAGGCAACCGAGCAAGGGTGGCATGACTGGCGATCATATGAGATCGTGAGAGAAAGGGTGTCTAGTGAATGGCGCCGAGGAGAGGGCGGTTCGGTGGTCGGCCGATGATGATGTTGTTGGATCGAGAAGCGCTAGAGGGGGGGTGAATAGCGCTCGTGGCTATTTTGTTCGATTATCGGAAAACTATCGGAGTTAAAACGTGCAGCGGAATAAGCGGAAATAAAATAAGGAGACAACACAAAGAGACAGGTCGATTTTACTTCGTTCGGAGCCTAAGTCGACTCCTACTCGAAGGCCCGCGATCCTTGATCGCTTCCGGTGGGCAACAACTATAAGCTCGTTAAAAGATTACAATTATGAGTACAAATAAAAGCTATCAAAAATTATACCGACAACAAGAAATGTTAATTCTGAAGCTTCGGGTCGTCGGGCACTTGTAGTAGCACTTCGGAGCGTCTTTTAGAGCAGCGTGTTGATGAAAGATCACTTAGAATTCGTTGTATTTTGAAGCTGCACCTCAACCCTCCTTTTATATGCGATTCCGGGCGCCTGGATCCCTTCCGGGCGCCTGGAGTGTGACGTGGCCAACCAACCAGGATGCTCCACGTGGCGAAGTCGCGCAGGGGATAGAATTTGGTCCCGGGCACCCGGACCTGTTCCGGGCGCTCGGACCTCCGGGCGCCCGGATCCATCCCGGGCGCCCGGACAACCTTTTTCCAGCAGGTTCCTCACCTGCAAACAAAGGTTAGTCCGAGCAAAATACCCTGCAAGACAATGTTAGAATCTGATAAAACACAGTAAGTAAGAATTGACAGTCTTCGGACTGTCCGAGTCTGACTTTGGGTTTCCTTCCGGAAACCCTAGGTCGACCCGACCCCTACTGTTCCCTCTGCGGGGAACGCGTCCTCACCTACTCCACTCAAGAGATTTACCTGTTGCCAGTCGATCCTCTAGATCGACTGGACTTTTGCTCAGCACTCGATGCTTCCGGACTTTCTGCTGGACATCCGCTTCCCCGGCTAGTCCAGTCTTTCACCTGGTTCGCGACACCAGGATTTTTCACCTAGGGTTACCACCCCCTAGGACTTTTGCCTGAAGCCATCAACCTGCCAAGACTTTACGCATAGGGTTACCACCCCCTATGACCTAGGGTTACCGCCCCCTAGGGTTTTCCCTTTGCCTAACCGCAGGTAGGACTTTCCTGAAATCCTCAAGTAGACTTGTTAGACTAAAAAACATTTTAACTTTGAATTCTTTGCCGTTATCAAAACACGAGTTCGATCGTCGGATGCTTCCCGCACCAACAATCTCCCCCTTTTTGATTATGGCAACACAAATTCGAAGTTAAGTAAACAAGCGAGTAGATAGTCATTTTAAACACACAGGCAAAATTTGCTAAGTATAGCAGAACAAGGTAACTAAAGTAAATTTTGCCCTATATACTCCCCCTTAACTTTGGCTCCCCCTTAACTTTTGCTCCCCCTTAATTTTTAACTTGAGTTTTATGTTTACATTTTTGTTACTCTCCCCCTTTGCCATAACTCAAAAAATGGGCAATGTATAAAGAGTTGTACATGTTTTAAAGTTAGCAATATTCAACAGAGTTTGGAAGTTAAGGTCAATTGGAATTTAAGTTTTTAGGACCAGATTATTCATTTAAGTTCAGTTGGTCCTTAAGTCCAAGCACAAGTCATGTTTATATATTAGGTATCAGAGCCATAGAGAACAAAACATTCTTGAAAAAGAAATTGAGTATCTTTTGCCAACTGTCTAACCTTTAGTTACTTGCTGATTGTCTATAGGACAATAGCTTTTACTAGGTTAGTCAAGTTAAGTTATTTAGGTCCAGATAGACTTGACTAGAGTTGGAGAACTTTAACTTGATTAATGTTTATTGCATATTTAACGCCCAGACTCATATTGATACACAGATATAAGCATTCTTGAGTCCAGGCTATACCCTATGCATCTCACGCCATTCTATGTTTTTCAATCACAATCAAGGTAAACCTAGGTGTTTTGTGAGATGCTCTGGCTTAATTCTAGGGGAACATGATATCTAGGGGGAAATCCTAGACTAAACCCAACTTTTGAAAGTCTAGTAAAACTGGAGTTTTGAAGACTGTTTTTCCTAGAATTTGAAAACAAAATAATAATCGTAAGATATCTATTCTACCCAACACATTCCTATTTGCCTTCTAAGTCCACTGAACTCAAGTTCAGGTAAGGGTTTTGTAAAAATGTCAGCTAGGTTTGATTTGGACTTAACGTGGTTGAGTGCAATTTCACCTTTAGCTACATGATCCCTTACAAAGTGGTGTTTTACCTCTATGTGTTTGGTCCTAGAGTGGTGTATAGGATTTTTGGTCAGATTAATTGAGCTGATATTATCAATAAAGATTTTAGTATTTTTATAGTCTAGTTGATAGTCTTTTAGAGTATGCATCATCCATAACAATTGAGATGCACATTCTCCTAGAGCTATGTATTCAGCTTCTGTAGTGGATAGAGCAACACAATGTTGCTTTCTGCTTGACCAACTTACTAGGCACTGACCTAGAATCTGGCAGCCACCACTTGTACTTTTTCTGTCTAGCTTGCACCCGGCATAGTCTGAATCATAATAGTCATAAAGGTCAAAAGTGCAAGTTCTTGGATACCAAAGTCCTACATTTAGAGTGCCTTTAATATACCTCAGTATTCTTTTAACATATGTTAGGTGTGACTCTTTTGCACAGGATTGGTATCTTGCACACATACCTACTGCAAACAGTATGTCAGGTCGACTTGCAGTTAGATAAAGTAAACTCCCTATGGCACTCCTATAGTATTTTGGGTCTACAGGTTTTCCTTCAGGGTCAGAGTCAATGTTTATGTTGGTTGCCATTGGAGTATTTATAATTTTTGAGTTTTCCATGCTGAATTTTTTGATTAACTCCTTAGCATACTTAGTTTGATAAATGTAGATTCCATCTTTGGTTTGTTTTATTTGTAAGCCTAAGAAAAAGTTGAGTTCCCCAACCATGCTCATTTCAAATTCACTTTCCATTAACTTAATAAATTCTTTTAGAAATTTTGAGTTAGTTGAGCCAAAAATTATGTCATCAACATAGATTTGGGCTATAAAGATGTCTTTTCCTATAGTTTTTACGAACAAAGTAGGATCAATTTGTCCTTGGTTAAATTCTTTGGATATTAAGTAATTAGATAGTCTTTCATACCATGCTCTAGGGGCTTGTTTTAGTCCATATAGTGTCTTTTTTAATTTAAAAACGTGATTAGGGTAGTCTATGTCTTCAAACCCTGGAGGTTGGCTTACGTAGACTTCTTCCTTGATAAAACCATTTAAAAAGGCTGACTTAACGTCCATTTGGTACAATTTGAATCCTTTATTGGCTGCATAGGCTAATAACATCCTAATGGACTCGAGTCTAGCTACTGGAGCATAGGTTTCATCATAGTCTAGGCCTTCGACTTGACTAAACCCTTTGGCTACTAACCTTGCCTTGTTTCTTACTATATCACCGTGATCATCTAACTTATTCCTAAAAACCCATTTAGTATCTATTATTGATTTGTCTATGGGTTTAGGTACAAGGTCCCAGACTTGGTTTCTCTCAAATTGGGCTAATTCTTCCTGCATTGCAATGATCCAGTCTGGATCAGGCAGGGCTTCTTCTATAGTTTTAGGTTCAATTTTAGAAATTAGAGCAATCTGACTAAGGTTTCTATAGGACGATCTAGTTCTGACTCCTAGGTTTGGGTCACCCAAAATTTGGTCAGGTGGGTGAGAGGTGCTTATTCTAGTTAGTCTTATTTGTGAGTCAGAAACTGGTTCTTCAGACTCATTAAGATTAGTTTGGATTTCATCATCATTTACATCTCTTGGATTAGTCTTAATATTTGCATTTATATTAGGTAAGTTGTTTTCTTCATCAAATATTACATTAGTTGTTTCTTCAACTTTCAATGTATTTTGATTATATACTCTAAAGGCTCTACTGGTAGAGGAGTATCCTAAGAATATTCCTTGATTAGATTTGGGTGTAAATTTTCCTAAGTAATCTTTAGTATTTAAAATGTGAACTTTACAACCAAATACTTTTAAATAATTTAGATTGGGAATCTTATGATAGTAGAGTTCATACGGTGTTTTGTTGTGATATTTGTTTATTAAAATTCTGTTTTGAATATAATTTGCCGTATTTATTGCTTCAGCCCAAAATTGGTGACTTAACTCATATTCGTTTAACATTGTCCTAGCGGCTTCTTGTAGTGTTCTATTTTTACGTTCTACTAGTCCATTTTGTTGGGGGGTTCTAGGACATGAAAAATCATGTTGGTATCCATTTATTTTACAAAATTGGGTGAACTTATGATTTTCAAATTCCCCTCCGTGATCACTTCTTATTCTTTTAATTTTAGTATCTTTTTCATTTTCCGTTAAGTTGCAAAAATTACTAAATATTTCATAGGTTTCATCTTTTGTTTTTAGAAATTTTACCCAAGTGTACCTGGAGTAGTCATCAATTATTACTAAGCAATATTGGTTCTTGTTTAGTGATTTGGCTCCATGTGAATCAAATAGATCAAGGTGAAGGAGCTCAAGTATGGTGTTGGATCTTTCTAGGTTAGTTGACTTATGGGTTGACTTGGTTTGTTTTCCTTTTTGACATGCATCACAGATTGAATTTTTAATTTGGGCAAACCTCTAACTAGACCATTTTGACTCATTCTTGAAATAAGTCTTGTGTGTGTGTGACCCAGCCTTCTGTGCCACAGTTGGGTTTCCTCTTGTTGTGTCAGGAGACACTTTATAGAGGATATTGATAAATTAATTGTGTAGATGCTATTTTTCCTAAGTCCCTTAAGTTTAATTTCTGGATTTTCAATATTTTTAACTAGACATCCAGATTTATCGAAATTAACTAGATATCCGCTGTCACACAATTGACTTATACTTAGTAAATTAAAGTTAAAATTGTCAACCAATAAAACATTTCGAATAACGAAATCGGAACTAAGTTCAATATTACCTTTTCCGATTACTTTAAGTTTATCGTTGTTGCCGAATGTAACTGATCCTAGACTCTTGTACTTGAGTTTGGTAAATTTCAACTTGTCTCCAGTCATATGTCTGGAGCATCCACTATCCAACATCCATTGATCCAATTCCTACACATGAAGTAGTTGAATTGGTTTCTTTTTAATGGATTAAAGATAGCGTGATTGAAGCAGACACTATGTTTATTGTCTCCTTAAATTTTCGATTCTATTGTATTCAAGATAAAAATAATTTTGAAATTTAAGTTTAAAATAATTTAAGTTTTTAAAATAATTTTAAAATTTAAGTTTTTAAAATAATTTTGAAATTTAAGTTTAAAATAATTTTGAAATTTAAGTTTTTTAAAATAATTTTGAAATTTAAGTTTTTAATTTTGAAATTTAAGTTTTTTAAAATAATTTTAAAATTTAAGTTTTTAAAATAATTTTGAAATTTAAGTTTTTAAAATAATTTTGAAATTTAAGTTTTTAAAATAATTTTGAAATTTAAGTTTTTTTTTTTTTAAAATAATTTTGAAATTTAAGTTTTTTTAAAATAATTTTGAAATTTAAGTTTTTAAAATAATTTTGAAATTTAAGTTTAAAATAATTTTGAAATTTAAGTTTTTAAAATAATTTTGAAATTTAGGTTTTTAAAATAATTTTGAAATTTAAGTTTTTTTTTTTTTAAAAATAATTTTGAAATTTAAGTTTTTTTTAAAATCATTTTGAAATTTAAGTTTTTTTTAAAATCATTTTGAAATTTAAGTTTTTAAAATAATTTTGAATTTTAAGTTTAAAATAATTTTGAAATTTAAGTTTTTAAAATAATTTTGAAATTTAAGCTTTTAAAATAATTTTGAAATTTAAGTTTTTAAAATAATTTTGAAATTTAAGTTTTTTTTTTTTAAAAATAATTTTGAAATTTAAGTTTTTTAAAATAATTTTGAAATTTAAGTTTTTAAAATAATTTTGAAATTTAAGTTTTTAAAATAATTTTGAAATTTAAGTTTTTAAAATAATTTTGAAATTTAAGTTTTTAAAATAATTTTGAAATTTAAGTTTTTTAAAATAATTTTGAAATTTAAGTTTTTAAAAAATAATTTTGAAATTTAAGTTTTTAAAATAATTTTGAAATTTAAGTTTTAAAATAATTTTGAAATTTAAGTTTTTAAAATAATTTTGAAATTTAAGTTTTTAAAATAATTTTGAAATTTAAGTTTTAAAATAATTTTGAATTTTAAGTTTTTAAAATAATTTTGAAATTTAAGTTTTAAAAATAATTTTGAAATTTAAGTTTTTAAAATAATTTTGAAATTTAAGTTTTAAAATAATTTTGAAATTTAAGTTTAAAATAATTTTGAAATTTAAGTTTTAAAATAATTTTGAAATTTAAGTTTAAAATAATTTTGAAATTTAAGTTTTTTTTTTAAAATAATTTTGAAATTTAAGTTTTAAAATAATTCTGAAATTTAAGTTTTTTTTTAAAAATAATTTTGAAATTTAAGTTTTTAAAATAATTTTTAAATTTAAGTTTAAAATAATTTTGAAATTTAAGTTTTTTTTTAAAATAATTTTGAAGTTTAAGTTTTTTTTTTTTTTTTAAAATTTGAAATTTAAGTTTTTGGTTTGATTTTAATTACTTAGTCATCTCACCCGATCTAATTTCTCAATCAGGGAATCCTATAATTTTTGTGAGATGAATTGATGTTCAATTTAAGGCTTTTGTTTAGTCTTGTGTTAGATTCAGGTTTAGCTTTGGATTCAACAAGTAAGCATTCTTTGGATAAACTTCTGGGCTATGGTGAGTCACAAGGAGCTCATTAAAGTAACCATGCCTTCAAGGTTTTCCAAATAGTCCTACCCATTGAACTTAATACTAAAACTTGGTCTAACTAGTTAGGATCCATTTAAGGATAGCTTCGTTTAGTTCCACTTGGCCAAATGCACCAGGTCGAAGCCATATCTTCCTAGACATGCGATGCCCAAGTTTCCCTAACGTACTATCATCCAAAAACTTCACCAGTACTGTGGTTCAAGTTAAACTTATCCCGTTTTAATCTAACCTTAACTACCCTGCCGGGTAATCCATTCTTGTTTTACCCATTCCGGGTAAATTAGGTTCAGTTACTCTGTCGGGTAGTTCAGTTGGAGGTGCCAGCTAGTTTGGACCCTCCTTCTATTTTTCATTTATAATTTTGATTTGTTTAATTTTAAATTTCAAATTTTGAATTTTGAATTTGATTTTAGATTTTTAATTTAATTTCGAATTTTGAATTTTGAATTTGATTTTAGATTTTTTATTTTTAATTTAATTTCGAATTTCGAATTTTGAATTTTGAATTTTGAATTTGATTTTAGATTTTTAATTTAATTTCGAATTTTGAATTTGATTTTAGATTTTTTATTTTTAATTTAATTTCGAATTTTGAATTTTGAATTTTGAATTTGATTTTAGATTTTTAATTTAATTTCGAATTTTGAATTTTGAATTTGATTTTATATTTTTAATTTTTAATTTCGAATTTTGAATTTGATTTTAGATTTTAAATTTTTAATTTAATTTCGATTTTTGAATTTACGATCGTTTTCATTTTAGCTTTCCCTGGATCACGGCCTCGATATGGTCTGTTGAGGAAGTATATTTGATCCTTCGGAACCCAGTATTGGCTAAGTCCAATTTGATTTATCAATTTGGACTTGGGGACCCATGCTTGGACTGATTTACTACTTTGTTTGTTTATTAAGGATAAATAAGATTTATATTTCTTTTTACTTTTATATCCTAGCCCAGTTCTATTGTAGACGGCTCTTTGTGTCCCAAGAATTAGATCCAAATTCTTGGAGCCCAGAGAGAACTTTTCTAAAGTAATTTTTAAATCATTTAACTGATTTTTCAGATTTGAATTTTCTTTCTCAAGTTGTTGTACTTGAGTTGAATCTTCAGTTAAAGATTTTGAGTTAGTTACTCCTTTAAGAATGATTACTTCTTTTAAAAGTGACTTAATTTTCAAATTTGACTTGGCTAATTTGCGAAGTAAATAATTGACTAAATTATTAAGCCTAGGAATACTTATAGCGGAGTCTGGCCCTTCGGAAACGGATGCGGATCCGTGGCTTTGCTCGGAGTCGGCTTCTGACTCGCTTTCGGATTCGATGATCTGGTCCCGGGCCATCAATGCGAGTAAACTCGTTTGGTCGAGTTCGTCGTCTTCGTCCTCCGAAGAAGATTCGTCCCAGGTTGCCTTTAGTGCCTTCTTTCTTCTTTGCTTTTTGGCCTCCTTTTGGTTGGGACAGTTGGCCTTGATATGCCTTTTCTGGTTACACCCGTAACATGTGACTTAGAACTTTACCTTGGAGTTTTGTTGGGCCTCCCTGGATTGGACTGCCTTCTTTAGATCTTTCTTGTTGAAGCCCTTCTTCTTCTTGTAGAGCTTCTTTACAAGATTCACAAGTTCGCTGGTCAGTTCATCTTCTGAATCTTCTGAGTCAGGTTCATCTTCGGATTCTGATTCAATTTTTCGCCGTCCTCTTGATTCCCGTGTTCGATTTGTTCCTGCAACCAAAGCAATCCCTTTCTCGGATGGCTGTGCATTAGTTTGTTCATGGAGTTCGAATTCACTAAATAATTCGTCTAATTTCAAGGAGGATAAATCCTTAGAGACTTTATAGGCATCTACCATTGATGCCTATAGTGTACTCCTAGGGAATGAGTTAAGGGCATACCTTATTATATCTCTGTTTTTTACCTTCTGCCCGATTCCATGTAGAGAATTCAGGATATCTTGAATTCGGGCGTGCAAAGAACTTGCCGTCTCGCCTTCCTGCATTTTCAAATTGTATAGTTTATTCAGTAACAAATCAGGCTTACTTAACTTGGTTTCTGAGGCGCCCTCGTGTAGTTCGATCAGTTTCTCCCATAGTTCCTTTGCGGAGGAGAATGGACCGACTCTGTTGAGCTCTTCTTTGGTAAGACCGCACTGGATTGTGCAGGTGGCTTTGGCGTCGGCTTCCACCTTTTTGATAAATGCTGGCTCCCAGTTCTCACAGGATGTAGGTTTACCGTCTGTACCAGTTGGTAGTTGCAGTCCTGTTTTGACGATCATCCAGGTGTCGTCGAACTGGATCTTTAGATAAATTTCCATTCGCCCCTTCCAATATCCGAAGTCTTCTCCGGAAAATAATGGGGGACGAACGGTGCTAAATCCTTCTTGTTGGGCCATTTAGATCTAAAAAAAATAGAAACAACAAGATCTATTCCAAGACTAAGTCTTGGATTAGTAGTGCGGGAGGAAGGAAAAAATAACAGGCTCAAGTGGTATTGACTAGCTTTGAGCAGAAAATCGATTCGTAAAAAGAAATTAGAATATAGCTATGAGGCTAAATTCTAATCGACTCCGAACAAAACCACGAAGAAATTGTCTCGAATAGTGGTTGCACTGATTCAAGACGACCCCGCTCTGATACCAATTGTTGGATCGAGAAGCGCTAGAGGGGGGGGGGGGGTGAATAGCGCTCGTGGCTATTTTGTTCGATTATCGGAAAACTATCGGAGTTAAAACGTGCAGCGGAATAAGCGGAAATAAAATAAGGAGACAACACAAAGAGACAGGTCGATTTTACTTCGTTCGGAGCCTAAGTCGACTCCTACTCGAAGGCCCGCGATCCTTGATCGCTTCCGGTGGGCAACAACTATAAGCTCGTTAAAAGATTACAATTATGAGTACAAATAAAAGCTATCAAAAATTATACCGACAACAAGAAATGCTAATTCTGAAGCTTCGGGTCGTCGGGCACTTGTAGTAGCACTTCGGAGCGTCTTTTAGAGTAGCGTGTTGATGAAAGATCACTTAGAATTCGTTGTATTTTGAAGCTGCACCTCAACCCTCCTTTTATATGCGATTCCGGGCGCCTGGAGTGTGACGTGGCCAACCAACCAGGATGCTCCACGTGGCGAAGTCGCGCAGGGGATAGAATTTGGTCCCGGGCGCCCGGATCCATCCCGGGCGCCCAGACAGCCTTTTTCCAGCAGGTTCCTCACCTGCAAACAAAGGTTAGTCCAAGCAAAATACCCTGCAAGACAATGTTAGAATCTGATAAAACACAGTAAGTAAGAATTGACAGTCTTCGGACTGTCCGAGTCTGACTTTGGGTTTCCTTCCGGAAACCCTAGGTCGACCCGACGCCTACTGTTCCCTCTGCGGGGAACGCGTCCTCACCTACTCCACTCAGGAGATTTACCTGTTGCCAGTCGATCCTCTAGATCGACTGGACTTTTGCTCAGCACTCGATACTTCCGGACTTTCTGCTGGACATCCGCTTCCCCGGCTAGTCCAGTCTTTCACCTGGTTCGCGACACCAGGATTTTTCACCTAGGGTTACCACCCCCTAGGACTTTTGCCTGAAGCCATCAACCTGCCAAGACTTTACGCATAGGGTTACCACCCCCTATGACCTAGGGTTACCGCCCCCTAGGGTTTTCCCTTTGCCTAACCGCAGCTAGGACTTTCCTGAAATCCTCAAGTAGACTTGTTAGACTAAAAAACATCTTAACTTTGAATTCTTTGCCATTATCAAAACACGAGTTCGATCGTCGGATGCTTCCCGCACCAACAGATGTATCGGGTGTAGGAAGCTCGCGGAGGAGATGAGGACAAGAGGGCAGAGGCTAGGGCACGGGTTTTGGTTGGAAATGGGGAGAAATGAGATTAAAACTTATGTTTTAATCTCTTATACCTAGGTTAAACAAATCAATCAACTCTCACTTAAGTAGTAATCCAAACAGGCTTTCACCAAACCTATTAGATCCATCCCCTTAAACGTGTCATATAGACTCCGTTTAAATCTCAAAACATTTCTAAAAATTCTCAGAAAATTTCATGAAGTTATTTCTCCAATAACACTTATTATTTAATTTACAGTATCTTATATTCTCCTCCACTAATAAAAATTTGGTCCCAAATTTACTGTTCAACTCAGGTATCCTCATCCAAGTGTAACAACTAAATAACACACTCATATACTATTCCATCCCAGTATCATGAACAAACCACAAACTATAAGGGATTAAGTTTCCCTTATTAAACCATATGATGATCCACCTACAAGTAGATCGTGATAACTCTGTAGGTTATGAACTCACATGCTTCCACTATTGCCACATTGTTGCATGGACAACCATAGGTAAAATCTATTATATATAAATGGTCTTCACAACTGCCTCCGAAATCCCTATCGCACACTATTAGCAGATCCCCTGACATCTATATAGTGCACTATGACTATTCATCATTCTGAGGGTGGAAGTTGTACTAACCAGAGCTCTATACTCATGACATGCTGTAAACTCTACTAACACTGTGATGTGAATTGCAAATCTCCATCCAATACAATACTTAGAGATATCCCATGAGCTCTGGTAATTTCTCTACAGTATAACTCTGCTAATCGATCCAAAGAATCTGTCCTACGGATCAATAGAAAAAGGAGCACATTAGTCATCCAATCAATGATTACCCATATCGCCTCAATCCTCTCTGTATCTTGAGGAATCTCATAACAAAGCCCATTGTATCATGCTTCCATTCCTATTCTGGTATCTGAATCTACTGAAATGCCTTGCTAGACTCTGATGTTCAACCTCCTCTTGCTAACATACTAGACATTAAGCTACAAAATTTGGGATGTCTTTCTTTATGTCATTCCACTAATAGGAATGCTCTAAGTCTCTATACATTTGGGTGTCACCCAAATGTATTACATATCCAGATTGGTGTGCTTTCCTAGAGTAACTTCCCCTAGGTTGGATATAGCTCAAAAACACACATAATCTCCCATGATAATAATAAATCTCGTATAAATGATGTCACCACATTTTTAGCGTGAAAATGGTAACTGCTAACTCCAAAATCATGAGTTGAATAATTCTTCTCATGATCTCTCAGCCATCGAGAAGCATATGAAACTACTCAACCGCGCTACTACAAAACTACACCTAACCCCTGGTATGATATATCTGTGTAGAGTATAAATCCGTCTACACATGAAGCTAAAACGAACATGGGTGCAATAATGAGCCTTCACTTGCATTCCTAAGAACTCGTCTCGCAAGACTCTATCCAAGTAAATTTCATTTCTTTCCCAGTCAGTCGAGTCAACGATAACGCAATGCTAGAAAAACCCTCAACCAATCTCCGATAGTATCCAACTAATTCAGAGAACAACAAACTCCCTATACTTTCTTCGGTTGTTCTCGGCTTGTAACAACCTCTATTTTTCTATGGGTCGACTAATATACCTCTACTAAAGACAATATACTCTAGAAATCCCCCAGAAGACGATCAAAATGCGTGTTACTGAACTTCGCATAAAGATCTTCTCATCGAAGCATCTCCACAATTATGCGAAGATGTTGTTCGTGATCCACCTCAGATCAGGAATACATCATAATATTGTCAATGAAGACAACTGTTGGGTAATCGATGGCCGGCGTGAAGGGGGGTTGGATAGACGACACCCCCAAATCGATTGCTTCTTACACTATGTTAGCTTGCGAAGAGGAATAATACAAATAAAACAAACAAGCTAAAGACTAAAGTAAAGAACAAGAAAGCAAACCGCTAACACGTTCGTTTACATGGTTCGGAAATAACTTGCTCCTACTCCACGGCGTGTCCATAAGATGGACGATCCCTTAATCTGTCGGTGGATTAGTCCCCGGCAAACTCCGGCTAGCTCAACCTCCTTGTGGGTAGAGAAACCTCTCACCACAACTCCAACCAAGACCTCTTGGCACACAAAGATCTCTTGAGCACAAAAGACTACTAATTAGACTTTAAACAAGTCCAATTTTGTCAACTATAACCAAGTTCCCAAGGCTTGGTTATATAGGCCATGGGTTGGAAACCCCGCCTACCAGTCGACTTCCAAAACATGCAGTCGACTGCCCTATGTGGAAATTCGACCGTTACATCCCAACGGCTTGATACCAGTTGACTGCTAAAACTAGCAGTCGACTGCTCCACACTGTTCGAACGAACAGAAGCATTCTATTCGTGTTGGTTAGTCCTAAGAAGATTGTACCGGTTCCACTGTACAAAAATTTTGTACAAGTGTCGAACATTTCCTAAACAACCTATTGTGTTCCTTAGAAGTTAAAGTAGGAATCGCAGACGGAACTTAACATCACTGATTCCAAATTTAACTTATCTGTTCTTGATGATTTAGATTTGGATCGCAAGCGGAACTTAACACTATTGATCCAAATCCACCTATGTTATTAATTCCATTAAATATTAATTTTCAAAATTGGCTTTCAGGACTGCATGGCGAGGCACATGACCTTCTTGGATATGGGAGCAACCACCACCGCCTAGACAAAGCCTTTTAAGGAAAGCTAATATTTAATTTCCTTAAATAACTCTAGGTTAACAAAAAAAAATAATCGAATCACAAATTCAAAAAATAAAGAAAACACAAACTCGAAAAATAAATTTAAAAAACTAAATCTAATGCCTCTTGTGTTTGGAATTTTAACAAAGAAAATAACTAGCATGATGCGGAAAATAATTTCTAATTATACCTTCTCTTTGTATGCTAATGACCTCGAGATCTTCTGCCGTATTCCTCGCCTCGCCTTGGACGTCGTGTGGGCGACGATCCTCCAAGATGAACACCACCCAAAGAGCTTTCTTCTTCCTCCTCTAGTATTCGGCTACCACCACCACCAAGGAAAAGAGAGCAAGGAAAAGGAGAGGGAGAGAGGGGGCCGGCCACACAAAGATCTCCAAGCACTGGAATAAGAATTGTTGTCCCTTGAGGTCTCCTCACCCATTCTTTTATATTATTTGCCCAAGGCAAATAGGGAAAGACTTTTTACAAAAGTTAAAATCTTCCTCTTATTTTTGCTTTTCCCTTTTATTTTTCCTTTTCTTTCCTCTTGATTGAATCAATCACCAAATATTAATTGGATGATGATTTATAATTATTTATTTTGGCTGGCCCCTTGCTTGGGCACCAAGCAAGGTGGCCGGCCACCTCATCAAGGAAAGAAAAATAATTTTTTTTATAAAATTTTATAAGCCCTTATAAAATTTTACAAGCTTTCTTTTAATTTCCTAAAGCTGAGGTTAAAAAAGGAAAGTTTTAAAAATTAAAACCATGTTTTAAAATTTAAAATTTCTCTTATAAAATTTCCTTTTTTAACATGGTGATAGAAAATTTAAATTTAAAATTTCTCTTCTTTTTTTTTTTTAAAACCATGAGGATGGTTAAAAAAAAGAAAGTTTTGAAAAACTTTTAAATTTTCTTTTAAACTATGTGACCTAATTCAAATAAGGAAAGTTTTATAAATTTAAAATCTCTCTTTTACAACTTGTAGATTTCTACAAAAAGAAGATTTTAAAAATTCAAAACACCCCTCCTTGTTTGAATTATTGTGGCCGTCCCCTACATGCTTGGGCACCAAGCAAAGGGTCGGCCCTTTAAGAGGAGATGTGGCCGGCTACTGCTTGGTCACCAAGCAATGGACCGACCCCCTTCTTGGACACCAAGATGGGTCTTTCTTTGGATGAACTTGAGGCTTTAATGAGGCTACGACAGGGACCTAGAGGAGAAATTGGTTTTGGCCTTTCGATGAGCTTGAGTATCCCGTGTTCGCCCCGAACACACAACTCAAGTTCATCGATAATAACTCATTCCACTAGAGAGTTATTATCGCACTATCGTACCAATCCCAAATTATATTATGAGCTTCTTCTTATCATGAGTGTGTTAGTGTCCCTGTGTTTAAGATAATGAATGTCCACTAATTAAGTAAGTTACTGACAACTCACTTAATTAATATCTAGCTCCAAGAGTGGTATCACTTAACTTCATTGTCATGTCGGACTAAATCCACCTGCAGGGTTTACCATGACAATCCTTATGAGCTACTCTTGGGGACATTCTCAACCTAGATAACTAGAACACAGATTCCTTTTATAATTAACAAGACATACTATAAAAAATATCATTTCCCAACTTATCGGGCTTATTAATTTATCGAACTAAATCTCACCCTTTGATAAGTCAAAGAAATAAATACTAAATATATATACTTGTTATTATATTAGGATTAAGAGCACACACTTCCATAATAACTAAGGTCTAGTTCTTTTATTTAGTTAGTACAAAAAAAACTTACCTAAAATGGTCCTACTCAATACACTTAGAGTGTACTAGTGTAATTTATTAGTCAAGATAAACTAATACCTAATTGCACTACGACTATTCCAATGGTTTGTTCCTTTCCATCTTAATCGTGAGCAACTGTTTATAATTTATAAGGAATTGATAACATGATCTCCTGTGTGTGACACCACACACCATGTTATCTACAATATAAATTAATTGAACAACTATATTTAATAAATATAGACATTTGACCAATGTGATTCTTTTATTTCAAAAATAAATGTTTACAAAAAAACTAGGCTTTTAGTATACACTCTAACAGTTCGCTCCCAGTCGACTGCATGGTCGACTGCACCAGTCAACTACATGTTTTAGCAGTCGACTGCTACAGTAATGCTACAGTGATTGCTACGGTACTGCTACAGTAACTGCTACAGCAAAACCCTAAATCTTGGATTTTACCCCGAGTACAATCTCTTAGCACTCGGACCCTCACCCTTATGACTCACTTGACACTTCTTTACAGTCTTGACCTCTTGTCTTCAAGCCTACTTCCTTTGGCTCTCGTCCCTCGGACACATTCAAGCTCGCGGCTCGTCTCCAATGTCATCCTTCGCGTATGCCTCGAAGTCGCTTCCCTCGGCCCTTGTCCTTGCTGCCTTGTCCACGGTCCCTTGGATGCTCCATCCTTCACTGGACCCGAAGCCGTCAACCTAAGTCACATGTGTATCGTGTAGTCCTGCACAACTCAAGTACACATATCAAATACAAGGGTGAACCTAACTTAAACCCTTTGCCCAAACACCAAAACATAAGGTCGCACGGACCATTGGGATTGCTCCAACAACAACTACAGCTGATTCAAACTCCCTAGGAATACCAGATTCATCGAGTCCATGAAAATATTTAGGGCACTGGTAAGCCTAAATGGAAACACCCAAGACTCATAATATCTGTACCACAACCACACTCAACCGTAAGATCATTACGAGTATGTAATCTTATCACCAACTATAAATCACCAAATCCATAAATATCACAGGCATGCTACTCCCCATGTCACTATCAATAACAAATACCATATAATAGATTATAAAGTCAAATATCCACAAATAGATTATCAAGTCAAATATTCAAAAATAGATCTTCAAAAGACAACATATCACTAACATCTGATCTCACAATATCCACCAATCCTAAATCATTCTCAACATCAGTTAAACTTGATAGCTTCCCACATCGTAATAGAAAAAAGGGAAGGCATTCAACCTTCAACACTCACTACAACAAATTCTAAGTTATTCACCATGGTTCAACATTGTATGTCTATGTTGTACCACTACAAGGATTATATCCAGTGGAGAAGTTTATCACCATATATCTTTAGTAAGACGGACCAGTCATGTGCTCACAAATCCAACTTCTCAGTAACCTGCTCTTATCATGAGATACTCAAGTATCCACAATAAGAGAATGACAATCTAAAATCTCAAGGGTCATTTAACTTATTGACTGAGAGTCTTCCCATTAAAAGGGTATCTCCACAACTCTCATAATCGTGTATGTAAATATCCTCCAACAAATATCGATAAAAAAGTCAAATCCTCTGATATGAAATATATACTTTAAGACCTTGGGTAAATGGTCATGTGGTCAAGGTCTTGAGCTACTTGATGAAGACAATGCTAGTTGAGTCAACTAACCATTGTCTTGGAACCCTTCATACTATGATCACTCTATTTAAAGTTTGGGAACCTCTAACGACGAGCAATAGAAAAAGGAGGAAAAGAAATATTAACTCTCCATATCGTCTCAAAATCAACACCAAATGATGTTTTGCCTCTTGAAGATCATCTTCTATACCTTATCACTAAACAATGTCATGATCTCGCAAGTGATAAGTAAATAACTCCGTCTTCTCCACATCATTGTGGGTCATTTATCTCAATTTGCTATCGAGAAAATCTAACCATAACCGATCGCTCCATGAGTCAGGATCTCCCATGGAATAGCGTTAGGTGAGTCGATTAACCATCGCCTTATAAACTATTATTCCTCGATACCTCCACTTAAAATTAGGAACTCCTGACGACGAGCTAAACAAACAAGAGGTAGAGATGTACTCTCTCTCTCTCTCTCTCAAAACACTTATAAAAAACCACCAAGTGATGCATTGTTCTCAAAATCATCTTCTGCATCGTCTTTCATGTGGTGCCGAGTCACGTAAAAGATAAGCAGCTAACTTCATCTTTTATGCACCAGTACAAGTCATATATCTGAATGTACTCTCCAAGTTATACACCCTATATAATTGATGTATCTCGTAAGTGTTAAGCATCTAGCTCTACACTTTTCCACATCAATGGAGGTCATCTAACCGTATGTTCCTTCTAGGTTATTTAACCAGATACACACAATCCATAGTCAAAGTCCCCATAGAATAGGATACATAGATCCTCTATAGACTAGTCAAGCCAATAATGGTATACGGCTAATTTAGTCCATACTACGTCTATACAAGTCATGTACTCAAAATGTGTCTTATAGGTTATCTAACCAAACACAAGTAATCTAAAGGTCAGAATCTCTATAAAATTGAATAAGTCGAACCAATAAGAGTAAATCAGTCCTATACTGATCGAACCAACAAGAGTAAATCAATCCTTTACTGCCCAAGTTAACCAGGGTAAATCAATCCTCTACTGACTGAATCAACAAGAATGTGCGACTCTAACTATCGCCCAACTGATAGTAGCAAATACTAGTACTACTGATGGTATGATAGAAGGAATCCCTTGAGACTGTGATCCTTGATCTCCAGTAGGATTGACTGTGATCAATGGTAGACCTAACACATGTCATACATGATACGCACAACTAGACAAGTACTAACAGAAGAGTTCCAACACATGTCATAACTATCATAAACAACTATACATGTACCAAAAGAAATATATGATAACAATATACTAACATACCTCCTATAGCTTGGAGATGTCCTGCTGCTTCCTGGTTCCAAAACTCGAAAAGTCACATCGAGAAAATGAAACACAAAATTCAAAACACAGGAAAAACCTTGTAAACCTGTGTCTCTGATACCAATAAATTATCATGTCCTAGAGGAGTCCCTGCCCGACAAATGGACAACATCTCTCCCGTAACAGTGATAATATGAAACATATATACAATGTCACAAGGCTACTCACAAGCTATCAGCATCCTACATGGGTGGAAAATAAGAACACAACCTCGCAGTTGAATATGTAGCCCACACAGCTAGAAATAATCACAACCACACAGTTATATAAGCAGCATACACGGTTGTACCAAAATCACAACGAAAGACATAGGAAAGCCACACAAACCAAAAAGATAAATGCGTGCCAGCACGGCTTAAACATGACTGAATACCAAGACGATAAAAAAAGCCACAAAGCTAAACTCCAAGTACAATACTAAACCATAAGGAAGATATGCAAGAAAAGAAAATAAAAGCGCGATAAAGATCGTTCTCTGATGTGATGTAGGATCGATAGACAGGATTCTCCAAACGACTCCACAATCTTCTACCTGCTACCTGAGGAAAAAGAGAATACACAAATGCGGTGGTGAGTGCAGGTCACTCAGCGGGTTTTAGGCATTATAGTGCATGGTATAAAAATTATAGAGATCAAAGTATACAATCTCATAAGGGAAATAAGAACATGATCATAAACTGGCATAATAATTCTACATACCCAATCTAGATCTAACACATAATATCATGATCACAATGTCACAATAAATAAACCTACCCAATCTGAAACTAACATATAAGGTCAAGATCGTAAATGAGATAATAATGCACATACCCGAACCAGTCGAATACACATGGTGTAAAGACATAAAACTCACCAGAGATCAGCAACAAATCTGCTCATAACACTTGAGCAATATAATCAACCACATATACATGTATGATATATGAACATGTATGAAGCATAGCAACCATTTGCAACAATCATATCTCAAGCATGTACAATATATCACAATCACATATAGCTAGTATCTATTGGACATGTATGTAAATATATCTCCACAGATGCACCATGCATTATATGCAAAAATGCATGTGCATGCTTCACCTCTCGTAAAACCACGACCCCTGTATAACCGAGAGGCTTTGGTCCGTAACAACTATACTACCCTCCTACCACTATAGAGCAACTGAGGTAGACAGTCGCTAAGTAGTTGTCTAACTACATAGCATCAGGGTCCCTGACTGCTCATAATGTCGGATATCACTCCCCAATCTGAGTGGCCAGGTGGCACGATAGGACAAGCAGCAACTGCTCCAGCTACCACTACCCATGAGTGGCCGAGTGTGCGGTGCTAGTTCATATCACAAGGGAGCAATGGTCACTTACATGCAGTGCAATAATGAGCATGATGTAAATAATCATGATATAGACACAGTCATCATCATTGCAACAACTCCATCATCATAAGTACCTCCAGTACATAATCTATCTATCACATAAAAATAAAGATATGGATAGAACCAACAGTGTCTACTAAACAACAGGTAAAATAGGTAGCAACACGAGACACGTACACCATACACGTATACACCCTACAACGTAGGTATAATCAATATGATACCACCAATATTACACCAAACATATATGATCACCAACATAGGTTTATCAACATAATTCCTCCAATCGTACAAGTCAGACACGTGTGCACACATGGTATAAGTACAATCAACATGATTCCTCTAGTAGTACACATCATACACATACGCACTCTACAACATGTAAATGCACGGTCAACATGATAATACCTATAACACATACCAAACCTGTGTATGGTCAACATCATATGCATAATCAGCATGTTAACTCAGTCAATAAAATATCCCCTGTAGTACATACTTGATCCTGTCCGAGAGTGAGTCGACGGACGCTGGAGAGGTGGCGCTCACGTTGACTGGATGTCGACTGAAGATGACGTGGACCTTCGATGAGCTAAGCCTGCAACCACAAGTCGTTAGTGCCCAGCCAGGGAGGGGTTCCCCTGCGATGGCCCTCCGACGCTCAAGTCAGTCACCAGCGACAATCGAATGAAGTGAAGTAAAGAAAAAAGGAGCAGTGTAACTGTAGCTACAGTAATGACCATCCCTTCGTCGAAGCTTGGGGGTCCTTATATAGGGCTCCCAGGAGGCGTGTGCATGCTTTCCAAGGCGTGCACGCTTCCTGAAGCATACCTGGAAAGGACGTATCCAAAAAGTGTGTCAGACGCTATACCTTAACAGCCCGAGCATATCCCTGACGTGACAATGGAAGCTTCCACCGTACGATTCTCTGTCTGACCATGCCGCCGACCATGCTGTCTGTCGATGACACTAGTCCCTAGTGAGATATCGCCAACTGCTCCTTTTGTCTTTTATTGGGCCGAGCGAGAGAGTCGCTCGGCCGGTCCACCGTCTGGGTAATGCAATGGCCAGGCCGAGCGTCCGCTCGACCAATGCTATGCTATCCGGCTCCCCCCATCGGGTGAGGGAGCCCTATCTGCCGAGTCGAGGTTGCATCCACTGTTTAGCCGAGCAGGATGGCTGCTCGGCCTTCATGCCTCCCTTCTTGAGCTTTATGAGCGTCGGAAGCTCAGTGCCTGACCGAGCTGTCGAAGTGTCGGACCGGCTACTCTTCCTGCTGATCGGGAAGGTAGTTCGCCCGATCGGACTATTGCCTAGGAAATTGACCACTCTGACCTCCTGTCGGGCGGGCCCCATCTTACCACCAGATCAATACTCTACATGTGTAAACACAACAGAGTATAGATATCCAAAGCCAAGACTGTATATGAAATAAATATATCATCTTGAAGGTCAAGCACAGGTATCAAGCAAGATAGTAGCAAACAAACCGATTTAAGGTAAAACATCCTAATCCATCGAATAATAACCATGCACTAAGTTCAAAGAACTACATAGAGGCCAAAAAAGAAATACCCGCCTTTATCCGCCGAACATGATAAACTAATCCCACGTCGAGACTCTCATCTCAAATAAAATCCTACAACATAGTATGCACAGTGTAGCTAAGTTTTATCATAAACCAAATAGATTAAGCAACTCAATCCATTTCACCTTCCATTTAGGATTTACTACAAGAATAATTAATCCAAAACTCATTAATCAACACATCATGAATCCAACTTTAGATAATTCATCTACCATATCAATTGGATAATAATTCCATCTCTAACAATTCACAACATCAATCTAATGATTCTAATAACGATCATGCTACCATCTATATCAATCAATCACCAAATAACCATCATGAATCAACTCTAAAACTCACATAAATTCATAGCACGACCACTTGACCCGCTGCCGGTGGAGGTTGTAGCCGGAAACAGCGGCCGGAGCAAGATGGAGTCGTTGTCCAACCAATCAAATGCCCCAAAATCAGCACCTAGTATGAACCCAATGCCCAATTCACAATCAGTACAACTTCAATTAAGCACAAAATCAAAATCTTAATATATAACCTTCAAACTAGCCACTTACCCCCAAACAACCCTCACTTTCTGGCCAGATTGCCGGAACAGTACAGGTTTGCAAGAAACTTCACGTCAGGGTTGAGATCCATCGTTGGTCATGATGGAAACAGTGCGCAATGCCAAGCGTCGTCGACGCATTGGGCGAGATCTCGTGGGGGGGGGGGGGGGGAAGATCGAGAGAAAGAAGAAGCGATGATAGCAACTCAGTTGACATTAAACTATCAAAAATATAGTCGATAGGGAAATCTCTTGAAGTAACCCGGACGGGTCTTCTTGAGAGGAACCGGAGACTTTAAACTATCAAAAATATAGTCGATCGGGAAAACTCTTGAAGTAACCCAGACGGACCTTCTTGAGAGGAACCAGAGACTTTAAACTATCAAAAACACAGTCGATCGGGAAATCTCTTGAAGTAACCCGGACGGGCTTTCTCGAGAAGAGCCGGAGATTTTAAACTATCAAAAACATAGTCGATCGGGAAATCTCTTGAAGTAACCCGGACGGGGCTTCTTGAGAGGAACCAGAGACTTTAAACTATCAAAAATATAGTCGATCGGGAAATCTCTTGAAGTAACCCGGACGGGTCTTCTCAAGAGGAACTAGAGACTTTAAACTATCAAAAATATAGTCTATCGGGAAAACTCTTGAAGTAACCTGGACAGGCCTTCTCGAGAAAAACTAGAGACTTTAAACTATTAAAAACACAGTCGATCGGGAAATCTCTTGAAGTAACCCGGACGGGCTTTCTCGAGAAGAGCCGGAGATTTTAAACTATCAAAAATATAGTCGATCGGGAAATCTCTTGAAGTAACCCAGACGGGGCTTCTTGAGAGGAACCAGAGACGTTAAACTATCAAAAATATAGTCGATCGGGAAATCTCTTGAAGTAACCCGGACGGGTCTTCTCAAGAGGAACTAGAGACTTTAAACTATCAAAAAATATAGTTGATCGGGAAAACTCTTGAAGTAACCCGGACAGGCCTTCTCGAGAAGAACCGGAGACTTTAAACTATTAAAAACACAGTCGATCGGGAAATCTCTTGAAGTAACCTGGACGGGCCTTCTCGAGAGGAACCGGAGACTTTAAACTATCAAAAACACAGTCGATTGAGAAATCTCTTGGAGTAACCCGGACGGGCCTTCTCAAGAGGAACCGAAGACTTTAAACTATCAAAAACATAATTGATCAGAAAATATCTTGAAGTATAGGACCCTACTGCCTCAAATCAATCGGGATCACAAGCCCGATCGAAATTTGATCGATCGAGATTACATGCTCAAATGAAAATCATAAGCTGATTGAATTCTCCATTCGGGATTACGCGTCCAACCGGAATTCAAAGTCATCTGGATTTCTTTATGTAAAACCACTCGGGATTATATTCCCAACCGGGATTCAAAATTCAGTGGGAATGCTTTATATATATATATAATTCAAAATTACACTCCTGATAAGAAGTCGCAATCATATGAAGTGCTTTATATAAAATCGCTCGGGATTGTACTCCCGACCGAAATGTATAAAACTTATGGGGTTCTTCATATAAAGTTGCTCGGGAGTACACGCCCCTCTGAAATATTGAGGTTTCTGGAATCCTTTATATACAGTCGCGCCTGATCAAAGTTCGAGGAGTTTATGAAAAGACTTATTGTTTAGGACCATATGATCAATCAAGATACCACAAATGGAAGAGTTTATTAAAACAGTTCATAACTTCAAGAAATGAGGAAGAATTCTTGAATAAGATAATACTTATTCTTAGCTCTCATGATCACTTCAAGAGAAGCAGTAGCAAGATAACCAACGTTGGAAAAATAGGTAAGTACAAATTTTTACAAAAATGCAAGTACTTGATTACATGTCTTTTATAAATACACAATCATGCTTACTTAAAGTTGCTTGTCAAGTTTTCGGGCAATTCCTTGTTAAGTCTACGACGGTTTATGAAGTGAGAGGGAGGTTCGTGAGATAGATAACCACCTTCCCGTAATTGCTGAATAACCCCAGCCACAGTATGATTTAAAGTCCCTATGATACGACGGACATATTCGCCATTAAACCCTGGGGACCTCAGATAGGTTAGGTGCTTGTCTTCCCATCGGTCTTCCTCATGCTCTTTATAACTTTGAAATTCGGTTTGTAGTTTGGCAGCTTGATCTTTGAAAGTGTCTCTTTCTAATTTAAGCTGCAATAATTCCTTTTGGAGTGAGGATATCTCTGCATTCTGAGCCTTTCTCTGTTCTTGCTCTTGTAGAAGAGCAAACTCTTTTGATGCTGAATCCTGAGCCTGCTCGGAAAGAAAGATATTGTGAAGCCTTTCTACTTTCTCTAAGATAATGTTTTTATGAGAAACATCTGAAATAACTTTGTCTTTCAAAGTAGTTTCCACCTGTAGGCTGGAGTTTAACCGATCTACTTGTTACTCCAAGGTTTTCCTTTCAAGCTCTTGGTTTTCTAATAATTGTTGCCGATGTTGCAGTTCCTTCTTCATAGCCTTTATTTGTTGAGTCTGTAAAGCTATCTTCTCTCGTAATTGAGTAAGATGAATGTGAGAAGGAGGAAGAGTGGCTTTCAGTGCTTCTACTTGGGCCCTTAACTTGTTGTTATCCCTTTCTAAAGCAATGAGCAGCTGGTCTAGATGAAAACTTGAGGCAAAGAAGTAAATAAAATAATAATGCAGTTAGAGGGAATGATAAGAAGTTAACAACATATAATTAAAAATACTTACAGCAGCAGCTTGCTGACTGTGACTGTTAACGCGGCTTGAGATACTGGTGCCCTTTAATAGTTCTTGGCTATGTAGCCAAGATTCGGCCAACGGGCCTTGTAGCTGTATAGAGCCCCAAATAGGAGGATCTGAGGCTTGTCCCAGTTGAGAGGGCAAACCTAAAGCTTGCCTAAGAAGAGATGGGGGAACAGAAAGGGAAGAGGGTCGTGTAGAAGAAGAAGGAAGAGAGGGAAGGGAAGTAGTAGAAATGGGAACAACAGAGGAAGAGCTAGATGGGATGAAAGATGGCAAAGCAAGAAGAGTTGAGTCAGTTGTTGAGGTACAGATAGCTGATAGCCCTGGACTCGGAGAAGATCTCTTGTAAGGTGCTCTTTTAGCTCGTGGTCTAGAGGCCATAGGAGGTAAGACCAAGGGAACAGGTGTAGAGGATGCACAAGCAGTAGTAGTCAGCAGGGAAGCAGAAGCAGCTGAAACAAAATTAGAAGAGGAAGGAATAAGTAGACCCGGTCTCATCATATTAAGAGAAAGGTTGGGGATAAGGTGAGTAAGGGGCATTAGTTCCTTACCTCTCTCATAAGAAATAGCTAAAGGAACAATGGGGGTCTGCACGAAAGTACCATAGGTGTCACGAAAGGGAACCTCTTTAGTAAGCCTGGGTTTCTTGTGTATGGCAACAAAAGGTTGTTCCTCTTCCGGGGAAGAAGGAGCTTCCATTGCTTGTTCTTCCTCAGATAACAAGCCAAGAGTAGAGATGGTAGGATTTGCTCGACGAGCCTGTAGCAATTTTTCTCCAAATTTATTCAAAAATGATTTGGTCATAGTGGTATTCTTGTACATAAAAGCAGGTAGAAGAGCATCAGCTGAAACATAAGAATCAGGTGTCAGTAGGAAGAATAGTTAGCAAATATCTAATAAACATAGTTGAGAATGTCTGGACATACCAAAAGAGACCTCCAACGGGGTTTCAATGCGGCTTAGTCCAAAGGGAAACATTAGACCCTCAACAATCAAGGCCGGTAAATAAAATTTGGCCCGCTTTAACTTGGATAAGGCTAAGGAGACAGAGGGATCAGTAAGGAGGTTGTTAGTGCTAGGAACTGGAGGGAGATTGTATATCCAGTTAATAGGAAAAGGAGGGGGAGAAGGGAGACACATAAAGAAAAATTTGTGACGTCATTCCTCTTGAGGAAGAATCCCACTAAACAAAATAGCTTTAGGACGAGATCGAAACTTAAAAATACCAATGTCTACTTGGTGGGGAATGAAGAAGTGATGAAAAAGGCTAGGGGATAAAGGAAAATCTAGTAGTTTGAATACCCCAACAAAACCCACAAGGATAGAAAAAGATTGAGGAATAAGCTAATTAAGAGGAATATCAAAGCAGATACTAACATCATCAAAAAAGGGATGAAAAGGGAATCGGAAACCTTGTAAATCTTGATCCCAAAAGATAGATATACTTCCTGGAGGAGGGAGGTGCAGACCATTATGAGAGGAAGGGCGAACCATATAGGAGGGAAAACCGTAGTTGATTTTCAATTCCACCTCCTCTGAATCGATAAGGCGAGAAGCACACGAAAGAAATCACGCGGGGGAAGAAGTGGCCATGGCTGAATAATAGAAAGAAGGCGAACAAAGGAAGAAGAAGAGGAAGGGATAGGCTGGGAGCAGAAGATAGCATCTTAAACCTTTTTCCCTTCCTCTATGTCTTATACCAAAAACCCATAAACAGAGATGGAAGAAGAACTGGAAAAAAGGAGAAACCCAAAGACCAATGATAGTTCATGCAGAACTTAGGTACAAAAGAGGGTAGGAAAAGAAATAGTATAAACCCAACAAAGAAGAACACACGAAATTATAATTACCATAAAGAGGTGATATCATCGAGGAATGGAATAAAATTCAAAAAGAAGGCTGGATCCCAAGGAGAGGGTGATAAGCTCAGCAATTATTCTCAGAAAACGCGATAGGTTTTCCTCTCTTCCGCACCTGATTCTTAAAAGATTCAAGGAGGTATGGGGGAAATCGGTCGGGGATATGGTCGAGCGGGTAGCTTAAGACTACCTATCTGATTAAACAATAGACCTAGACGATTATACCAGATTGGACGAAATCTAGGCAAGTATAAAGTATCGGACGATATTTGCAAACATAAGGGTAAATCAGCCGGTTATAATAGATCGGTCGAGATTGATGGTATTATAATATACTGATTAAAAATTAG
Source organism: Zingiber officinale (assembly GCF_018446385.1). NCBI lineage: Eukaryota > Viridiplantae > Streptophyta > Magnoliopsida > Zingiberales > Zingiberaceae > Zingiber > Zingiber officinale. The sequence continues at coordinate 110,083,186 of NC_056001.1, read as the reverse complement.
GACCTTATTTAAATATAGTTAGTTAATAGCAATAGACCGGGCGATATTTGACATGTTAGGATAAGGTGAATAAGAGAAAGCCAGTTACGAAAAGAGGATAAATTCAGGAAGGAGGCAGTAAATCACCATAAATAAATAAAAAAAAAATTTGATAACATAGGAAGAATAATTTTAAACATATAAATACGAAAAGATAAAAGCATGAAATAAGAATATAAACCAAGTGGTCTGGTAAATTCATTGACACAAAAAAAAATTTAACACCAAAAACGAATAAGAAGTTTAACTTCACAAAAATAAACCAGTGTCTGATGGGAACTGTCATAACAAGTCATAGTTAACTTTATAGTAAGCAGGAGTAAGAGGGTTATTCTACAGATAATTGAGGAAACAGATCATCAGGCCTATTATCAATCAGCTTGTGTCGATCCAAGAAGTTGGGAGAAGGATTATGGGACAGGAAGCCTTTCTCCAGTAATTGCTCAACGACTCCTTCAGCTCCGACAGTATAAGCTGCGAAAATAGATTTTACAATCAGACTATTGAATTCAGTAGATCTAATTAGGGTTGTGGCCTGCTCCTTGAAACGATCATCTTCACCAGCTTTGTAAACAACTAGTGCTGTTTGGGAAGTCTTCAATTCAGCATCTTTAGTGGAGATCTCTGTTTTAACTGTGTTCAAGGAGACGTTTAAAGAAGCTATTTCATCCTCTTTCAAATGTAAATTTTTGAGTTTATCAGCTAAGGCAGACTCATAATCAGACTTCAGTTTGTTGGTCTCAGTAATTTGCTTCTCTAATTTAGAAGATAACTCAGTGTTGAGGGTCGTAGCTGATTTAAATTGAGATTGAAGGCTCTCAAGCTGGGCTTCATACTGTTTCCTAGATTCTTCTGAAAGTTTGGTAGAGGACATCTCAGCAACCTGTTGTTTAAGCTTCTCGTTCTCCAAATATAAGTTGTTTATTAGTCGAGCCAGACCCGTATTGGCCATCCATCGCGAAGAACATAAGAATGGGTCATAAAATAGTCAGGGATAAATCATAAAGAAATAATAGTGAACATACCTTGGTTTCCTCATGGGAAAATTGATCAATTATCTCGGAAGGGGTAAGCCCTCCAAAGAGTGGGCAAATTTCCTCCCGGGTAGTAGTGAAAGAACCTCCCAGCAATATAGGGAGGACAGGAACAGAGGAAGAACTTATAGAAAAGGAAGAGGTTAGAATAGAAGGGGGAGCGAAAACCAAATAAGAAGAGGATGAAGTAGGTAAAGACCTAGATTCTGGAAGAGATAGGGGAAAAGTAAAAGAAGTACCACCGGGGGCAGTACTGCTGGAAGAAGGAGAGGAAGAGAAAATAAGGGAAGGATAAAGATCAACCAAAGTAGGCTCAGTAGGGGGAAGAGTAGTAGGAGCAACACCTTCTGAAAGTAACTCCTCAGCAGAAAGGATGCGTCTCCTTTTAGAAGGGGGAGCACTGGTGAGTTTGCGTCCCGGGCGTTCACCAAGGGCAACCTCAGTAGGGGATTTTTCTGAGATTACAGGGGATGTAAGCTCAATAATAGGAAGAGAAGCGGTAGGTGAGGAAGCAACAGCCACTGACGAAGAAGTAGTTTGCAAAGGGACAGCAGGAGTTCCTGCAGGAAGGTCCTCAAGAACTTCAGGAACCACTTTAGAGCTGGAAGCTTTGACCAGAGGAACCGAAACTCCAATTGAGGATGGTGGATTAATTGCAGCAAGAAGTTGTTGCTCTTTAGCATGAAGTTTGGCCTCTTCTATACGTAGTTCTTCATCAATCAAAGCAGCATAAAAACCAGCCAATACACAAAATGGAAGAAAAGGTTTTAGTTAGTAAAAATTAATAGGAGAAGAAACAGAGCTTTACCTAAGGAGTCATGTATCTTAAATTTGACCGGGCTAAAACTAAACAGATACAAAAGGTCGCTTCGTAGCCATTTAGTGATAGAAAGGCGACGACATTGTAACTTTTCACAATAAAGGGAAAAGAAGGGTGAAGATGAAACTCCTTGATATCAGGTAAAGGAGGTAAAGAAGATCTCCAAGTATGGGATCAAGGAATAGGTCCAAGAAACTTTATAAAGAAGAAGCGAGATTTCCAGGCTTTAAGAGAAGAAGGCATGTCACCAAAAAGGACCATCTTAGTCCGAGATTGGAAAAGAAAAACACCTGGCTCTGCTACCTTTGGATAGGAAAACATGAAAATATTTTGAGGAGTAGGAGGAATATCAAATGTACGAAATAACATGTATGTGCCACACAAATAACGAAAGGCATTAGGCACAAACTGTTGAAGAGGAATGTCAAAGTATTGGCTTACATCGATCAGAAAAGGAGGAATGGGAAACCATAAACCCCCTATCAACTGATCCCTAAAGAAAGTTATACAGTTAGCAGGAGGATGGTGAGGATGCTTGATAATTGTCATTTATTGATGTTATTATAGCTCTTATACTCAGCATTTTCTTATCCTCTCGTGCAGTTAAATGTTGTTTAACATCATGTTTTACGAGTTAGGATATTATTTGGAGCTTGCTATAATTTCTCCCTAATTTTGGTAATATTTCATGATTTTTGTAGGGAATCAAAAGATGAGATAAGAAGTTGGTTCAACTTATTGGATGATGATTCACATTCAATTTGACTCCAACTCATTGAGCTTGAACCAAATCAAATTCCTCTCACCAAACCCTAAACCTCATTTGAACCCAACCTAAACCCACTGTTCACCCGGTTAAAAAACAAGTATAAAACCCAATTTCTTCGCGGATGAACAGTGGCTTGCGCTACTGTTCATCCGCGACTTCCTTCCTTCCGCGCTATTGCAGCCCCCATCCTCTTCCAGATCTACTTCTCAGCAAGTTTCATTGGCGTCGGAGCTTTCATCCGTTGGCTTCCAAGATTAGATTGTCTGCACGCGCCGACAATTATCCCTCCGGAGCTCAGATCTGTGAGCAATTTCTCTGTTTCAGCCATCAGCAGAGGAATTTCTCCGTTGATAGTGGCTCGCCCTCAATCTGAGAGTATCGATCCAGAGAATTTAGATTTCAGATCTGCAGAATTTCAAACTTGCAGTTCAGCTCGTCATCAGCTTTTCCAGAGAATCCAGCTCATCAGATCTGCAGAATTCTTTGGTGCTGAAGGAGATTGAACTGAGTTCAATGGTTGATAGCTTTTCCTTCAAGTCCGAAGTGAGGTTTTATTAAGGGTCCTTGTGTGATGGCAAGGAGAGGCTTGTTAGAAGAGTAGATTTGATTAGAGATGACTTAGATTTTAGTTCTGCAGTTTATTGTTTCTACATCTTTGTTTTCTTTAGATCTTGCTATCAAAATTCTTGTTCTCTAATTCTGAACTATGTAGTTCTAGTTTTGTTACCTTAGATCTCTTTTATGCAATTCAATTCTGTTTTCTTTCTTGTTTCTACAGCTAGAGTTCTGCATTTCTGTGCTACAGATTTTCTTCCTGCAATTCTAATTTCGTGTAAAATTTCTGCACAAGTCATTTCTGCAATTTTAATTCTGATGTATCTCTTTTAGCTTCTAAATCATAGAGTATGTTAGTTCTCTTAAGCTAGGATTTATCAGGAGAATACCTAAAAAAAATAATAATTCTAGTCTAAGATCAAACTTTCTACTATTAGTTTCCTTGAGATATTCGACCTTGGCTTTATACTACAATAATCTGGAGTAGTTAAGGGTTTTCAAGATTAATTAATTTGGAGTTCATTCGTGACAATCAATTCGAACTTACCAAATTTTGGCGCCGTTGCCGGGGAAACTAGTAGAGTTTGTTTGTTTTTAGATTGAGCATGGTTTATCTTTTCTTTGTTTTCACTTCCTTGATTTTATTGTCTATCTACTTTTGTTCTAACTATTGATTTTTGGTGGTATGACCAGGTCCTCGTGTAATAAGTTACTTGATCTTGATCCAGAAATTGAAAGAACCTTCAGAGCTTTGAGAATTCAAGAAAAAAATTCAGAGGACTCAAGAAGTTCTTTATCATCTTCAGATACCCCCATGGTTGATCATAGCAGAACAATGAAGGAGCTTGCATCTCCTGATGAGGCTTTCAAGTATTCTTACATTACTTATCCAGACTTGGCAGGAGACTTCGAGCTTAGATCTGGTTTGATTCATCTGCTTCCTAAATATCAAGGATTGTCTGGAGAAGACCCAAATAGACATTTGCATGAATTCCATGTGGTGTGTTCAACCATGAAGCCACAGGGTATTTCAGAAGAAGATATCAAGCTAAGGGCTTTTCCATTTTCATTAACTAGAGTAGCTAAAGATTGGTTGTATTATTTGCCACCAGGATATATCACTTCTTGGATTGATATGAAGAAGACTTTCTTGGAGAAATTCTTTCCAGCTTCAAGGACTGCAATTATCAGGAAAAGTATCTGTGGGATTCAGCAAGTGGTGGGAGAGACATTATACGATTATTGGGAGCGATTCAAGAAATTATGTTCAAGTTGTCCTCAACACCAGATCAGTGAGCAGCTACTAGTCCAATACTTCTATGAGGGTTTACTACCTATGGACAGGAGTATAATAGATGCAGCAGCTCGAGGAGCTTTAGTGAACAAGACTCCAGAACAAGCTAGGGAGCTTATTTCAAACATAGCAGAAAATTCACAACAATTTAGAAGTAGAGCTTTCACAACAAGAGGGGTTGGAGAGGTTTAAATGGTTTCCAATGAACAAAAGGAGATAAGAAGCTCATTGTTGGAGTTAACATATTTGGTGAAGCAATTGGCATTAAACAATGCTAATCAAGTTTCTATTTTGCCAAGCACACAGTTTCCGTATCAATCAAAGGGAGTTTGTGGCATTTGTTCAAGCCAAGACCACAATTCAGAGTAGTGCCCAAATCTTCATCAAGATGAGTCAGTAGCAGCATTTTCTAGAGCTCAATTTCCTCAAAAATATGACCCCCATTCCTCTACTTATAATCCTGGTTAGAGAGATCATCCCAATTTTAAGTATAGCAACTCATTTTATCAGTAATCACCTTCGAATCAGAATTTTCAGCAACTTCAACAGGGATTCCAGCATCAGAATCAACATTTCCAGCACCCTTACCAACCTGCAAATCAATTTCAGCAACAATTTCAGCCTTATCAGCAGTTTCCAAATCAAAATCAGCAATGACAATTCCAGAATCAGGGTGTTCAGCAAGAGCAAAATGTAATTCAAAATGCACTTCCAGCACCTTCAAGATTAAGTTTGACTCAAGGAAGTTCTAATAGCTCTTCAAATTCGGATACACAACAGAAGATGGATGATTTGATGCAACATATTTGACAACAGCAGCAATTGTTTTTACAGCAGCAGCAACATCCGCAAAGGATAGATTCAGCTTTGCAAAACATTGAAAGACAGATTAGCCAGCTAGCAATGAATATAAATCAAATGCAAGCTCAAGGTTCAAGTAAATTACCTTCTCAAACAATGCCAAACCCAAAAAATGTGAGTACGTTGACTCTTCGAAGTGGAAAAACCATAACAGAACCAATAAAAAATGTTCCAATTGGATCATATTTTGTTGCACCAATTCCAGATTCGCATTCGAAAGAATTTGTACCAAGAAAATTGAATTCAGAACCCACTCAACCAGTTCAGATCAGTGGAAGTGATACATCAGAACAAACTTCAACAACTTTTTGTTCAGCAGAACAAGATGGCTCACATTCAGCTCCAATTTCAGCTCAAAATATAGGGAAAGAATCACAACAGCAAGGTATTGAGGTTGCTGTACCATTACCTTTTCCTCAAAAAAGAGTCCAGCAAAGGAAAAATGTTGAGGAAGAGAAAGCTAGGGAATTTCAAGAACTCGTTAATTTGTTTAGCAAAGTGGAGGTGAATGTGCCCTTGTTAACCATAATATAACAAGTTCCGAAATATGCAAAATTTCTCAAGGATGTATGTTTGCATAAGAATAAATTAAAGGGGAATGAACTAGTTAGCATGGGAAAAAATGTTTCAGCCCTTATTCAACCCATTCCTCAGAAGTGTGATGATCCAGGAGTTTTCACCGTGCCATGTACTATTGGAAATTATGTGTTTGAGGACGCTATGCTGGATTTAGGAGCTTCTATTAATGTAATGCCGAAATTAGTTTTTCTATCATTGGGAATTGGTCCTCTATAGCCTACGGGAGTTGTTATTCAGTTGGGCAACCGTAGTCAGGCTCATCCAACTAGAGTGATTGAGAATGTTTTGGTTAAAGTGAGTGACCTTATATTTCCAGTTGATTTCTACATTTTGGATATGGAAGGTGATGTATTAATGAGTAGAGCTCCAATCATTTTGGGAAGACCATTCCTTAAGACTGCAAGAACTAAGATTGATGTGAATGCGGGAACTCTATCTATGGAGATTGCTGATGTAGTTGTTCAATTCAGTATTTTTGATACGATGCAACAAAAGAAGAGTCATTCTATTTTTAGTGTTTATAAATCCGAATGGCTGGATACTATTGATTTTCTTATTGATGAAGATTCTGATGAAGTTATCTCAGACTCTAATGAATTGGGATGTAAATCTAAACATTCTGGAGGTTGTATTGATAACAGGGAAATAGTTGAGGTAAGACCTAATTGTGGTCAAACTTCAATGGATGAAGATATAAGTGTAGGGGATTGCATGGAAGCATTACCCCAAGAATCACCAAAAATTGAATCTATAAGTGTAGGGGATTGCATGGATGCATTACCTCAAGAATCACTACCATTCATTGAACATTCATCAGAACTTGATAAGAAATCACAGGAAATTTCAAAGGACATTTCAGAGGAAGTTGTGAAGCCAGTGAGACAACCAAAGGAACTGATTAACTCATCGAATTCTTTTTGTATTAGCAATATTTTTTCTAATGGTGTTATAGAGATGCAGGAGGTGTCTACTGGTCAACCTTTCAAAGTGTATAGCAACCAACTTAAGAAATTTCTTCGAGGGAGGAAATTAATCTGAGTGGAGATAGTGAAGCACGTTGATACTATCTACCCAAATTGAAGGGGAGTTCGTTCCAACTTAGGTTTTGTTTTTGCTTTCACACAAATAATAATTCTTTGCTTTCACAACTTAGCTTTTAGTTCGTTTCTTATAGCTTGCTTAGTTTCTTAATAAATTCTTTGTTTACAAATAATAAGTTTAGTATAGGGAAATAAATTCTTTACTGTTTACAATTTCCTTATAGAACTAAGTTTGAATTCGGAATAAAAAAATGGTACCCCTTGGACAAGTTTTCCTATAATATGTTAGAAGTAGAGAATGTGAGCTATATTTGAGAATCTATTTTGGGCTTAATGTCATAAATGGACTTTTAATTTTCATAAAGTTTCTACTTAATGAAGGACACTTGATTGGTAAATTGAAATGATACTTTTCATACCTAGTGAGGATGAGCTTTAATTGAGTGATGCACTTGTGTTATTACACTCTAGAACTTGCTTTGATTCTTTCAAAACCACAATCTAATGGATTAAATCATGTTTATGAAGGTAAATCTATTTGTTTCTTCCTTTCACATGAATTCTTGCTATTCTTCTTGATAATCATCATACCAATTTATGCCTTCTCCTTTGTAAATCTTTTGGATGTGGATACATGGTTTGTTATATGATGGATATTTTGGCAAGGAGGATTTAGTTGAAGTGTGGGGGAAAGAATTTTTGGATGATATTTGTGGATTACATTTTGGATGCATGAAGAAAATTGGAGTGGTTCAAGAATGTGATCTTAGGAAGCTAGATGGAAAGGAAGTGAGAATTTTGGCAGCTAAATGATGTGTAGTTGACACAAAGTCAGAGGTGCTATATGGAAATTCATAAATTGTACTAAACTGTGCTACATGTCGTATAAATGATGATCTTGTTTCTCTATAACTTGCATGAATTGTGGACTGTGAAATAGACACAGAAACAGTGAAGATTCAGAAATAATGAAAATGGAAGCTTATGTATCAAAAGTGTATCAAGATTTGGAAGTGTTGTCAAGCATCAGATAAAGTTCAAGGGGAATATGTCAATATGAATAAACAAATGGTATTAAAAGATCAATGACTGAAAAGGAAGCAGATTACAAGTAATTCAGAATCTAAAAATTTCACATTCTGAAAATGTACAGAATTTCAGAACCTGGAGTTGAGGGTTGCAGTTAAATCTGTTTATGATCTGAACTGAATAGATGTTGATGTCATCTTAATTCAATCCGAGACGAAATGAAGTTTAAGTGTGGGGGAGAGCTTGAGCTTTATTTGAAGTTGAGCAGTGGATTTGAATTCTGGAATTGAGTGATGTTGATAATGAAACAAGCTGAAAATTGCTAAATCTGATCAAAATGGATTAAATTCGAAAATCATTTGTAAGAGCACCATTCCATCTCATTGATCCAGCAATCCTGCAGATTCTTTTGCAATCAAATTCTGAAACTTAAAATGTGAAATCTGCAGATTCTTTGGCAGATTCTGAAGCTTTATCAAGGCTTGCATGATGAAAAGTTTGTAGAGAGATGAATTGTTTGGCTGGATCAAGAACAATAATTTTAACCTTAGGCCTGATGTTTCTGTAATTCAGGATATTTTAAATATCAGACCAAATAGCAGAAACTCTGAAATCTGAAGAAAATGGAACTGCAGATCCAGGAAATGCAGAAATGTTAAGTCTTAATTCAGGAAAATGCAATTATGTATCAGTTTGGTGCAAAGATTGTGTTGCAAGTTCTGACCAGTAATTATTTCATTGCTATTCTATATCATCTTCCTTGCAAGACTATTCATGACAAGTTTGCTGAAGAGTTTTCTGAATATTGAAATGCAATGTATATTCTGGAAATGAATCTTAAGCTGTAGCAGTGAAGAAAATGTAGCTTTCGAAAAAGATTTATAAATCTGTTCGTCTGAGAAAAATCAAATCAATCAACACCATTTTAGGCCTGATATGTTAACTATTAGGCTCAGAAAAATTCAAGAAAGGGAAGCTGAGTTGCTCACTATGCAGAATTGTATCAGGGATCTATATTGATTTTCTGATTGGGAAGGAATTGAAGACAAACTATATCTGATTGTGTGTAGAATAAGAAATTTTATTGAGGTTAAAGTTTCAAAGTTTGGTCTGAAATTCTAAGAAGATCAGAGAAGTGGTACTAAAACAGTAAAAGCTGAAATTCAGAATTGATATTGTTGTGAACCTGAAAGAGCTTAAGTGATCATTGAACATTCGACTTAGAAATTCTGTAGTTTTGCAAGTTTTGGATTCTCTACAAACTGATTTGTACCAAGTTCAAGTTGGAAATCAGAAATGTTGAACAAAAAATTGCAGGAAACTAAATTTCAGGTCTAACAGCAACAGTCTGGAAAATGAAGCTGGAAAACAGAAATGCAGTGCTAAAAACAGAGAGGCAAAATGATGAAACAGTGAGTTCTTTGGATTTCTTGCTAATGAAATTCTGAAATACTGAATTTGCAAATGCTAAAAGAGTAATCTGATCATTGCTGAAAATTTCAGCCAATGCAGAATTCAGGAAGTGCAGGATTGTGTATCAAGATGTATCAAAGATCAAGAACATCACTTATATCAGAATTCCTTTAACTTCTTTGAATATGATTTTACAACCCTGGAACCTTTGAAACTGAATTTTGGAAATATTTAGCTGGATCCATTACTTCGATTCTGTTACTTCATTGCAGCAACAAGCTGAAACATAGATTTTCAGAAACTCTGAAGTCTGATCAAGCTACTGAAAATTTCTGAATGTACAGAAGAACTTAAGGAACTAGAACTTAAACATTCACTTGCAGGAATTCAGAAGTGAATTGCAGTTTTGATGATGGAAAAGTTTGTTGGTTTCCTAACAGTTACACAGTAGGGGAAGACATCTATTGGCTATTACCTTGTGAGAATCAGAGGTTGCAAAGATATTGCACAGTGATGCATTAAAGAGTTCTGTTTTGCTGGAAACTGAGTTATAAAGGATGAATTGTATTTAAGAAACATTCAAGATTGTATTAATATAAAGGATTGTATCATAAGCTTTGGAAACAAATGATTTCAGTTGAAGATCGAGTTTCCTTAATGTGTTTCTTATCGTATACATTCTGAAACTGAAAATGAGTGAAGTACTAATCTGGGTAGTGCAGAAGAAATGAATTTCTGGTCCTTGTTGAATTCTGAAGGTAGCTGATCGAAATGTGATTCTAGTAATTAATTGATATGTGAAGTGCTATTGACATATGTTTTTAAGAGATTCTAAAAAAGGAAAAAATGTTGACACTGTAAATACAGAAATCTGTAGTTTTCTGTGCAGATTTTGTACATTTTTTGGAAAATGTGTTATAGCAGGCTTGGGTTGTTTATATCCATGTCTGATCTAAATGGGGATTGATTTCATTTTTTTTTTATTGATTGAATGTTAAATGAGGGAATTGGACAAGTTTAACTATTCAGTCCTCAAGCTAGAATGACTTGGAATTCCAAATCTTGATACACTATGCTAATTTCTTGAAGTTGCAGAAGGATGCAGGAAATCAAGGAAACAGAACACAACAACAATTACAAATCTGTTCCTATCGTTAATATATCAATTTGAAGAGCATTTGTTGAATTTCATTGCCCGAGACGAGCAAAGATTTAAGTGTGGGGGAGGGTGTGTAGTTTTTATTGAGTACTTTGGTACAAGATGGAAATACTGAAATCTGCAAGTGCTGTGCAGAAATGGGAACAAAGCAACAAAATAGAATTTGAAACGGAATTTTGAAAAAAAAAACATTCAAGAAACTGTTACTTATCAGTATTGCTTTGAATTGGATAAAAGGATTAGGACATGGAAGTTTAGACAAGATTAGATGAATTGGATTAAAAATCCGTTATAAGTTGGTGATTTGAAAATTCTAAAGATTGAGTCTGATACAAAATGTGAAGGCATGTTTTAGTCTAGATTCATGAAATACATAGATCAATTCCATTTTAGAAGTTTTGTAGATACTGAAAGTGGGCTCATAATGGTTTTGTAATGCTGAATCAGTAGCATTAAGTGCTGGAAACCGAAATTCAGTACCTAAAATTCCTTGAATCAACTTCTGAAACTTAGTTTGGAAATTCTTGAACTGTTCCTGATGATTCTTGAAACTATTGATTACTGATATGGTACTAAGTTCTGGATTAGAATTTGATTACAACTTTCAGAGATGTAGAGCAAATAGCAGAAATTTATCACATGTCTGTTAATTAACAAACCTGCAAATTTAGAATAGGAAATCTTTAATTCATGACATGGCTATTTAGGTTTATACACCAAGAAAGCAGAGTTCAAACAGAACTGGTACATTTGAAATGAAGTTAGGAAGGAAGAAAATAAGGAAGTATTGCTGAAATTCATTAGATAGCATTTTTATGTATCCATGTCTTCCACTGGAACTTAAATTCATACTTTCTTTCTTATCTTTTCTTTGTTGCTAATTCTTTCTTTTCTTATCTTTTCTTGCAACTAATGCTTTAATGTGCACTTAATTCATATCTCCTATTTCTTCATGATTAACCTTCATATTGTGATTTGTATTCATGATCATGGTAGAGAGTAGAAGATAAGCAAGCTTATGGTAAGGTAAGAAGCACCAGTAGCATGAGTGCCCTCCATTTTTTGTAATTACATGTGAGATAGGAAGAGGGCCACAAAAACTCTATCTTGTGAGGTTTTTAGTGTGAAATCAATTTCAATTTATTCATAATTGATGGAAATTATTATGTTGTTAACCAAGAGTAAAGTTTGAAGTCCACGAATGCATGAGATTTTGGAATGTGATAATCTTAGATGGTTTACTTTCTTTATTTTCTAATCATGTTTAGGAAGTTGTTTAGGGGGTGCCATTTAAGTAGGATTTTTAGTCTTTCTTTACTCGCACGAGACGTGCAAGAATAAGTGTGGGAGATTTGATAATTGTCATTTATTGATGTTATTATAGCTCTTATACTCAGCATTTTCTTATCCTCTCCTGCAGTTAAATGTTGTTTAACATCATGTTTTACGAGTTAGGATATTATTTGGAGCTTGCTATAATTTCTCCCTAATTTTGGTAATATTTCATGATTTTTGTAGGGAATCAAAAGATGAGATAAGAAGTTGGTTCAACTTATTGGATGATGATTCACATTCAATTTGACTCCAACTCATTGAGCTTGAACCAAATCAAATTCCTCTCACCAAACCCTAAACCTCATTTGAACCCAACCGAAACCCACTGTTCACCCGGTTAAAAAACAAGTATAAAACCCAATTTCTTCGCAGATGAACAGTGGCTTGCGCTACTGTTCATCCGCGACTTCCTTCCTTCCGCGCGATCGTAGCCCCCATCCTCTTCCAGATCTACTTCTCAGCAAGTTTCATTGGCGTCAGAGCTTTCATCCGTTGGCTTCCAAGATTAGATTGTCTGCACGCGTCGGCAATTATCCCTCTGGAGCTCAGATCTGTGAGTGATTTCTCTGTTTCAGCCATCAGCAGAGGAATTTCTCCGTTGATAGTGGCTTGCCCTCAATCTGAGAGTATCGATCCAGAGAATTTAGATTTCAGATCTGCAGAATTTCAAACTTGCAGTTCAGCTCATCATCAGCTTTTCCAGAGAATCCAGCTTGCCAGATCTGCAAAATTCTTTGGTGCTGAAGGAGATTGAACTGAGTTCAATGGCTGATAGCTTTTCCTTCAAGTCCGAAGTGAGGTTTCATTAAGGGTCCTTGTGTGATGGCAAGGAGAGGCTTGTTAGAAGAGTAGATTTGATTAGAGATGGCTTAGATTTTAGTTCTGCAGTTTATTGTTTCTGCATCTTTGTTTTCTTTAGATCTTGCTATCAAAATTCTTGTTCTCTAATTCTGAACTATGTAGTTCTAGTTTTGTTACCTTAGATCTCTTTTATGCAATTCAATTCTGTTTTCTTTCTTGTTTCTACAGCTAGAGTTCTGCATTTCTGCGCTACAGATTTTCTTCTTGCAATTCTAGTTTTGTGTAAAATTTCTACACAAGTCATTTCTACAATTTTAATTCTGATGTATCTCTTTTAGCTTCTAAATCATAGAGTATGTTAGTTCTCTTAAGCTAGGATTTAATCATTACTTTGGATCAGGTTTATTAGCTGCATTTCAATTCTTAAGTTAGGATTTGAAACAAAACTAAACACCCCCATTTTATCAGGAAAAAACCTAAAAAAAAATAATAATTCTAGTCTAAGATCAAACATTCTACTATTAGTTTCCTTGAGATATTCGACCTTGGCTTTATACTACAATAATCTGGAGTAGTTATGGGTTTTCAAGATTAATTAATTTGGAGTTCATTTGTGACAATCAATTCGAACTTACCAATGCTCATCTGGTTTAGGAATCTCTAGGAATTTCATATTGCCTACGAATAGCAAGCCTAGCATCCTTGTTGAAAGAGGATGAAATTTGAGCATACCAGTGGGAAATCATTTCTTCAACCATAGATAGAAGTAAGGAATAACAGAAAAATGAGTTACTTACTGAGAGTTGAAAGAGAAGAGCACTGGAAGGTGACAATCGTGAAGATTGATCAAAAGATTACAGCAAAGAAGAAATGCTAAGGCAGGGAAGAAGGGGCAAAGTTGACAAGAAGATGAAGGATTTAGGGTTGAAAGAACATACAACCATCGTTAGATCATAATACCTTTTTTCAACGGACACTGTTAATTATGGAAGCGTGCAAACGCCATCATTACAAAGAAGAGGGAAAAGACACGCATCATATGGTCAATAATGGGCATTTAGGATGGACGTGACAAATCGAATCATGTAGGGGTTGGTGACGCCTCGTTATGCGCCTCCAACGTTCTCTCACCATTGAAGGGCCAAGCATAGTCAAGGAAATTCTGAAAAGAGGGTGCAGTTTTCCAAGTGCAATAAAGAAGGATGGAAGGGTATAGTAAAACCATACAAAGCCTAATCAGTCGGTTACATCTCTTTTTGACTAGACTCAGAGAAGAGGCTGATGACATGGGTTAGGTTTTGAGGTCTCTTGGCTCGGTCGAAAGGGGGAAATATTGATCGGGTATTACAGATCGGGCGGGTATAGAGGCCTCTAGCCTTATGTGGTCCATATGGTAATATCGGTTGACCAAATGAAAAATATTGGACGGGATAAGAAGACACTTAATCTTATTTACAACACATAAATGACTAGATAAGTATGGATTAAGGTGAAGTCTGGCCAATTTTCTTACGTTTGGGGTTTTTCGTGATAGGAAGAGCCTAATTTGACTTAATCTAGTGGACTTTGTGCCAGACATCCGGTCAGCCCGTCGACCTGTCTGGACTTCTCCTGCACACTTTGATCGAGTGTGCAGGAGAAGTCCAGACATGTTGACGGGCTGACCGGATGTCTGGCACAAAGTCCAGCTAGGTCGACGGGCTGACCGGATAGCTGGTGAGAAGTCCAAGCGGGTCGACGGGCTGACCGGACGCTTGGCGAGAAGTCTAGCTAGGTCGACGGGCTGACCGGATAGCTGGCGAGAAGTCCAAGCGGGTCGACGGGCTGACCGGACGCTTGGCGAGAAGTCCAGACGGGTCGACGGGCTGACCGGACGTCTGGCAGGTAAGTGAGGTAAGTCACTGGAGGGGAGTGACTGCGAGGACGCGTTCCCGGGAAGGGAACATTAGGCGTCGATCCGGCTTAGATGCATTTCGGATATCTAAGTCGAGACCGTGACTAGATTCCGGTCTCGGAAAGACGGAATCTAAGTCATACTATTTTTGCTAATTCATACTCACTTTGCTTTTGCTAACAATCTGTGTTGCAGGGTAAATTTGCCTCCGGACTAACGTTTGTCTTGCAGGACGGATTCTGCGGGAAAACAGGGTCCGGGCGCCCGGAAGGAATCCGGGCGCCCGGAGGTCCGGGCGCCCGGAAGGGATCCGGGCGCCCGGGAGGGAAATTTCATCCTGATCGCGCGTCGCCACGTGGAGCTCGCTGGTTGGACTTGCCACGTCTCACCAGGGCGCCCGAAAGGCATCCAGGGCGCCCCGAGCCTCATATAAAAGAAGGGTCAGAGGAGAGCTTCAGAACAACAACGAAAAGAAAAGTCTTCCACTGCTCTGCACTTCTGCGACGCTAACAAAGCTCTGACACTACGCTCCTTTCTTGTCTTTATTGTCGGTATTTGCTTTTCATTTTCATTAGCATTCATTGTACTATTTTTTGTAATCATTATTTCGAACTGCTAGTGAATTGCCCAACGAAAGTACTCACGGAGTACGGGCCTTCGAGTAGGAGTCGTCACAGGCTCCGAACGAAGTAAAAACAACTGTGTCTATTTTACTTTTCCGCTGCGTTTACACTCTAAGTTTTCGAATCGATATTCACCCCCCCTCTATCGAATCTAACGGTCCTACAAGTGGTATCAGAGCAGGTACCGCTCTGATTTGGTGCAACCACCAATCAGGCAAAGGGGGGACTTTTTTAAAGAAAAATTAGATATCGTTACGCCTTTCATTTTTTTCCCTCCAAAACGGTTTTTGAAAAATACATCGCCATCCTTTCACCATTGTTTAGTATTTAAAAAATATTACATTTTCAAAATTTTGAAATAATATTTTTTTCAAATATTTTATTAATATTTTAATAATATTTTAATAATATTTTTTCCGAAAATAGTGAAATATTATTTTTTTTTGCACTACTAATCCAAGACCAAGTCTTGGGATTTTTTTCTGTTTCTCTGTGTGCAATAAAAATGACTCTTCAAGAAGGACGGAACCCCCACGAACCACCACCATACGATCATGAAGACTTCAACTACTGGAAGCGCTTAATGGAATGCTTCTTAGGAAGCGTAGACATTGATTATTGGCTGATATTGAGAAAACCTTCTCAGAACTCAGAACTAAACACAAATGTAAGTAAAATCATTTGTAATGTTTTACCTAACAATGTTTTATGCAGAGTAAAAAAGTACAAAGATGCACATGAGCTTTGGACCCAATTGATCAAACTTCACGAGGAGCCGATGGAGCTCGAGGATCAAGTAAAAATCGAATCCGAACTCGGGTTAGATCCAATTGAAAAGCCTACTGAATTAGGGGTTGCGCTCAAGGTTAGTGATATTTACCAAAATACCCCTGCTAATAGTAGTTTAAAAAATATGAGCATTGATCTGGTTATTTCTGAAAATATATGTGAAAATAATGTAGTTGACAATAATTACAAAAATACCCCTAGGATATTATCTGATAAAACAAATCCAATTAATTTAAAAAATTCAAACTTAAACCTAAACAAATCTGAAAACTCAAATGATAAAGATGACAAGGTCAATATTGATCTAGATAAAATTAATAAATTATTTAATAATCTAGACAATATTAATCTAGAAAATCCTATCCAAACACAAGATAATTTAATTAATAAAAAATTAAATTTTAACGATAAGAATAATCTAATAAATTCCACTAATTATATCAACTTAAAAAATAAAGAAAATATAAGAATAAAATCAAAACTAAATTTAACAAAATTAAAATTAAATGTTAAAAATAACATATTAAATAAAGATAATCCGAAAAATTCAAAATTAACAATTAATAAAAGGTTAAAAGATAAACCTTTAAGGAAACATAATTCAAACAGTTTAATTAATTCAAAGTTAAAAATGAATAAAAACTTAAACTTTAAAAATAAGCCATTAAAGAAAAATAATTCAATTAACCTAATAAAAGTGAAAATGAAAGAAAATTTTAAATACATTCTCTTAAAGAAAGATAATTTGACTAATTTAATTAATTCAAAATTAAAAACTTGAATCTAAATTACAAATTAAACATTAAATTTTAACCAAAACTTAACTATAATAAAACCAGAACTAAAAACTAAATTTATGGCCAATAATTCAGGGGGAGGCTCCAGAATAGCTGGCACCTCCAAAACTAACCTACCCGACAGGATAACCCTAACCAACCTACCTGACAGGGTAATTAGGACTAGTTAAAGAGGGTTCAAGTTTAACTTGAATCATGGTACTGGTGAAGTTTTTTGATGATAGTACGTTGGGGAAGCTTGGGCATCGCATGTCTAGAAAGATATGGCTTCAATCTGGTGCATTTGGCCAAGTGGAACCGACCGAAGCTACCTTTAAATGGATCCTAACTAGTTAGACCAAGGTTTAATACTAAGCTCCGTGGATAGGACTATTCGGAAAATCTCGAAAGGTTGGTTACTTCTAATGACGTCCAAGTGACTCACCAAGCTTAGAAGTTTATCCGAAGAATGCCTATTTGTTGAGACCAAAGCTAAACCTGAATCTAACACAAGTTAAACCAAACTCTGTAATTAAATCTAATTCATCTCACAAAATTATAAGATTCCCTGATTGATAATCTAGATCGGGTGAGATGAATAAGGATTAAATTAATTAATTTTCAAACGAAATTAAAATTAATTAAAATTAAATTTGGAATTTCAAATTCAAATTAAATAAAAATTAATTAAAATTAAATTAAAGTAAAATTAATTTTTTTTAAAAAAATCTATTTTAAAGATTAAACTTAATTTTTTTTAAGGTAAAAATTTATTTAAAAACTTAATTTTTTTAACTTAAAAATTTATTTTAAAACTATTTTTTTTAACTTAAAAATTTATTAGTTTAAATTAAAAAAATTTATTTTAACCTAAAAATTATTTTAAAATAAAAAATTTATTTTAACCTAAAAATTATTTTAACTTAATTATTTAAAAAAAAACAATTTTTTAAAATTCTTTAAAAACTATTTTAAAAATTCTTTAAAAACTATTTTTTAAAATTCTTAAAAAACTATTTAAAAAACTCTTTAAAAACTATTTTTAAAATTCTTTAAAACTATTTTTTTAAATTCTTTAAAAACTATTTTAAAAACTCTTTAAAAACAATTTTTTAAAATTCTTTAAAAACTATTTTAAAATTCTTTAAAAACTATTTTAAAAATTCTTTAAAAACTAATTTTTAAAATTCTTTAAAAACTATTTTAAAAACTCTTTAAAAACGATTTTTTAAAATTCTTTAAAAACTATTTTAAAAATTCTTAAAAAACTATTTTTTAAAATTCTTTAAAAACTATTTTAAAAATTCTTTAAAAACTATATTTAAAATTCTTTAAAAATTATTTGAAATTTTTTTTAAATATTATTTGAAAAATTATTTAAAAACTATTTTAAAAATTCTTTAAAAACTATTTTAAAAATTATTTTAATACATTTTAAAAACTCTTTTAAAAATCATTTTAAACTTTAAAAAATTATTTTAAAAATTATTTTAAAAAGTCTTTTAAAAAATCATTTTTAAATTTTTTTTTTTAATTCTTTTAAATTATTTTAAAACATTTTAAAAAATTATTTTAAAAACTCTTTTAAAAATCATTTTAAAAACTTTAAAAAATTATTTTAAACCATTTTTTAAAAAAAAAACTCTTTTAAAAATCCTTTTAAAAAAAAAACTTTTTAAAAATTATTTTAAAAACTCTTTTAAAAATCATTTTAAAAACTTTAAAAAATTATTTTAAAACATTTTTTAAAAAACTCTTTTAAAAACCTTTTAAAAAAAAAACTTTTTAAAAATTATTTTAAAAACTCTTTTAAAAATCATTTTAAAAACTATAAAAAATTATATTAAAACTTTTTAAAAATTATTTTAAAAACTCTTTTAAAAATCATTTTAAAAAACCTTAAAAAATTATTTTAAAACATTTTAAAAATTATTTTAAAAACTCTTTTAAAAATCATTTTAAAAACTTTAAAAAATTCTTTTAAAAATTATTTTAAAACATTTTAAAAACTCTTTTAAAAATCATTTTAAAAACTTTAAAAATTCTTTTAAAAAATTCTTTTAAAACCTTTTAAAAATTATTGTTATTTTAAAAATTATTTTAACTTAAAATTATTTTAATATAAAAATTATATTTTTAAAATTATTTTAACTTAAAAATTATTTCAAAAATTATTTTAAAAAAAACTTTGAAAAATCATTTAAAAAATATTTTAAAAATCATTTTAAAACTATTTTAAAAATTATGTATCATGTTGAAAAATTCTTCTTATTTTTTCACTATGATAAAATTCTTTTTAGTTAAAAAAAATAGTAATAATAATAAATTATTTCTATAGACTATTTTCACTTTAAAAATTATTATTTTGACTTTAAATTCATTTTCAATCTTAAACATCACTTTAACCTTAAAATTATTTTTTAATTAACTGAAAATTAGATCTTAAATTAAAACTCATTAAAACTTAATTTAAACATTACTTTTCAACTTAATTTAACCTAACTGAAAATTAAAACTTAAACTTAAAACTTAAACCTAAATTAATCACTGATATTAATTTTAATCTAAAATCAAAAATTGAATTGAACGTATATTAATTGTCATTAAATAATTATAAAAATCATTTTAAAATCCTGTTAGAAATCCCTTAAAAATAATAATAATTATAATTCTTTTAAATTCATTTAAAACTTAGACACCTAACTTAAAAACTTAAATTCCGTTAACTTTAACTTTAAACTTAATTATGTAATTAATAAGTAGAACTTAACTATTTAAGTTTTACTTTATTTGAGAACTAAGCTTGATTTGATTAGAACCTAGGTTTAACCTTAGTAAAAATATTAAAATTACTCTAAGTCATTTTTTTCAACCTTTAAAATATTAATTATTTTTATTAAAACATAATTAAAGTTTGACTTATATTGAACCTTACTTAACCTTGTTTAATAACGAGTTTAACTTCAAACTACTACCAACTTTAAACTAAGTTAATCCAACTTAAAAGGAAGTAAATGAAAAGTTAAATTATAACTAACACCTTCATCAATTAATACAAAATTTAGATTATATTAAATTATAGAATCAAGCAAAATTTAATCAATAAATTATTAATATTGATTAATTATTGAATTAATAACAACTTATCTTACTTAACATTACACTAAAGGTTAACTCATTTCAACTGAATCTAACGTTAATTACGTTTAGTCAAATTTAAATGAACAATTTTATAAAGATAATTATACAATCGCCTAAAACACTTAGGTACGAAAATATGTTACGATTGTAAAATTTTATATTAAGGGGGAGTAATAAATAAGGAGGATTAATAAATTAAAGGAGTATCAAATTCAGGGGGAGGTTATTAATTATCTCCTTAAGTGTTATTTTTTAATCTTCTCTTTAAAATCTCTCTATAAAATTCTACCTCGATTTTTTTACTTTGAATATATTTAGCAAATATTTTTAAAATTTTATGTCAGGTTCAGGGGGAGAAATAAAACTAATTCAATTTTTCAAATCGAATTTTAAACCTAATTTTGAAAATCAAAGTTTAAAAATCAATTTTCAAAATCAACCTGTTTAAAATTGTGAAAAATTTCTTAAATCAAGTCACAATTTAGAACTCCCCAAGATTATCTTAACATTTTTTTACTAAAGTCTATGCTTACTTAATCCATGCCTATTTTTGATGAATGTCAAAGGGGGAGGGTTAGGTGGTTAAGTTAGCTAAACCAGAATTGAAAATACAAACTAACTTAAAAACCCTTTAAATGCTTGTTTCTTTTTCTTGCATATGTTTTCACTAACTTAACCAGGTTGTCATTCTATCAAAAAGGGGGAGATTGTTGGTGCGGTTAGCACTAACGATTTAACCCAGGTTTTGATGAATGACAAATCAGGTTAAGTTAGTCTGTTGTTGTCTGACACTTTGATCGAGTGTGCAGGAGAAGTCCAGACAGGTCGACGGGCTGACCGGATGTCTGGCACAAAGTCCAGCTAGGTCGACGGGCTGACCGGATAGCTGGTGAGAAGTCCAAGCGGGTCGACGGGCTGACCGGACGCTTGGCGAGAAGTCCAGCTAGGTCGACGGGCTGACCGGATAGCTGGCGAGAAGTCCAAGCGGGTCGACGGGCTGACCAGACGCTTGGCGAGAAGTCCAGACGGGTCGACGGGCTGACCGGACGTCTGGCAGGTAAGTGAGGTAAGTCACTGGAGGGGAGTGACTGCGAGGACGTGTTCCCGGGAAGGGAACATTAGGCGTCGATCCAGCTTAGATCCATTTTGGATATCTAAGTCGAGATCGTGACTAGATTCCGGTCTCGGAAAGACGGAATCTAAGTCATACTATTTTTGCTAATTCATACTCACTTGCTTTTGCTAACAATCTGTGTTGCAGGGTAAATTTGCCTCCGGACTAACGTTTGTCTTGCAGGACGGATTCTGCGGGAAAACAGGGTCCAGGCGCCCGGAAGGAATCCGGGCGCCCAGGAGGGAAATTTCATCCTGATCGCGCGTCGCCACATGGAGCTCGCTGGTTGGACTTGCCACGTCTCACCAGGGCGCCCAGAAGGCATCCAGGGCGCCCCGAGCCTCATATAAAAGAAGGGTCAGAGGAGAGCTTCAGAACAACAACGAAAAGGAAAGTCTTCCACTGCTCTGCACTTCTGCGACGCTAACAAAGCTCCGACACTACGCTCCTTTCTTGTCTTTATTGTCGGTATTTGCTTTTCATTTTCATTAGCATTCATTGTACTATTTTTTGTAATCATTATTTCGAACTGCTACTGAATTGCCCAACGAAAGTACTCACGGAGTACGGGCCTTCGAGTAGGAGTCGTCACAGGCTCCGAACGAAGTAAAAACAACTGTGTCTATTTTACTTTTCCGCTGCGTTTACACTCTAAGTTTTCGAATCGATATTCACCCCCCCCTCTATCGAATCTAACGGTCCTACAGAAAGTTCACCTGAACTCTTAGAAGGCCCGTCCATGGTCATGGATGAAGGACTTGCCGAATTAGTATAATTATAGAGGGTAGACCAATATCGGCCAGGTTAACATGCTTATAAGAGACAGGCCAATATCGGTTGAGTTAATACATTTAAGAAAGATAGGTCAGTATCGGCCAAGGTCAAGGGGGTTTATTAAGTATAATATATTGATCACATTGGAGGCATTTAGAATTATATGACTTAAAGCATATCATCAGTTAAATAAAAAATAAGTAAGTTCTGCACACACTTAATAGGCAAAGCCCGATTGAGCACGTACTATTGCTCAAGATGTGTAACTCAACTAAACATAAATTCATGTCTAGTCAGTCGGCTGATACCTCATTCGACTAGACTTGAAGGGAAGACTAGTGATATAGGTTAGGTTTAGTAGGTCCTCGGAGGGAAGAAGAAAAGAGATAGCAAGATTAAATAAGCATGGTTATCGGCCGGGATAATACCTCAAGAAAATAGGTCAATGTCGGCTGAGATAATACCTCAAGAAAATAGGTCAATATCGGCCAGGATAATACCTCTAGAAAATAGGTCAATATCGATCGGGATAGTACCTCAAGAAAATAGGTCAATATCGGCCGGGATAATACTTTAAGAAAGATTGGTCAATGTCGGCCAGGTTTGCACTTTAAGATAGATGGCCGGGATTGTCTGAATTAGTACATCTGGATATAGACTAGTATGGGTCGGATGTATATGATTGCTTGGGTATATAAAGAAATAAAGACGTACAGAATTTATAATATATTATTGGACGAATAGGACATAGGTTGAATAGTAATAATAACCCACCCGAACATAACATAGGTTCAATTCTGTCCGATACAAATCATAGTATAATATCGGGTAAGCAGGCATGAGCGATAAATATACCTCGATATAATTTATATGACAGGGCGAGAACAAATATTTCGGGAATATTCATAGATAGCTTATGAAAATATCTGCAACATGTGATTGTATAACAGGTTGATTAATTTGGCGGGAAGGATGTTTCTAGACTCTTCTGTAGGTACTAAGCGACAAAAAGGGTACATCTAGGGTACAAGAAAGATTCTTTAAAAACTATTTTATGCAAGTACATGGCTTATGTCATCTCATAACAAACTCTAACAAACCGGGGTCCACTTCATGACTATGGAGGTTAGGTGAAGTGGTATAAAAAGGGGAATCCTCTCCATTGGCCAGGTATGCTCACGCTCACAACACACATAGTCATCTATTACAAACCCTAATTTGAAGTTATTGTTCATCTTCTTCCTTCTTCCTTCTGCTCCACCAAGAAAGATCACTAACTTGAGCGTCGGAGGGCCTAGCCAAGGATTCCCACCCCGATTTTAGGTCGATGACAATAGTGTTGGCTGGTCTCTTGTGCGTAGGAGGTCGTTAAAGCTCCAGGTCCTGGTATTCTTCAAGGGATTCTTCCTTTCGCCCTTGGGTCTTTGCACAAGGAGGTATTCTGTGGTTTTTTTCGTCCGGATCCGCTTTGGTTTTCTTGGATCGAAAGTCCTTAATCCTCAGGTATTCTTTTTCATCAACAGTAGGTTCTCTCCCCAGCTTTTCGTTTTGTTAAGTTTCTCATACATGATCAAATTTGGCGCCGTCTGTGGGAATTTCACCTGAATCTGAGATTGCAAGATGGAAGACTCTGGAAAATCGAACCTACTCACTATTAGTCGTGAAGATCTGGATTTCCTTATTAACACTCATGTCCAGAAGGCTCTACAATAGCAACAACAACAACAGCAGACTCATACTGGAGCTACTTTGCCAGTAGCTCATAATCTGGCAGTCTCAACTATTGATCGACGAAAGAAAAAAGAGTTGGAAGAAGAAGATCGTGTATATATTACTCTGGCCATTGCTTCTCCGACTAGACACCCTCGAGCTTTTCTTCATACTCCTGTCGAGCAGGGAGGACGAAGGCCTGTATTTCAAGAATCCTCTAGCGAGGCACCGGACAAGGAGAAGCGCAAAGCTAAAATGATGGTGGCCAGTAATAGCTCACCAGAGAGAATTATTTTTTCATTTTCTCAAGGTGTACTGGATGATCCGCTTCCTAAGCGATATCAAAATCTTCAGATCGGCGAATACACTGGAACCACAGATCCAGAGGATCATTTATTAAAATTTGAGAATGTAGCATTATTACAACAATTTTCTGATGGAGTAAAGTGCCAGATGTTCCTTACAACACTCGGAGGAGTTGCTCAACACTAGTTCAAAAGATTGCCTGAAAATTCTATCCGAAAGTTTAAAGATTTTAAGAAGGTTTTTGTACACCATTTTTCCAGTAACAAGAGGTAACATAAAACTCCCTGGAGCTTATTCTCTATTAAACAAGGGTCTAAAGAGGACATCAGGGCCTACATTAAGAGATTCAATCAGGTAGCTATTGATGTACCCAATGCTACTACTGAGATATTGGTAAGTACTTTCTCTCAGGCCTTGAATGATAATGATTTCTTTAAAGATTTGGTGAGAAATCCCCCTGCAAATTTTGACTCATTAATTGAACGCGCTACTGAATTTATTAATGTCGAAGAAGCTCAGGTTGCACGCAAGAAAGAAGATACTACTTCTTCTCTTGCTCCTGTTAAGGAGAGGGCTCCCGCTCCAGTTCCTCCGCCAAGGGGACCTCAAGTAATCCCTCCACCCCATCGTCATCCAGAATATCATCCACAAGCGGTACAACATGTGGAGATGCAGCAAGAAGCACCAAGAAGATGGTGTACTTATCACAAAACCAGCAGCCATCATACAGAAGACTGTTTCATTTTAAAAAATAAGAAAGCAAATAGGGATCATTATCAGAGGCAAAACTACTATCAACAACAATATCCCAGGCAGCAAAGTCCACTCAAATTAGAATATTGCACGGTCGAACCTCAGCAAGGTGTATTACCAACCCCGACCGGTACAACTCAGGTGCTTGAGAAAACTCAGCCTGAGATAGCCCGGCAAGAAGAGAACAGGAGTAACGCCGCCCGAGGTAGCATTAATATGATTGCGGGCGGACCCACTGATGGAGATTCCAACAGGGCCAGAAAGGCACACGCACGAAGACTTGAGATCCATGCTGTAGGATGTAGTATGGAAAGAGTAGCAGGGCCGGAAATTAGTTTTGGGCCCAAAGATCTTGAAAGGGTAGAAATACCCCATGATGATGCGTTAATAATTAAGACAGTGATAGCCAATTATACTATTTCCTGTACCTTTATAGATACTGGTAGTTCTGTAAATATTATTTTCAAAAAAGCTTTTGATCAACTACAGATTGACCCAAGTGAACTTCAACAGATGGTGACTCCTCTATATGGGTTCACTAGTAATGAGGTACAACCGCTCGGTCAAATAAAGTTGGCTGTATCTTTAGGGGAGGAGCCCCTAATGAGGACAAGAAGATCTCACTTCAAGGTGGTGGATGCCCCATCCGCTTATAATGTGATACTGGGTCGATCGACCTTAAATGAGTTTAGGGTGGTTATTACTACTTTTTGTCAGAAAATTAAATTTCTTGTTGATGACCAGGTTGGGGAAATACGTGGTGATCAGAAGACGGCTCGTAAGTGTTATGTGGAGATCGCCAGAACTGAAGCCGATGCTGCCCGAAAAATGCAAAGAATGGAGGTCAGTACCATACAAGAGAAGTCACCTGTCCTAGTTTATGAGGAGAAGGAAGAGGTCCAGATACAGACCGGTCGACCTGAAGTCGTCACCTATGTAGCGGCCGACCTTGATCCTGTCCTGAAAACAGAGCTGGTTCAATCCTCGAAGAAAAATAATGATGTCTTTGCTTGGACGACCAAAGAAGTTACGGGCATTTCTCCTTCAGTAATGGAGCATTCTTTACATTTCTTCCCAGATGCTCGGCCTATCATGCAAAGAAAGAGAAATTCCAGTGCAGAGCAAAATCAAATCATCAAGGAAGAGGTGGGTAAACTGATGGAAGCTGGCTACATCAGGGAGGTGCAATTCCCCAGCTGCTTGGCTAATGTTGTCCTGGTTTCTAAATCGGGAAACAAATGGAGGGTATGTATTGATTTCCGTGATCTTAACCAGGCCTATCCAAAGGATTATTATCTATTGCCTCGGATCGATCAATTAGTGGATTCTATGGCTGGATGTGAATATATTTCTATGCTGGACGCTTATCAGTGTTATCATCAGGTCCCTCTTACTAAGGAGGATCAAGAGAAGGTCAGTTTTATAACATCTGAAGGTACTTATTGTTATAATGTTATGTCGTTTGGACTAAAAAATACAGGAGCAACTTATCAAAGACTTATGAATAAGGTCTTCCGGAAACATATTGGAAGAAATATGGAAGTATATGTTGATGATATCTTAATTAAGTCTCTTCAGGCTACTGATCTCTGTAGGGATGTAGAAGAAACTTGCAAAACATTAAGGTAGTATGGCCTCAAGTTGAACCCGGGCAAATCTTTGTTTGAAGCAAAAGGTGGAAAGTTCCTGGGTTATATGGTGTCCGAGCAGGGAATAGGGGCCAACCCCGAGCAAGGAATAGAGGCCAACCCGAGCAAAGTCAAAGCACTTCAAAACATGGAGCCACCACACAATATGAGGGAAGCTCAAAGACTCACCGGCCAGATCACCGCCTTGTCTAGATTCATTTCAAGGTCGGCCGATCGTAGCTTCCATTTCTTCAAAATACTCCGGAAGGCTAATAAATTTCAGTGGGATGAAGAATGTGACAAAGCCTTCCAGGAATTGAAAGACTACTTGTCCACCCTTCCTGTGTTGGCTAAGCCTGTAGTAGGAGAAACCCTATGGGTGTATTTGTCAGCCAATGAAAATGTTGTAGGCTCTGTGTTAGTTAAAAAAGAAGGGAAAGAGCAACAACCTGTATATTTTTCTAGTCATTTATTAAAGAGAGCTGAGTGTCGATATACTACACTCGAAAAGTTGGCCTATACATTAGTGTTAACTGCCCGGAGGTTGCCTCCATATTTTTTAGCACATGCAATTATTGTCTTGACCAACAGTACTCTCGGGCGGGTGTTGCTTAACCCAGAGGCATCTGGTCGATTGATCAAATGGGCGACTGAACTTAGTGAGTATGATATACAATACCAACCTCGCTTGGCCATCAAAGCACAAGCGCTGGCAGATTTCATCATAGAGGTTCAGGGTCCTAAAGAAGAGAGTACTTGGAAAGTATATGTGGATGGATCTTCAACCAGACAAGGTAGTGGAATTGATATTCTCCTTACATCTCCAAGGGAAGATAAGCTTCAACTTTCTATCAGGCTGAATTATATGGTCACTAATAATGAAGCAGAATATGAAGCACTGATAGCAGGGTTACAAGCCGCTCGGCATGTGGGAGCAGCCCGGGTTTATATCTATTCTGACTCTCAGTTAGTAGCCCAACAATTATCAGGTAACTTTGAAATTAGTAATGATAGACTCAGGTTATATGCCGAGGCATTTGATAAATTGAAGGCTCAGTTTCAAGAAGTAAATATACAAAAAAATTCCTCGATTTGAGAATCAAGTAGCGGATGAATTAGCTAAGTTGGCCTTTGCTATAACACCATGGAGCTTGGATCGGCCAATTGAGCAAGCATTGTTAGTATCTTATATTGAAAGACAAGCTGATATAGAGATACAAGGTGATTGGAGAGCACAAATCATATTATATTTGCAGCAGGGTATTCTTCAAATTAATGTAGAACAAGAAAGGATATTTAAGAAGAGAGTTTCCCAATACACTATGATAGGGGAGCAGTTATATAAAAGGGCTTTCTCTAGACCTTTACTTAAATGTATTTGAACAAAAGATATACAGTTTATCTTGCAAGAGGTTCATCAGGGCTCATGTGGCAGTCACATAGGGGGAAGATCCTTAGCCCGCAGAAATTTATTAGCAGGATATTTTTGGCCTACTCTACATGAAGATGCTGCCAAATTTGTAAGAACTTGCATTTCCTATCAGAAACATCAGAATATGTCACATCATCCTACGTAATTATTATGAACTTCTAAAGTTTCCTGCCCCTTTGACCAATGGGGCATGGATATAGTGAGTCTATTTCCTATGACAACTGCACAAAGAAGATTTTTATTAGTAGTAGTGGACTATTTCTCCAAATGGGTAGAAGCAGAACCACTTGCTCGGATTACTGAGGATGCGGTTATCAAATTCTCATGGAAAAATATTGTCTGCAGATTCGGTATTCCTCATAAACTAGTCTCTGATAATGGAAGGCAGTTTCAAGGAGATAGAATCTTAAACTGGTGTAGAAGTTACGGTATTACTCAAGCATTCACCTCTGTGGCATATCCACAGAGTAACGGTCAAGCAGAAGTAACTAACAGAGAGATTATAAGAGGCTTAGAAATCAAACTGGATCATGTTGGTGGCAGAGAGATTATAAGTTGCCCAGTGTTCTTTGGGCATATCGTACTACACCCCGAGAAGCTACAGGGATCGCGCCTTTCCAATTGGTTTATGGAGGAGAAGCTGTAATTCCTATCAAGGTGGGACTATAATCCGATAGAAGGCAACTATATGACGATGGCAATGCGGGGCGGCGACTTATGGAGCTAGATCTAATAGAAGAAATTCGAGATAAAGCTGCAACTCGTCTTACATCATACCGACAACGAATGAGGTAAAATTACAACAGGAGAGTCATCCCGAGAATCTTTCAAGTGGGAGATCTAGTATGGAAACGTGTCAAGCCCGCTAGGGATGTTAACAAGTTGGCACCACAATGGGGAGGACCCTACAAGGTGGTAGAAAAATTTGCATCGGGCTCATATTATCTCCAGGGCGTAGAGGGAAGAATTCTCAAGCGTCCATGGAGTGCAAACCATTTACAGTCCTACCGAACTTAACAAGTTTATATCGCTCGAGGAGTATACATATCCCTGAACGAGCGGATTAATTCCTCCTCAGTATATTCCAATGACCCAATCACGTGAAGCTTAGCACACCCAAGGGAACAAATCAAGTTTACTTTAAGCAAGTCTCTTTCGCCCGGCTGAGCGAAAAGATAACAAGTAGATTTGCAATTTATGTACTTCATTCAATTTTGTGATATAATGCAGGCCAAATATCGCCCGAAAGATAGACACGGTTTAAACAATGTGGTGATTGCCGGGCAAACATTCTTATTCAGCTCAAGTGGCTGTCAATTGGGGGCCTGAAGCAATGACCGACCATGCTTCCTTAAGAAATATTGAAGACATTAAATTATCACAAGGTTAGGGTAAGCATTTTTAGTTTCAATCAAAAGCACAGTTGATCGAAAAATCTCTTGAAGTAACCCGGACGAGTCTTCGCGAGAGGAATCGAAGACTTTAAACTATCAAAAACATAGTCGATCGGGAAATCTCTTGAAGTAACCCGGACGGGTCTTCTCGAGAGCAACCGGAGACTTTAAACTATAAAAAATATAGTCGATCGGGAAATCTTTTGAAGTAACCCGGACGGGTCTTCTCGAGAGGAACCAGAGACTTTAAACTATCAAAAATATAGTCGATTGGGAAATCTCTTGAAGTAACTCGGACGGGTCTTCTCAAGAGGAACCAGAGACTTTAAACTATCAAAAATATAGTCGATCGGGAAAACTCTTGAAGTAACCCGGACGAGCCTTCTCGAGAGGAACCAGAGACTTTAAACTATCAAAAACACAATCGTTCGGGAAATCTCTTGAAGTAACCTGGACGGGTCTTCTCGAGATGAACTGGAGACTTTAAACTATCAAAAATATAGTCGATCCAGAAATCTCTTGAATTAATCTGGACGGGTCTTCTCAAGAGGAACCGGAGACTTTAAACTATAAAAAATATAGTCGATCAGGAAAACTTTTGAAATAACCCGGACGGGCCTTCTCGAGAGGAACCGGAGACTTTAAACTATCAAAAACATAGTCGATCGGGAAATCTCTTGAAGTAACCCGGACAAGGCTTCTCGAGAGGAATTGGAGATTTTAAACTATCAAAAATAAAGTCGATCGGGAAATCTCTTGAAGTAACCCGGACGGGTCTTCTCGAGAGGAACCGGAGACTTTAAACTATCAAAA
The DNA here is from genome assembly GCF_018446385.1 of Zingiber officinale. Classification (NCBI taxonomy): domain Eukaryota; kingdom Viridiplantae; phylum Streptophyta; class Magnoliopsida; order Zingiberales; family Zingiberaceae; genus Zingiber; species Zingiber officinale. The sequence goes on along the minus strand of NC_056001.1, from coordinate 110,053,311 downwards.
ATATAGTCGATCGGAAAAACTCTTGAAGTAACTCGGACGGGCCTTCTCGAGAGGAACCGGAGACTTTAAACTATCAAAAACACAGTCGATCGGGAAATCTCTTGAAGTAACCCGGACGGGCCTTCTCGAGAGGAGCTGGAGACTTTAAACTATCAAAAACATAGTCAATCGGGAAATCTCTTGAAGTAACCCGGACGGGGCTTCTTGAGAGGAACTGGAGACCTTAAACTATCAAAAATATAGTTGATCGAGAAATCTCTTGAAGTAACCCGGACGGGTCTTCTCAAGAGGAACCGGAGACTTTAAACTATCAAAAATATAGTCAATCGGAAAAACTCTTGAAGTAACCCGGGCGAGCCTTCTCAAGAGGAACCGGAAACTTTAAACTATCAAAAACATAGTCGATCGAGAAATCTCTTGAAGTAACCCGGACGAACCTTCACGAGAGGAGCCGGAGACTTTAAACTATCAAAAACACAGTCGATCGAGAAATCTCTTGGAGTAACCCGAACGGGCCTTCTCTTGAGGAACCGGAGACTTTAAACTATCAAAAACATAATTGATCGAAAAATATCTTGAAGTATAGGATCCGATTGGCTCAAATCAATTGGGATCACAAGCCCGATCGAAATTTGATCGATCGAGATTACATGCTCGAATGAAAATCATAAGCTGATTGAATTCTCCATTCGGGATTACGCGTCCGACCGGAGTTCAAAGTCATCTAGATTTCTTTATGTAAAACCACTCGGGATTATACTCCCAACCGAGATTCAAAATTCAGTGGGAATGGTTTATATATATATAATTCAAAATTACACTCTTGATCAGAAGTCGCAATCATATGAAGTGCTTTATATAAAATCGCTCGGGATTGTACTCCCAATCGAAATGTATAAAATTTATGGGCTTCTTCATATAAAGTTGCTCGGGAGTACACACCCCTCTGAAGTACTGAGGTTTCTAGAATCCTTTATATACAGTCGCACCTGATCAAAGTTCGAGGAGTTTATGGAAAGCCTTATTGTTTAGGACCATATGATCAATCAAGATACCACAAATGGAAGAGTTTATTAAAGTAGTTCATAACTTCAAGAAATGAGGAAGAATTCTTGAACAAGATAATACTTATTCTTAGCTTTCATGATCACTTCAAGAGAAGTAGTAGCAAGATAACCAAGGTTGGAAAAACAGGTAAGTATAAATTTTTACAAAAATGCAAGTACTTGATTACAAGTCTTTTATAAATACACAATCATGCTTACTTAAAGTTGCTTGTCAAGTTTTTGGGCAATTCCTTGTTAAGTTTACGACGGTTTATGAAATGAGAGGGAGGTTCGTGAGATAGATAACCACCTTCTCGTAATTGCTGAATAACCCTAGCCACAGTATGATTTAAAGTCCCTATGATACGACAGGCATATTCGCCATTAAACTCTGGGGACCTCAGATAGGTTAGGCGTTTGTCTTCCCATCGGTCTTCCTCATGCTCTTTATAACTTTGAAATTCGGTTTGTAGTTTGGCAGCTTGATCTTTGAAAGTGTCTCTTTCTAATGTAAGCTGCTCTAATTCCTTTTGGAGTGAGGATATCTCTGCATTCTGAGCCTTTCTTTGTTCTTGCTCTTGTAGAAGAGCAAACTCTTTTGATGCTGAATCTTGAGCCTGCTCGGAAAGAAAGATATTGTGAAGCCTTTCCCTCTCCAAGACAATGTTTTATGAGAAACATCTGAAATAACTTTGTCTTTCATAGCAATTTCCACCTGTAGGCTGGAGTTTAACTGATCTACTTGTAACTCCAAGGTTTTCCTTTCAAGCTCTTGGTTTTCTAATAATTGTTGCCGATGTTGCAGCTCCTTCTTCATAGCCTCTATTTGTTGAGTCTGTAAAGATATCTTCTCTCGTAATTGAGTAAGATCAATGTGGGAAGGAGGAAGAGTGGCTTTCAGTGCCTCTACTTGGGCCCTTAACTTGTTGTTATCCCTTTCTAAAGCAATGAGCATATGGTCTAGATGAAAACTTGAGGCAAAAAACTAAACAAAATAATAATGGCGTTAGAGGGAATGATAAGAAGTTAACAACATATAATTAAAAATACTTACAGTAGCAACTTGACGACTGTGACTGTCAACGCGGCTGGAGATACTGGTACCTTTCAATAGTTCTTGGCTATGTAGCCATGATTCGGCTAACAGGCCTTGTAGCTGTATAGAACCCCAAATAGGAGGATCTGAGGCTTGTCCCAGTTGAGAGGGCAAGCCTAAAGCCTGCCTAAAAAGAGATGTGGGGACAGAAGGGGAAGAGGGTCGTGTGGAAGAAGAAGGAAGAGAGGGAAGGGAAGTAGTAGAAATAGGAACAACAGAGGAAGAGCCAGACGGGATGAAAGATGGCAAAGCAAGGAGAGTTGAGTCAGTTGGCAAAGCAAGGAGAGTTGAATCAGTTGTTGAGGCATGGATAGCTGATAGCCCTGGACTCGGAGAAGATCTCTTGCAGGGTGCTCTTTTAGCTCGAGGTCCAGAGGCCATAGGAGGTAAGACCAAGGGAATAGGTTGTGAGGATGTAGAAGTAGTAGTAGTCAGCAGGGAAGCAGAAGCAGCTTAAACAAAATAAGAAGAGGAAGGAATAAGTAGACCCAGTCTCATCATATTAAGAGAATGGTTGGGGGTAAGGTGAGTAAGGGGCATTAGTTCCTTACATCTCTCATAAGAAATAGCTAAAGGGACAATGGGGGTCTGCACGAAAGTACCAAAGGTATCACGAAAGGGAACCTCTTTAGTAAGCCTGGGTTTCTTATGTATGGCAACAAAAGGTTGTTCCTCTTCCGGGGAAGAAGGTGCTTCCGTTGCTTGTTCTTCCTCAGATAACAAGCCAAGAGTAGAGATGGTAGGATTTGCTCAACGAGCTTGTAGCAATTTTTCTCCAAATTTATTCAAAAAAGATTTGGTCATAGTGGTATTCTTGTACATAAAAGCAGGTAGAAGAGCATCAGCTGAAACATAAGAATCAAGTGTCAGTAGGAAGAATAGTTAGCAAATAGCTAATAAACATAGTCGAGAATGTCTAGACATACCAAAGGAGACCTCCAAGGGGGTTTCAATGGGGCTTAGTCCAAAAGGAAACATTGGACCCTCGACAATCAAGGCGGGTAAACAAAATTTGGCCCCCTTTAACTTGGATAAGGCTGAGGAGACAGAGGGATTAGTAAGGAGGTTGTTAGTGCTAGGAACTGGAGGGAGATCATATATCCAGTTGATAGGAAAAGAAGGGGGAAAAGGGAGACGTATAAAGAAAAATTTGTGATGTCATTCCTCTTGAGGAAGAATCCCACTGAACAAAATAGCTTTGGGACGAGACCGAAACTTAAAAATACCAATGTCAACTTGGTGGGGAATGAAGAAGTGATGAAAAAGGCGAGAGGATAAAGGACAATCTAGTAGATTCGATACCCCAACAAAACCCACAAGGATAGAAAAAGATTGAGAAATGAGCTGATTAAGACGAATATCAAAGTAGATACTAACATCATCAAAAAAGGGATGAAGAGGGAATCAGAAACCTTGTAAAGTTTGATCCCAAAAGATAGATATACTTCCTGGAGGAGGGAGATGCGGACCATTATGAGAGGAAGGGCGAACCATATAGGAGGGAAAATCGTAGTTCATTTTCAATTCCACCTCCTCTGAATCGATAAGGCGAGAAGCACACGAAAGAAACCACGTTGTGGAAGAAGTGACCATGGCTGAATAATAGAAGGAAGGCGAACAAAGGAAGAAGAAGGAGAAGGGATAGGCCAGGAGCAGAAGATAGCGTCTTAAACCTTTTTCCCTTCCTCTATGCCTTACACCAAAAGCCCTTAAACAGAGATGGAAGAAGAACTGGAAAAAGGAGAAACCCAAAGACCAATGATAGTTCATGCAGAACTTAGGTACAAAAGAGGGTGGGAAAAGAAACAGTATAAATCCAACAAAGAAGAAACAGAATTTTAATTACCATAAAGAGGTGATATCATCGAGGAATGGAATCAAATTCAAAAAGAAGGCCGGATCCCAAGGAGAGGGTGATAAGCTCAGCAATCATTCTCGGAAAACGCAATAGGTTTTCCTCTCTTCCGCACCTGATTCTTAAAAGATTCAAGGAGGTATGGGGGAAAATCGCTCGGGTATAAGGCCGATCGGGTAGCTTAAGACTACCTATCTGATTATAGTGTACTGATAAAAAATTAGGACCTTATTTAAATATAGTTAGCTAACAACAATAGACCGGGCGATATTTGACATGCTAGGATAAGGTGAACAAGAGAGAGCCAGTTATGAAAAGGGGATAAATTCAGGAAGGAGGCAGTATACCATCATAAAAAAAAAAATTTAACACCAGAAATGAATAAGAAGTTTAACTTCACAGAAATAAACCAGTTTCTGATAGGACTGTCACAACAAGTCATAATTAACTTTACTGAAAGTAGGAGTAAAAGGGTTATTCTACAGATAATTGAGGAAATAGATTATCAGGCATGATCCTGTCTGAGAAGCTTGACAAGACGGAGATCCGGGAGAAAAGACCTACCGCTACTGAAGAATAATACCTGTAGAACAACGATCCGATAAACCCAAAGTGGATCGTTAAAACTAGAGTCACCAAATACCCTCCTTGCACGAAGATCTGATGACGAGAGAGAAATCCAATCGAAGAGAAACCCAGATTCGGAGCTTCCGAGACTTCCTGAGCACAAGAAACCAGCCAACACTATCGTCAGTGACCTAAGACCGGGGTGGGAATCCCTGGCTAGGCCCTCCGACACTCAAGTTAGTGATCTCTCTTGGTGTGGAAGAAGCAGGAGGAAGAAGATGAACAGTAGTTGAAAAATTAGAGTTATGAATGTGCGCAATGATGTGAACTTACCTTGTCAACGGAGAGGATTCCCCCTTTTATACCACTTCATATAACCTCTGTAGTCATGAAGTGGACCCCGGTTTGTTAGAGTTTGTTATGAGATGACATAAGTCATGTACTTGCACAGAATAGCTTTTAAGGAATCTTCTTTGTACCCCAAATGTACCTTTTTTGTCGCCTAGTGCCTGTAGAAAAGTCTAGAAACATTCTTCCCGTCAAATTAGCAAACCTGTTATACAATCACATACTACAGATATCTTCATTAAGCTATTTATGAATATCCTTAAGATATTTGTACTCGCCCTATCTTATAAGCTATATAGAGATATATTTATCGTCCATACTTGCCTACTTTGTTCTTATTATGTTACAGACAGCCCGATATTATGTTATGATTTATATTGAACAGGATTGAACCTAAGTTATGTTCGGGCTGGTTATTGCTATTGTTCAATATAGATCCTAATCGTTCGATAATATACTATAAATTCTGTAAAGTCCTGCATCTTTTCATACCCGGGCGATCATATACACTCAACTAATACTAGTCTATGTCTAGACGTGCTAACTCAAACAATCCTGGGTTATCTATTTTAAATGTGTAAACCCGACCGATATTGGCCTATCTTTCTTAAGGTATTATCCCGACCAATATTGGCCTACCTTGCTTAAGGTATTATCCCGACCAATATTGGCCTATCTTTATCCCGACCAATATTGGCCTATCTTTATCCCGACCAATATTGTCAATATTGGCCTACCTTGCTTAAGGTATTATCCCGACCAATATTGACCTATCTTTATCTCGACCAATATTGGTCTATCTTTATCTTGACCAATATTGGCCTATCTTTATCCCGACCAATATTGGCTTATCTTTATCCCGACCAATATTGACCTATCTTTATCCCGACCAATATTGGCCTACCTTGCTTAAGGTATTATCCTGACCAATATTGGTCTATCTTTATCCCGGCCAATATTGGCCTATCTTTATCCTGACCAATATTGGTCTATTTTTATCCCAATCAATATTGGCCTATCTTTATCCCGACCAATATTGGCTTACCTTGCTTAAGGTATTATCCCGACCAATATTGGTCTATCTTTATCCCGACCAATATTGGCCTATCTTTATCCCGACCAATATTGGCCTATCTTTATCCCGACCAAAATTGGCCTATCTTTCTTAAGGTATTATCCCGATCAATATTGGCTTACTCCCCTAGATTCTATTATCTCCTTTATTCTTTTCACCAGAGACCTACTAAACCTAACCCATATCACTAGCCTTCCCTCTAAGTCTAGTCGAAGGAGGTGTCAACCGACTGACTAGACATGAGTTTTTATTTTTTTCTTATTCTTCTCCCATCTTTCTTTATTACACTTGGTAAACTGCGCACTTTTTCTAGAACTTCCTTGATTATGATTGGTTTTTCGACGCTAAGAAAATGTTGGAGGCGCACGACGAGGCGTCACCCACCCTTACATGATTCGATTTGTCGCACGACGAGGAGTCACAGTCGTCAAGCTGTTGTTGTAAGTGTTTTTAATTATATGTTATTAACTTCTTATCACTTCCTCTAACCGCATTATTATTTTGTTTATTTCCTTGCCTCAAGTCTTCATTTAGACTAGCTGCTCATTCCTCTGGAAAGGGATAATAGTAAATTAAGGGCCCAAATAGAAGTTTTGAAAGCTATTCTTCCTCCTTCCCACAATGATCTCCCTCAATTACGAGAAAAAATAGCCTTACAGAATCAACAATTGGAAGCTCTGAAGAAAGAACTACAGCATCAACACCAATTATTAGAAAACAAAGAGCTTAAGAGGAAAACCTTGGAGTTACAAGTGGATCAGTTAAACTCCAGCCTCCAGGTGTAAACTACTTTAAAGGATAAAGTTATTTCTCATAAAAATATTGTCTTAGAGAAAGTAGAGAGGCTTCACAATATTTTTCTTTTTGAGCAGGTTCAAGATTTATCATCAAAAGAATTTGCTCTTCCACAAGAGCAAGAACAAAGAAAGGCTCAGGATGCAGAGATATTCTTACACCAAAAAGAACTAGAACAACTTAAATTGGAAAGAGACACTTTCAAAGATGAAAATAATAAACTACAAGCCGAATTTCAGAGTTATAAGGAGCATGAGGAAGATGTTAGAGTGTATACTGAAAGCCTAAGTTTTTGTAAACATTTATAATAAAGAATCACATTTGGTCAAATTGTCTACATCTATTTGTAGTTGTTCAATTAATTTATATTGTAGATAACATAGTATGTGGTGTCACATACAGAAGATGATGTTATCAGTACCTATAAATTATAAACAGTAGCTCACGATCAAAATGGAAAGGAACAAACCATTGGAAGGTTGTAGGGTAATTAGGAATTAGTTTATCTTAACTATATAGTTACACTAGTATACTTAGAGTGTATTGAGTAGGACCATTAGAGGTCGTTTCTTTTATACTAACTTTATAAAGAAATAAAGACCTCAGTTATTATGGAAGTGTGTGCTCTTAATCCTAATATAATAACAAGCACATATATTTGATATTTATTTCTTTAATTTATCAATGGGTGAGATTTAGTTCGATAAATCAATAAGCCCGATAAGTTGGGAAATGATATCAATTATAGTGTGTGTTGTTGATTATAGAAGGAAACTGTGTCCTAGTAATCTAGGTTGATAATGTCCCTAAGATGACCTCATAAAGATTGTCATGTTAAACCCTGCAGGTGGACTTAGTCCGACATGACGATAAGGTTGAGTGGTACTATTCTTGGATTAAGATATTAATTAAATGAGTTGTTAGTAACTCACTTAATTAGTGGACATTCGACATCTTAAACACAGGGAGACTAACACACTCATAATAAGAAGGAGCCCAAAAATGTAATTTGGGATTGGTGCGGTAGTTCAATAATAGTTCTCTAGTAGAATGAATTATTATTGATAAAATTAAGTTGTGTGTTCGGGGCGAACACGGGATGCTTAATTTTATCGGGAGACCAAAACCAATTCCTCCTCTCGGTCCCTATCGTAGCCTCTTATTTATAGAGTACTATATCCACCTATACCCACCTTCATACCCATGATAAGGGGGCCGGCCAAGCTAGCTTCTGGATCAAGCTAGGGTCGGCTAAGCCTTGATTCATGGGTGGCCGACCCTAGCTTGAACTCAAGCTTAGGTGGTCGGCCCCCATTAAATTTAAAAGAATTTTAATTTTAAATTTTTCTTATGTGGAAGATATAATTTATTGGAGAGAATTAAAATTAAAATATCTCTTCTACAAAAGATTAAGAAAAGGGATTAGATCTCTTTCCTTATTTGTAGATAGGAAAGATATTTTATTTTTTTCTCTTTGTAAATTATTCACATGTTGAAAAATTAAAATTATAGAAATTTCTTTTTATCAACCATGAAGAGATTTTAAAAGGAAATTTTACTTTTTTAAAATTTCCGAAAACAAATAAGGAATTTTTAATTGTTGATTAAAAATTATCTTGTTTGCTCTCCATGAGGTGGCCGACCATTACATAATTAATTAGGAAATTTTATTTAATTTTTCTTAATTAATTGATGTCAAGGAAAATTAAGGAAATTTTATTGTAATTAAATTTCCTTATTTACCAAAGCTAAGGAATATAAAAGAGGGGGTTGGGGTGTCTTCATGAGACACAACCTCTATTATTCTCTCCCTCTTTTCCTTGGTGTTGTGGCCGGCCATCATCTCTCCCTCTCTTCCTCTTTGTGGTGGCCGAAACTCTTCCTTGCTTGGAGCTTTTGTGGTGGCCGGATACTACTTGGAGAAGAAGAAGAAGAAGGAGAGAAAGCTTGCATCCCTTGGAGCTTAGTTGGTGGAAAAAGTTCTTCATCCTTGGATTTTGGTGCTTGGCCGAAACTTGAAGGAAGAAGAAGAAGAAGGTGCTAGGTGGTCCTCATCTTGGAAGATCGTTGCCCACACAACGTCCGAGGTTAGAAGAGGAATACGGTAGAAGATCAAGAGGTCTTTCTAAAAGGTATAACTAGTATTTTTCCTTTCCGCATCATACTAGTTATTTTTGGAAATAATACCAAATACAAGAGGCATGTGATTCTAGTATTTCGAATTTGTTTTCGATGTTGTGTTTTTTTTAGTTTTTCTTTTCCTTGTGATTTGATTGTTCTTTTCGGTTGACCTAAAGTTATTTAAGGAAATTAAATATTAGTTTTCCTTAAAAGGCTTTGTCTAGTCGGTGGTGGTTGTTCCCATATCCAAGAAGGCCATGTGCCTCGCCACGTCAGTACTGGAAGCCAATTTTGGAAATTAATATTTAATAGAATTAATAACCTAGGTGATTTGGATCGAAAGTGTTAAGTTCCGCAGGAGATCCAAGTCTAAACCTAAAGAACAAATAGATTAAAGTTTGGATCAAACGTGTTAAGTTCCACAGGCGATCCAAGTTTAATTTAAAAGAACACATGGTAGCTAGGAAAAGGTTCAGACCTTTGTACAAAATTTTTGTACAGTGGAACCATTAGGTTTTTCGAGTAGCAACCAACAATTGGTATCAGAGCTAAGGTTTTGCCTCTGTGTATTTGGTATTAGTTTAATTATGCACATGTCATACATAATTTAGGCAGGTTAATAGTAGGATGTGCTAACTTTGTGGATGCATGATCTAACTATTATGGCTTATAGTTTTTTATATGTGTGATTGGACCCTTGGGCATGTCAAGGGCATTTATATGTGTGTGCATGATTGTATTATAAAATACAGCAGGAGTTGTATTTAGTTTTTATTAGGATTTTATTTTTGATCTAGTTACATGTACATTCCTTTTATGGAATATAGGATCGATGGATGTAAATTTTTATTTTATGTTCGATCTAGTTTACATGTACATTCCTTCGAGGAATATAGGATCGAAAAATGTAAAATTCTATTTATGTTGCGGATCGAATCTTGCAAAGCGTGGAACCTTTTTGAGGACCAGAGGCGCAGCGGAACAAGGAGCAAGATGGATGCGACAGCTCGACCCGGTGGAGGTGGCCAAATATGGCAGCAGCTTGGGATGACAACACACGGATGACAACCATAGATAAAAGTCATAATAGTTGAAAATTAGATTTTCTATTTATTGCTTTTATATTGTGCTGTGTGTGCATGTTAGTATACATGTTTAGTAGGCTAGCATAGTTAAAATTCCTCATTTATAAATAACTAAGTGGGAGAGGGATTTTAAATAAATTCTACGGTCTCCATTACTGGTTTGTAAGTGATGCAAACAAACTTGCGCGTTGGCTCTGAGTGCCTTCCTCCATATCGGATGAGCTTGTTTATGGATCACTAGAACAAACTTCCATTTTGGATGACTATAGGAAGTTAATTAAGAGCGTGTGATCTTCCCCATCGGAAGGGGCACAATCTTATTAATGGGCTTAGTGTCTAGTAATGGTATACACTTAGGCACATTTAATAGTATCCTCCCCATCGGAGTCACTGTTATTATTCATGTGACCAAAGGATACCAACTATTAATTTTATTTGTCAAAAAGTTAGGTTGACAAGATAATAAAATTAATGGGTTAAACCCTCCTTTTACAAATGTTGAATTTGTATACGTCCACACTATCGTGGCATACAAAATTCACGATGTTTTGAGGTGTTGGTTAATTTAAAATAATATTGTTTGAGGAATCAATATTATTCTAAATTTAGAGTTCTGACCAAAAGTTATTTGTGATTCTTAGGATGACTTTCAACCCACTGTCCATCATACTACAACAGAATAGACTTACTGGTCCTAACTACATAGATTGAAAAAGGAACCTGGACATTGTTCTTACTGCTGAAAGCTATAAGTTTGTACTGACTGAGCCTTGCCCTGATGCACCCACTGGTGAATCTACCCAAGAGGAGATTGAATATCATAAGAAATGGGTAAAGGCAGATGAGATGGCGCGGTGTTACATTTTGGCTTCAATGTCAAATGTATTGCAACATCAGCATCAAGATTTACCAACAACTTATGATATTATGAACAATCTCAAGGAACTCTTTGGTCATCAGGATCGGGCTTCTAGACAAGAAGCCATGAGAAAGATAATGACAGTCACCATGCAAGAGGGTACTCCTGTGAGAGATCATATCCTAAAGATGATGGCTTATCTGAACGAAATACAGATCCTTGAAGGAGAAATTGATGGGGAAACCCAGATCGATATGATCCTCCAAATACTAACTAGAAGTTTTGAGCAATTCCGCCTGAATTACAATATGAACAAAAGGGTATATTCATTGGCAGAACTACTGACAGAACTTCAGGCAGCAGAAGGTTTGTTTCGTCACAATTCTCATATTCACTATGCTGAAAATGGTTCTACTTCTAAACCGAAAGGAAAGAAGAAGAAGAAACAAGTTGGTCCAGCAAAGAAAGTGAATAAATCTCAGAGTACAGGACCTAAAGCTGGAGTGAAGAAGCCAAAAGACAAGTGCTTCATCTGCAAGCAGTCAGGGCATTGGAAGGCGGACTGTTCTCGTAGGAATCAAAACAACAAAGGTATATCTCATGCTCTAGTTGTTGAAACATGTTTAGCGGTGTTATCTACCAGCACCTGGTGTGTAGATACGGGAGTCACTGATCATGTCTGCAATTCCTTGCAGGGGTTCCAGGAAACCCGACGACTAACTGACGGAGAGATTACCGTCTACATGGGCAATGCTACTAAGGTGGCGGCTGTTGCAGTGGGAGACGTCTACTTATCTTTTAATAGAAATAGAAATTTGGTTTTAAGAAATTGTCTTTATGTACATAGTTTTAGAAAGAATTTAATTTTAGTTTCTAAACTATTTTTGGATGGATATTCAGTTTCCTTTAGTAACGATGTAGTTATTAAGAGAAATAAAGTGATTATCTGTTCTGGTGCATTAGTTGACAATTTGTATACTTTAAATCCAATTTCTCCGACAAAGCAAAACATGGAAATTTATAACTCATCTTCTAACTCTAATAAGAGAAAAGAATCTTCGGAAATGAACCAAGCATATCTTTGGCATCTAAGGCTTGGTCATATTAACTTAAGTAGGATTCAGAGGCTTATAGCCGATGGACTCTTGGGTTCATTAGAGTTGAAAAATTTTCCAACTTGTGAATCTTGCTTGGAAGGTAAAATGACCAAGAGGCCTTTCAAGGCCAAGGGGTATAGAGCCAAAGAAGTGTTAGAATTGGTTCATTCTGATTTGTGTGGTCCTATGTCTGTCCAGGCAAGAGGTGGTTTTGAATATTTTGTCTCTTTTATAGATGATTATTCAAGATACGGATACATTTACCTAATGCGCCGCAAGTCTGAGTGCTTTGATAAGTTCAAAGAATACAAGGCTGATGTGGAGAAACGACTAGGTAAAAGTATCAAGACACTACGGTCTGATCGTGGTGGCGAATACCTCTTAGGAGAGTTTAGGAATTACTTATCAGAGGCCAGGATTCAATCCCAACTGTCCGCACCTGGTACACCCCAACAGAATGGTGTGGCAGAACGAAGGAATAGGACTCTTATGCAGATGGTTAGATCGATGATGAGTTATTCAGAATTACCAAATTCGTTTTGGAGATACACTCTAGAAACAGCAGTGTACATTCTGAACTTAGTACCTTCTAAATCAGTTTCTTCTACTCCCACAGAATTGTGGAATGGGCGAAAGCCCAGTCTAAGACATATTCAGATTTGGGGTAGTCCAGCACATGTGCTGAAACCAGATGCTGATAAGTTAGAATCTCGTACAGAAGTTCGCGTGTTTGTGGAGTATCCCAGAGGAACGAAAGGTGGTTTATTTTATAGTCCTAAAGACCAGAAGGTCATTGTTAGCACCAATGCCCAGTTTTTAGAAGAAGACTATATAATGGATCACAAGCCCAGTAGCAAAGTTGTTTTAGAAGAACTTAGAGATGACACGTCTACCTTAGTACCAACAGTACAAGATGAAGTACCAGAAGAGACTGCAACACGTGTCACACATGATACACAACCACAGACTGTGCCTCGTCGTAGTGGGAGGGTTGTTAGGCAGTCTGATAGATTCATGTTTTTGGGAGAGTCTTCAGACTTGATCTCGGGTAAACATGAACCTGATCCCCGAACATATGACGAAGCACTCCAAGATATAGATGCAGCATCTTGGCAAAAGGCAATGAATTCTGAAATAGAGTCTATGTACTCTAATAAGGTCTGGGAGCTCGTAGAACCACCTGATGGTGTAAAAGCCATTGGATGCAAGTGGATCTACAAAAGGAAAAGAGGGACAGACGGGAAGGTAGAAACCTTCAAAGCTAGGCTTGTTGCGAAAGGGTACACTCAGAAAGAAGGAATCGATTATAAGGAGACCTTTTCACCGGTAGCCATACTTAAGTCTATCCGGATACTCTTATCCATTGCTGCTCATATGGATTATGAGATTTGGCAAATGGATGTCAAGACAGCTTTCCTTAATGGAAGTCTTGAAGAGAACATCCATATGAAGCAACCAGAAGGGTTTATTGAAAAAGGCAAAGAGCCTCTAGTGTGCAAGCTCAATCGGTCCATTTATGAACTGAAGCAAGCTTCAAGGTCTTGGAACATCCGGTTTAATGAAGTAATCCAGTCATATGGATTTATTCAGTGTCCGGATGAGTCTTGTGTATACAAGAAGTGTAACGGAAACGTGGTGGTATTTCTTGTACTATACGTAGATGATATTTTGTTAATTGGCAACAATGTCAAGGTATTATCGGACGTAAGGGTATGGTTGTCCAAACAATTTGATATGAAGGACTTAGGAGATTGTGCACACATTCTTGGGATCAAAGTTATAAGGGATCGCAAGAAAAGAACGTTGTGTCTGTCACAAGCTTCATATATAGATACAATCCTTGCTCGTTTTAGCATGCAGGATTCCAAGAAAGGTTTCTTACCTTTTAGGCATGGAGTAGCTCTATCTAAAGAGATGTCTCCGAAGACATCAAAGGAGATAGAGGACATGAAAGCAGTTCCTTATGCTTCGGCTGTAGGAAGCCTAATGTATGCAATGCTATATACTAGACCTGATATCTGTTTTATCGTAGGCATGGTTAGCAGATATCAGAGTAACCCTGGACAAGGACATTGGACTGCGGTAAAGCATATATTAAAGTACCTGAGAAGGACTAGAGATTATATGCTAGTTTACCAAGCAGACGATTTGCTCCCTGTGGGTTACACGGATTCAAATTTCCAATCAGATAGGGACAACAGTAAGTCTACATCAGGCTATGTGTTTACTTTAGGAGGAGGAGTCATTTCATGGAGGAGTGTTAAGCAGAAATGCGTTTCGGACTCAACCATGGAAGCTGAGTATGTAGCAGCCTTTGAGGCGGCTAAAGAAGCAGTATGGCTCAGGAACTTTCTAATGGACTTAGATGTGATTCCTGGTTTGTCCAAAATCATCACAATTTATTGTGATAATAGCGGTGCAGTTGCAAACTCGAAGGAACCACGAGCCCATGAGGCAAGTAAACATATAGAGCGCAAGTACCACCTGATACGAGATATCGTGAAGCGAGGAGAAGTTGTCATCGCCAAGATTACATCAGCAGATAACCTGACAGATCCTTTCACTAAGGCCCTTCCGGCAAAAGCTTTCGATCGACATGTGGAGGGAATGGGAATCAGATGTATGGCAGAAGAGATGGCAGCTTAGTCATTAGTATAAGTGGGAGATTGTTAGAGTGTATACTGAAAGCCTAAGCTTTTGTAAACATTTATAATAAAGAATCACATTTGGTCAAATTATCTACATCTATTTGTAGTTGTTCAATTAATTTATATTGTAGATAACATAGTATGTGGTGTCACATACAGAAGATGATGTTATCAGTACCTTATAAATTATAAACAGTAGCTCACGACTAAAATGGAAAGGAACAAACCATTGGAATGTCGTAGGATAATTAGGAATTAGTTTATCTTAACTATATAGTTACACTAGTATACTTAGAGTGTATTGAGTAGGACCATTAGAGGTCGTTTCTTTTATACTGACTTTATAAAGAAACAAAGACCTCAGTTATTATGGAAGTGTGTGCTCTTAATCCTAATATAATAACAAGCACATATATTTGATATTTATTTCTTTAATTTATCAATGGGTGAGATTTAGTTCGATAAATCAATAAGCCCGATAAGTTGGGAAATGATATCACTTATAGTGTGTGTTGTTGATTATAGAAGGAAACTGTGTCTTAGTAATCTAGGTTGATAATGTCCCCAAGATGAGCTCATAAAGATTGTCATGTTAAACCCTGCAGGTGGACTTAGTCCGACATGACGATAAGGTTGAGTGGTACTATTCTTGGATTAAGATATTAATTAAATGAGTTTTCAGTAACTCACTTAATTAGTGGACATTCGACATCTTAAACACAGGGAGACTAACACACTCATAATAAGAAGGAGCCCAAAAATGTAATTTGGGATTGGTGCGGTAGTTCAATAATAGTTCTCTAGTAGAATGAATTATTATTGATAAAATTAAGTTGTGTGTTCGGGGCGAACACGGGATGCTTAATTTTATCGGGAGACCAAAACCAATTCCTCCTCTCGTTCCCTATCGTAGCCTCTTATTTATAGAGTACTATATCCACCTATATGCACCTTCATACCCATGATAAGGGGGCCGGCCAAGCTAGCTTCTGGATTAAGCTAGGGTCGGCCAAGCCTTGATTCATGGGTGGCCGGCACTAGCTTGAACTCAAGCTTAGGTGGCTGGCCCCCATTAAATTTAAAAGAATTTTAATTTTAAATTTTTCTTATGTGAAAGATATAATTTATTGGAGAGAATTAAAATTAAAATATCTCTTCTACAAAAGATTAAGAAAAGGGATTAGATCTCTTTCCTTATTTGTAGATAGGAAAGATATTTTATTTTTTCTCTTTGTAAATTATTCACATGTTGAAAAATTAAAATTATAGAAATTTCTTTTTATCAACCATGAAGGGATTTTAAAAGGAAATTTTATTTTTTAAAATTTCCGAATCCAAATAAGAAATTTTTAAATGTTGATTAAAAATTATCTTGTTTGCTCTCCATGAGGTGGTCAGCCATTACATAATTAATTTGGAAATTTTATTTAATTTTTCTTAATTAATTGATGTCAAGGAAAATTAAGGAAATTTTATTGTAATTAAATTTCCTTATTTACCAAAGCTAAGGAATATAAAAGAGGGGGTTGGGGTGCCTTCATGAGACACAACCTCTATTATTCTCTCCCTCTTTTCCTTGGTGTTGTGGCCGGTCATCTTCTCTCCCTCTCTTCCTCTTTGTGGTGGCCGAAACTCTTCCTTGCTTGGAGCTTTTGTGGTGGCCGGATACTACTTGGAGAAGAAGAAGGAGAAGGAGAGAAAACTTGCATCCCTTGGAGCTTAGTTGGTGGAAAAAGTTCTTCATCCTTGGATTTTGGTGCTTGGCCGAAACTTGAAGGAAGAAGAAGAAGAAGGTGCTAGGTGGTCCTCATCTTGGAAGATCGTTGCCCACACAACGTCCGAGGTTAGAAGAGGAATACGGTAGAAGATCAAGAGGTCTTTCTAAAAGGTATAACTAGTATTTTTCCTTTCCGCATCATACTAGTTATTTTTGGAAATAATACCAAATACAAGAGACATGCGATTCTAGTATTTCGAATTTGTTTTCGATGTTGTATTTTTTTTTAGTTTTTCTTTTCCTTGTGATTTGATTGTTCTTTTCAGTTAACCTAAAGTTATTTAAGGAAATTAAATATTAGTTTTCCTTAAAAGGCTTTGTCTAGTCGGTGGTGGTTGTTCCCATATCCAAGAAGGTCGTGTGCCTCGCCACGTCAGTACTGGAAGTCAATTTTGGAAATTAATATTTAATAGAATTAATAACCTAGGTGATTTGGATCGAAAGTGTTAAGTTCCGCAGGAGATCCAAGTCTAAACCTAAAAGAACAAATAGATTAAATTTTGGATCAAACGTGTTAAGTTCCGCAGGCGATCCAAGTTTAATTTAAAAGAACACATTGTAGCTAGGAAAAGGTTCAGACCTTTGTACAAAATTTTTGTACAGTGGAACCATTAGGTTTTTCGAGTAGCAACCAACAGAAGACCGATGGGAGGACAAGCATTTAGCCTATCTGAGGTCTTCGAAGTTTAATGATGAATATGTCCGCCGTATAATAGGGACTTTAAATCATTCCGTGATAGGGGTTATTCAATAATTAAGGGAAGGTGATTATCTATCTTGAGAACCCTCATCTCTATTCATAAACCGTCACAGACTTAATCAGGAATTGTCCAAAAATTTGACAAGCAATTTTGAGTAAGCATGATTATGTATTCATAAAAGACTTGTAATTAAATACTTGCATTTTTATAAAAATTTGTACTTACCTGCTTTCCTGACCTTGTTATCTTGCTACTGCTTCCTTTGAGATGTTTGTGAGAATAAGTACTATCTTGTTCAAGAATTCTTTCTTATTTCTCGAAGTTAGGCACTGTTTTGATAAACTCCTCCATTTGTGGTATCTTAATTGATCATATGATTTTGAACAATAAAACTTTCCATAAACTCCTTGAACTTCAATCAGGCATGACTATATATATATATAAGATTCCATCCGTATTCCAGAAGGGTGTATAATCCCGAGCAACTTCATGTGAAAAATTCCCTAGGATTTATGCACTCCGGTGGGGAGTATAACCTCGGGCGATTTTAGATAAAGAACTCCATATGATTGTAACTTTTGATCGGGTACGTGATCCTGAGCAGTAATATATAAGTAAATCATACGAATCTAATAAGACTATGAATTCTGATTCTGACCGGGAGTATAATTTTGAATGATTATATATAAAGAACTCCATATGATTATAACTTCTGATCAAGTGTTTGATCCTGAGCAGTAATATATAAGGAAATCATAAGAACCTCATAAGACTATGAATTCTGATTCTGACCGGGAGTATAATTTTGAATGATTATATATAAAGAACTCCATATGATTGTAACTTCTGATCAAGTGTTTGATCCTGAGCAGTAATATATAAGGAAATCATAAGAACCTCATAAGACTATGAATTCTGATTCTGACCGGGAGTATAATTTTGAATGATTATATATAAAGAACTCTATATGATTGTAACTTCTGATCAAGTGTTTGATCCTGAGCAGTAATATATATAAGGAAATCATAAGAACCTCATAAGACTATGAATTCTAATTTTGACCGGGAGTATAATTTTGAATGATTATATATAAAGAACTCCATATGATTGTAACTTCTGATCAAATGTCTGATCCCGAGCAGTAATATATAAGGAAATCATAAGAATCTCATAAGACTATGAATTCTGACAGGAGTATAATTTTGAAAGAATTCCCTCTAAATTTTGAATCCTGGTCAGGAGTGTAATTCTGAGTGACAAAGAAATCCAGATGCCTTTGAATTTCGATCAGGCGTGTGATCCCGAGTGGTTCGGGTCCACAAATTATTGTGTTGTATCAATCTCGCATGATTTTACTCATAATAGTTTAAAGTCTCCGGTTCCTCCCATGAAGACCCGTCCAAGTTACTTCATGAGATTTCCCGATCGACTATGCTTTTATGATAGTTTAAAGTCTCCGGTTCCTCCCATGAAGACTCATCCGAGTTACTTCATGAGATTTCCCGATCGACTAAGCTTTTATGATAGTTTAAAGTCTCCAGTTCCTCCCATGAAGACCCGTTCGAGTTACTTCATGAGATTTCCCGATCGACTATGCTTTTATGATAGTTTAAAGTCTCCGGTTTCTCCCATGAAGACCCGTTCGAGTTACTTCATGAGATTTTCCGATCGACTAAGCTTTTATGATATTTTAAAGTCTCCAGTTCCTCCCATGAAGACCCGTCCGAGTTACTTCATGAGATTTCCCGATCGACTATGCTTTTATGATAGTTTAAAGTCTCTGGTTCCTCCCATGAAGACTCGTCCGAGTTATTCCGGTTCCTCCCATGAAGACCCGTCCGAGTTACTTCATGAGATTTCCCAATCAACTATTATTTGAGGGAAAATTACTTGCACCAACCTTGTGATGTTTTTAACGTCTTTGAGAATCCTTAAGGAAGTCTGGTCGGTTTCTACTTAAAGCCCCCAATTGACAGATACTTGAGCGGACTTTGCTGCCTGGGATATTGCTGTTAATAATAGTTTCGCCTTTAATAACGATCCCTATTTGCTTTCTTATTTTTCAAAACAAAATAGTCTTCTATATGATGGTTGCTGGTCTTGTGATAAGTGCACCATCTTCTTGGTGCTTCTTGCTGCATCTCCACATGTTGTATTGCTTGTGGACGATATTCTGGATGATGATGGGGTGGGTGAATTACTCAAGGTCCTCTTGGTGGAGGAACAAGAGCAGGAGTTTTCTCCTTAATAGGAGCAGGAGAAAAAGTGGTATCTTCTTTTCGGCGTGCAGCCTGAGCTTCTTCGACATTAATAAACTCAGTAGTACGTTCAATTAATAAGTCAAAATTGGCAGGAGGATTTCTCACCAGATCTTTAAAGAAATTATTATCATTTAAGCCTTAAGAAAAAGCACTTACCAATATCTCAATGGTAGCATTGGGCACATCGATGGCTACCTGATTGAATCTCTTAATATAGGCTCTAATAGACTCTTTAGATCCTTGTTTAATTGAAAACAAGCTCCAAGGAGTTTTATGATACCTCTTGTTATTGAAAAATGATGCAAGAAAACCTTCTTGAAATCTTTAAACCTTCGGATAAAATTCCCCGGCAATCTTTTAAACCAGC
The DNA here is from genome assembly GCF_018446385.1 of Zingiber officinale. Taxonomy (NCBI): domain Eukaryota; kingdom Viridiplantae; phylum Streptophyta; class Magnoliopsida; order Zingiberales; family Zingiberaceae; genus Zingiber; species Zingiber officinale. Next base: position 110,033,613 of record NC_056001.1, on the reverse strand, counting down.
GTTGAGCTGCTCCTCCGAGTGTTGTAAAGAACATCCGACACTTTACTCCATCAGAAAATTACTGCAATAATACTACATTCTCAAATTTTAATAGATAATCTTCTAGATCTATGGTTACAGAGTATTCACTGATCTGATGATTTTGATATCTCTTAGGAAGTGGATCGTCTAGTACACTTTGAGAGAACGGAGAAATAACTCTCTCTGGTGAGCTATCACTAGCCACCATCATTTTAGCTCTGCGCTTTTCTTTGTCTGGCGCCTCGCCAGAAGATTCTTGGAATACATGTCTTCGTCCTCCCTGTCCCAAAGGAGTACGAAGGAAAGCTCGAGGACGCCTAGTCGGAGAAGCTATAGCCGGGGGAAATATACATGTTCTCCTTCTTCTGGCTCCTTTCCCTTCCGGCGCTCAGTAGTCGAAATCACCGGATTATGAGCTACCGGCGGAGTAGCCCCAGTATGAGCTTGATGTTGTTGTTGTTGTTGTTGCAAAGCTTTCTATACATGAGTATTAATGAGAAAATCCAGATCTTCGCAGCTAATAGTGAGTAGATTTGATTTTCCAGCCTCTTCCATCTTGTAGTCTCAGATTCAGGTGAAGTTCCCACAGACGGTGTCAAATTTGATCCTGTCTGAGAAGCTTGACAAGATGGAGATCCGGGAGAAAAAACCTACCGCTGCTGAAGAATAATACCTGTAGAACAACGATCCGAGAAACCCAAAGTGGATCGTTAAAACTAGAGTCACCGAATACCCTCCTTGCACGAAGATCCGATGACGAGAGAGAAATCCAATCGAAGAGAAACCCAGATTCGGAGCTTCCGAGACTTCCTGCGCACAAGAAACCAGCCAACACTATCGTCAGTGACCTAAGACCGGGGTGGGAATCCCTGGCTAGGCCCTCCGACGCTCAAGTTAGTGATCTCTCTTGGTGTGGAAGAAGCAGGAGGAAGAAGATGAACAGTAGTTGAAAAATTAGAGTTATGAATGTGCGCAATGATGTGAACTTACCTTGCCAACGGAGAGGATTCCCCCTTTTATACCACTTCATATAACCTCTGTAGTCATGAAGTGGACCCCGGTTTGTTAGAGTTTGTTATGAGATGACGTAAGCCATGTACTTGCACAGAATAGCTTTTAAGGAATCTTCTTTGTACCCCAGATGTACCTTTTTTGTCACCTAGTGCCTGTAGAAAAGTCTAGAAACATTCTTCCCGCCAAATTAGCAAACCTGTTATACAATCACATACTACAGATATCTTCATTAAGCTATTTATGAATATCCTTAAGATATTTGTTCTCGCCCTGTCTCATAAGCTATATAGAGATATATTTATCGTCCATACTTGCCTACTTTGTTCTTATTATGCTACAGACAGCCCGATATTATGTTATGATTTATATTGAACAGGATTGAACCCAAGTTATGTTCGGGCTGGTTATTGCTATTGTTCAATATAGATCCTAATCGTCCGGTAATATACTATAAATTCTGTAAAGTCCTGCATCTTTTCATACCCGGGCGATCATATACACTCAACTAATACTAGTCTATGTCTAGATGTGCTAACTCAAACAATCCTGTTTTATCTATTTTAAATGTGTAAATCCGACCGATATTGGCATATCTTTCTTAAGGTATTATCCCGACCAATATTGGCCTACCTTGCTTAAGGTATTATCCCGACCAATATTGTCCTATCTTTATCCCGACCAATATTGGCCTATCTTTCTTAAGGTATTATCCCGACCAATATTGGCCTACCTTGCTTAAGGTATTATCCCGACCAATATTGGCCTATCTTTATCTCGACCAATATTGGTCTATGTTTATCTCGACCAATATTTGTATATCTTTATCCCGACCAATATTTGTCTATCTTTATCCCGACCAATATTGACCTATCTTTTTCCCGACCAATATTGGCCTACCTTGCTTAAGGTATTATCCCGACCAATATTGGCCTATCTTTATCCCGTAATTGCTCAATGGCTCCTTCAACTCCGCAGTATAAGCTGTCAAAATAGATTTTACAATCGGCCTATTGAATTTAGTAGATCTAATTACGGTTGTGGCTCGTTCCTTGAAACGATCATCTTCACCAGCTTTGTAAATAACTAGGGTTGTTTGGGAAGTCTTCAATTCGGCATCTTTAGTGGAGACCTCCATTTTAATTGTGTTCAAGGAGACGTTTAAAGAAGCTATTTCATCCTCTTTCAAATGTAAAGTTTTGAGTTTATCAGCTAAGGCAGACTCATAATCAGACTTCAGTTTGTTGGTCTCAGTAATTTGCTTCTCTAATTTAGAAGATAACTCAGTGTTGAGGGTCGTAGCTAATTTAAATTGAGATTGAAGGCTCTCAAGCTGAGCTTCATACTATTTCCTAGATTCTTCTGAAAGTTTGGTAGAGGACATCTCAGCAACCTGTTGTTTAAGCTTCTCGTTCTCTGAATATAAGTTGTTTATTAGTCGAGCCAGACCCATATTGGTCATCCATCGCTAAGAACATAAGAATGGGTCATAAAATAGTCAGGGATAAACCATAAAGAAATAATAGTAAACATACCTTGGTTTCCTCATGGGAAAATTGATCAATTATCTCGAAAGGGGTAAGCCCTCCAAAGAGTGGGCGAATTTCCTCCCGGGTAGTAGTGAAAGAACCTCCCAGCAATATAGGGAGGACAGGAACAGAGGAAGAACTTATAGAAAAGGAAGAGGTTGGAATAGAAGGGGGAGCGAAAACCAAATAAGAAGAGGATAAAGTAGGTAAAGACCTAGCTTCTGGAAGAGATAGGGGAAAAGTAAAAGAAGTACCACCGGGGGCAATACTGCTGGAAGAAGGAGAGGAAGAGAAAATAAGGGAAGAACAAAGATCAACCAAAGTAGGCTCAGTAGGGGGAAGGGTAGTAGGAGTGATAACCATGATTTTGCTACATTATTTTAATTCATAATGCATGTTTTTATTGGACTATTTACAGCATAATCTCACATTTAGATTGCATTTCATAATTTGCATGTGATCTTGGACTTAATTGTAAATTAGCCTATTTTCATGGTATTTTGGTGCTAATATTTGTTTATTATTTTGTAGGCATCAAAAGGGTCATGGACCCGATCAGATTGGACCACACTTGGGCTCAAATCTAGGGCAAGATGAGGCGATCAAGACCTGGATCGATTTGGACCATCCGTTGAAGATCAAGCAGATCTGAGCCATCCGTCAAGCATCTAGTCCATCCGACCTAATGAGGAGTACATCTGGACCATAGATGAAGATCAGTACCTTTTGATCCAGATCTGAGATGTTTTCCACCGTTGATCAAGCACCGAGAATCCTCAGCCGTCCGATCAGAACTGAAGTGATTTAAAACCTACGTGAGAAGCTACAGTGCTTGGGCTCAGGCGTTCGCGATTTTGGATACAGTGTTTCTTCTTCCTCGCAGCGTCGGTCGCAGCTCCCATTCCCGATTCCAGATCCAGATCTTCTTCTTCTTCAACGACGGCGATCCTGAGCTTCCGACGTCCATCTTCCGGCGATCAGAGAGTGTTGAGGGAGGTTTCTCGGTGCGTCTCGGCTTTGTTCCACCGTCGCGATCTTGTTTGAGGGAGGTTTCTTGGACAACGATTTTCGCATCCAACTGAGCTCAGAGGGAGGTTTCTTTGAGTCTTAGATCCGTTTTCGTTCTCCATTCCGCAGCAAAACTTGGATGAATTGGCCATTTGATCCGATTTGCACATTCACAGAGTCAAGCTCTGTTTCCTCGGTTGTTGGGATTATCAGGCGATTAGGAGTTTGAGGGGAGGTTTCCAAGGACGATGAGCATCTACTGGTAATAGTTGGAAGTTTGGTGATAGCTGTTGGGTGTTGAGGGGAGGTTTCCGATGCACCTTTGTTTTCACAGCAGAGTGAAGAATTTTGAGTTCCGGGTTTGAGTTGAGGAATGTTTTAGGGTTAGATTTCTTTGTTTTAGTCTTTGAATTGTGATCGACCTGCTCAGATCTTCAGATCTGAATCCTTACGTTGCAATTTAATTCTTGTTTGAGTTTTTGTAATTCCAATTTCAATTTCTGTTTGCAACCCCGACCTTGATGAATTTTTGCAATTGATTTCTTTTCGATTTAGACTTTGTAAAATTGTTTACTGTTAGTATGTAGGTTTTAGGTTATTTAGTTAGCAATTTAGTAATTAAGACAATCAATCTTTGAGGCTATGATCTTGTTTAGTGTTGGTTGCTTAATCTGATGTTTGGATTGTTTACCTCTATTCTTTGTTATTGAGAACGAATTTCTTGAGATTAATTGTTGATTGTGATTGAGTATAGAAGATTTGGTGATAGAGTTGAGTTTTAACTTTCAATGTGATGGTGATGGAATGTTAGGTTCGGTTCTTGAAATTGCAATAAGATTTTGAATGTAACGTGGTTAGATGAAAATGAACTTTCTTTGATGCTATTCTTGGTCTAGTTGAAATTAGATTTTGATGGGAATCAATTCTAGAACACTTTCACACATTTTGCTAGTAACCCTTGGAAAAAAAAATACGACTTGGGACTCGTTGCTACAACGCCTGTATTAAATTTAATGAGTTTCAATTTTAATTAATTTGATGTGCCACGTGACATGAAAATGGCTAACATCAACCAAAGTAAAACCTAGCTTCTGGAAGAGATAGAGGAAAAGTAAAAGAAGTACCACCGGGGGCAATACTGCTGGAAGGAGAGGAAGAGAAAATAAGGGAAGAACAAAGATCAACCAAAGTAGGCTCAGTAGGGGGAAGGGTAGTAGGAGCAACACCTTCTGAAAGTAACTCCTCAGCAGAAAGGATGAGTCTCCTTTTAGAAGGGGGAGCTTTGGTGAGTTTGCGTCCCGGGCGTTTGCCAGGGACAACCTCAGTAGGGGATTTTTCTGAGATTACAGGGGATGTAAGTTCAATAATAGGAACAAAAGTGGTGGGTAAAGGAGCAATAGCCACGGACGAAGAAGTAGCTGGCAAAGGGATAGTAGAAGTTTCTGCAGGAAGGCCCTCAGAAACCTCAGGAACCACCTAGGAGCTGGAAGCTTCGACCAGAGGAACCGAAACTCCAATTGAGGATGGTGGATTAATTGCAGCAAGAAGCTGTTGCTCTTTAGCAAGAAGTTCGGCCTCTTCTATACGTAGTTCTTCATCGATCAGAGCAACATAAAAACCAGCCACTACACAAAATAGAAGAAAGGGTTTTAGTTAGTAAAAATTAATAGGAGAAGAAACAGAACTTTACCTAAGGAGCCGTGTATCTTAAATTTGACCGGGCTCAAACCAAACAGATACAGAAGGTCGCTCCATAGCCATTTAATGATAGAAAGGTGACGACATAGCAATTTTTCACAATAAAGGGGAAAAGAATGATGAAGATGAAACTCCTTGATATCAGGTAAAGGAGGTAAAGAAGATCTCCAAGCATGGGACCAAGGAATAGGTCCAGGAAACTTTATAAAGAAGAAGCGAGATTTCCAGGCTTTAAGAGAAGAAGGCATGTCATCAAAAAGGACCATCTTAGTCCGAGATTGGAAAAGAAAAACACCTGGCTCTGCCACCTTTGGATAGGAAAACATGAAAATATTTTGAGGAGTAGGAGGAATATCAAATGTATGAAACAACATGTATGTGCCACACAAATAATGAAAGGCATTAGGCACAAACTGTTGAAGAGGAATGTCAAAATATTGGCTTACATCGATCAGAAAAGGAGGAATGGGAAACCATAAACCCCCTATCAACTGATCTCTAAAGAAAGTTATACAGTTAGCAGGAGGATGGTGAGGATGCTCATCTGGTTTAGGAATTATGATGTCATATTCTCTAGGAATTTCATATTACCTACGAATAGCAAGCTTAGCATCCTTATTGAAAGAGGATGAAATTTGAGCATACCAGGGGGAAATCATTCCTTCAGCCAAAGATAGAAGTAAGGAATAACATAAAAACGAGTCACTTACTGAGAGTTGAAAGAGAAGAGCACTGGAAGGAGACAATCGTGAAGATTGATCAAAAGATTACTGTAAAGAAGAAGCGCTAAGGCAGGGAAGGCGGGGCAAAGTCGACAAGAAGATGAAAGGTTTAGGGTTGAAAGAACATACAACCACTGTTAGATCAGAATATCTTTTTTCAACGAACACTGTTAATTGTGAAAGCGTGCAAACGTCGGCATTACAAAGAAGAGGGAAAATACACGCATCATATGGCCAATAATGGGCATTTAGGATGGACACAACAAATCGAATCATGTAGGGGTTGGTGACGCCTCGTTGTGCGCCTCCAACGTTGTCTCACCATTGAAGGGCCAGGCACAATCAAGGAAATTCGGGAAAGTGGGCGCAGTTTACCAAGTGCAATAAAGAAGGATGTAAGGGGATAGTAAAACCATACAAAGCCTAATCAGTCGGTTATATCTCTTTTTGACTAGAATCAAAGAAGAGGCTGATGACATGGGTTAGGTTTTGAGGTCTCTTGGCTCGACCGAAAGGGGGAAATATTGATTGGGTATTACAGATCGGGCGGGTATAGAGGCCTTTAACTTTATATGGTCCGTGTTGTAATATTGATTGACCAAATGAAAAATATTGGACGGAATAAGAAGACACTTAATCTTATATAATTTACAGCACATAAATGACTAAATAAGTACGGATTAAGGTGAAGTCTGGCCAATTTCCTGGCGTTGGAGGTTTTCGTGATAGGAAGAGCCTAATTTGACTTAATCTAGTGCAGCCTACAGAAAGTTCACCTGATCTCTTAGAAGGTTCGTCCATGGTCGTGGGTGAAGTACTGGCCGAATTAATATAGTTATAGAGGGTAGATCAATATCGGTTAGGTTAACATGTTTATAAGAGATAGGCCAATATCGGTTGAGTTAATACACCTATAAAAGATAGGTCAGTATCGGCCAAGGTCAAAGGGGTTGATTAAGTATAATATATTGATCACATTGGAGGCATTTAGAATTATATGACTTAAAGCATATCATCAGTTAAATAAAAACAAGTAAGTTCTGCACACACTTAATAGGCAAAGCTCGATTGAGCACGTACTATTGCTAAAACTGTGTAACTCAACTAAACATAAATTCATGTCTAGTCAGTCGACTGATACCTCCTTTGACTAGACTTGAAGGGAATGCTAGTGATATAGGTTAGGTTTAATAGGTCCTCAGAGGGAAGAAGAAAAGAGATAGCAGGATTAAACAAGCATGGATATCGGCTGGGATAATACCTCAAGAAAATAGGTCAATATCAACCGGGATAATACCTCAAGAAAATAGGTCAATATCGGTCGGGATAATACCTCAAGAAAGAAAATAGGTCAATATCGGTCGGGATAATACCTCAAGAAAATAGGTCAATATCGACCGAGATAATACCTCAAGAAAATAGGTCAATATCAGTCGGGATAATACTTTAAGAAAGATTGGTCAATGTCGGCCGGGTTTGCACTTTAAGATAGATGGCCGGGATTGTCTGAATTAGTACATCTAGATATAGACTAGTATGGGTCGGATGTATATGATCGCTTGGGTATATAAAGAAACAAAGCCATACATAATTTATAATATATTATTGGACGAATAGTACATAGGTTGAATAGTAATAACACGGCCGAACATAACGTAGGTTCAATTCCGTCCGATACAAATCATAGTATAATATCGGGTTGTCTATAATATAGCAAAAACAGGGTAAGCAGGCATGAGCGATAAATATACCTCGATATAATTTATATGACAGGGCGAGAACAAATATTTCGGGAATATTCATAGATAGCTTATAAAAATATCTGCAGCATGTGATTGTATAACAGGTTGATTAATTTGGCGGGAAGGATGTTTCTAGACTCTTCTGTAAGTACTAAGCGACAAAAAGGGTACATCTGGGGTACAAGAAATATTCTTTAAAAACTATTTTATGCAAGTACATGGCTTATGTCATCTCATAACAAACTCTAACAAACCAGGGTCCACTTCATGACTATGGAGGTTAGGTGAAGTGGTATAAAAAGGAGAATCCTCTCCATTGGCCAGGTATGCTCACGCTCACAACACACATAGTCATCTATTGCAAACCCTAATTTAAAGTTATTGTTCATCTTCTTCCTTCTTCCTTCTGCTCCACCAAGAAAGATCACTAACTTGAGCGTCGGAGGGCCTAGCCAGGGATTCCCACCCTGGTCATAGGTCGCTGACAATAGTGTTGGCTGGTCTCTTGTGCGCAGGAGGTCGTTAAAGCTCCAGGTCCTGGTATTCTTCAAGGGATTCTTCATTCCGCCCTTGGGTCTTTGCATAAGGAGGCATTCTGTGGCTTTTTTCTTCCAGATCCGCTTTGGTTTTCTCGGATCGAAAGTCCTCAGTCCTCAGGTATTCTTTTTCATCAACAGTAGGTTCTCTCCCCGGTTTTCCGTTTTGTTAAGTTTCTCAAACAGGATCACCGTTGCTTACTCTAACTCGATAATGAATTTTTTATCACTATTCACCCCCCTCTAGCGACTTCTACGATCCAACAATATTTACAAACAACGGAAAAGAAAGGGTGGATCAGGAACCACAGACCGGTGGTAAATTGGTCTTTGAAAAATGTTACAAAATCAGACGACGGTTCGATCGGACGGTCAAAAGCAGAGGGGAGACCAATTTGATAGTTAGGCAGAATTTCATATGCAGACCTCAAACTCTCCGCATCGCCTGCGTCGAACCTAGACTCGATGGAAGTATACCAGAGTCCAGGGACGACGACGAGAGGCTGAGATGAGCTTGCCATCGAAAGAACGAAAGAATAGGATCGAAGATGAACGATAAACGAACACTAGACTAAATCGATCGAGGAAGATCACACAGAATCAATCAAAGAAGCGGGAGATTACCGGAGTACAGGGAGATCACCAGCGAAGAAGCGGAATGCCACAGCGGCGAAGCTTGAAGATGAAGGCACGAAGTGGAGAAGACGATGGTACACGCGAGGCTTATAAACTTCATGGTCGGTCGCTCTCAACCGTCCAATCCAAGGTTTCGAAAACTTAGAAGAAGATCTAACCGTGGAAACCAAAAAGGCGCTAGTCACATCAACAGAGGATATCCGCTTATCTTGTGAGGCGTGCGACGGCAGAAAGAGGGCCACGTGGCATACGGTTACCAGACAACATTTAATGAACTTAATTAAAAGGGATGGTCGCGTGCTCGGCCATAATTGTCAAGGATTTGCATAGGTTTCAAGAAATATGAATGAAGTCAGCATCGACCGCTCTCGCTCAATGAAGCGCATTTGGAAAATTCTCGAAAGTGTTACCGTTCATCATCTCGATCTACATAAGGTTACCGAACCGATCGTCCATTTGCCATGGTTAGACAACGACCGAGCAGCGTTGGTTGATGCACCGATCATATACTAGGGACCGAACACTCCGATCGGATGTAGAACTCACCAAGGAAACTAGTGGTCCAGTCAGTCGGACATGCAACCTCCTTCGACTAGACTTGAAGGGGAGGCTTGTGATGCAGCGATAAAGGGGAGCCCACTTGTCACGGGTCAATTGACGCGGTGTCGGTCAAAGTCAAGACGGTCAACATCGGGGCTTAAGGAAAGAGCCTCGGCTAAAGGTGGTCGTCTGGTTATCCCGGTTGGCAAAGGAGTGGCAGAGTGGATCACCCGGCCAGTCAGACAAATAAACATCATGGGCCGGTCGGACGAATGGACAACCCGTAGTTGGTTGGCAGGAAAATGAGCCTCTCGGACCGCCCGTCCGACAGAAAAATGAGTCGCTTCGACCGCTCGTCTGGCGCAAGAATGACACTACACACGAGGATACGAGAAAACAAAAGAGAACGCTCTGTCTATCATCAAAACGAAGAAGAACACTCCATTTATCATTAATGCACAGAAGTCAAGATAAAGAAACCTTCCTCTGGCAATTAATATCATTAAATAAGGGCAGATGAATGATCACAAAGAAAGGTATAAAAGGGTACATCAGGTATGAGGAAAGGCAAGATTGATCATTTTTTTTATTACTCATTCTCTCTTTCTGATTTTGACTTGAGCGTCGGAGGACCAACGCCAAAGACCCTTGCCTTGGTTTGGTTTTGTTTTGCAGGAATGAAGTCTTCATCCCATTAGTGGTCACCCCATCCTTGGCTTTCTAGCTTTCTTCATTCAGACAAGATCATAACTATATATATTATTATTATTATTATTATTTTTAAAATTAATATTTTTTAAGAGGAATATTATATGGACTCATACACTCTACAGTGTCCAAATCTTTGGATTTTATTATTATTATTATTTTAAAAATTAATATTTTTTAAAGAGGAATATTATATTATGTGAGTATTTAAAATTTTTAATTTTGAACACTAAGAGAAGTTGGAATCCTAAAAGAAAAAATTTTATTGACTCTAATCTATTATAACTTTACTCTTAAATTTTAAAATCTTGAACTTTAAATACATATAATATTATAGTATCTAAATTTTTTAATTTTGAAAAGTATAATTCAAGAGGGAAGCTTGAATCTTAGAGGAAAAATCTATTGACTCAAACTCATTATAATAATCCAACTCTTAAATTTTAAAATCTTGAATCCTAAATACATATATTATACTTTCAAAAAATTAAAAAAATAACATTATGGATTGATCCAGGCGCCTAAGTCAATCTAGGCACCTGGAGTCAATCCAGGTGTCCTGGGCCTGTAGGGTTGCACGGTGTAGAGTCTGCAGTATAGTAAATTCTTGTGTGTGTATATACACAGTCCTACTCTGCTACGATATCCAGACGTCTGGATTCAATTTTTTTTATATCAATATTTTTCTTAAAAAGGAATACTATACCAGTGAACATCTAAAATTTTTAATCTCGAACACTATAAACTAAGAGAGAAGCCTGAACCCTAGAGAAAATCTTATTGGCTTAAACTCATTATAACTCAATTCCTAAATTCTAAAATCTTGACCCCTAAATATATATAATATAAATTTTAAAATATTAAACCCTAAATACATATAATATACCCCGTGAGTATCTAAAATTTTTAATTTTGAACATTATAACTCAAAAAGGGACGCTTGAACCATAAAGGGAAAATCTTATTGACTCAAACCCATTATAACCCAACTCCTTAATCCAAAACTTTTAAACCCTAAATACATATAATATACCCATAAAAATAAACAAAGAATAAAAAAATATTCCGATTGAATCTAGGACATGGATTGAATCCAAGCGCTTGGATTCAATCCCAGGTGCCTAGATTCAATCCAGGCGCCCGGGGTTCGTAGGGTCGCGCGACAGTGAGTTTGCAGCATAGTAAACTCATTCGTGTATATATACAGAGCCGACCCTGGGCTAGCTACCAAGGCCCTTGCCCAGGGCCCAAAAATACTAAGGGCCCAAAAAATATAAATAAATATATATATATTTTTTAATAAAATTTTTATTCTTTCTCACCCTCGCGTTTCTCGTTGCCCGTTGCCAAAGCCATCTCTGAAGCGATGAAGGCCTAGCTCTCTCGACTCTCACCTTCATGACGATTCTCCTCGGCTACCATCCTCACCGACCCCGACGTCTCCAGCGCCTTTAACCTTACCATCGAGAGGATATCGCCAGCATCGCTAACCTCAATGGCTGCTCCTCCAGTCCTCCGATCAGTAATCATTTTTATCGATTTGGGCAACCGCGGTCCGCGACCAGATCTCGATTCTTCGCCTAGTTAATTAGGGTTTTAATTTGTTGCTTGATTAGGCAATTGATTGGGGTTTATATACCTGGATTTTACCAAAATTTCAACTTTTGCTTTTCAATTTGCAATTTTGCATCGAATTTGTTCAGTACAACCCCCTTATCAAACCTCCTTACTCCCTCTTTCACTCGAGATTAGTAAGAAGAGCAATCTGAGGAAGGATGCTCTTGTGGCTGTTATGGCGGCACAATCATAGCCATACGGGCACAACGCAAGCAGAGGAAAAAATGATAAGGCGAGGGGCATAATTGATAGAGAGAAGAGGGAGGAGATGAATAGTAAGATTAGAGCTTTATCCGTCAATTGAGGAGGGAGGCCACAAGGGCGTCTTCTTCATTGAGAAGAAGCGAGGGAAGGCCAATTCCAAGAAGTTGCTCCCCTTATCATCCATGAGGCCCTCAATGAGAGAATCATTGTCCTCCCATTATCTTAGTACAACCCCCTTATCAAATCAAGGGAAGAAAAAAAACATCACCTAAGTAAATACAAGTCAAGCAAAAAAAAAAAAAACGTGTTAGATTGTTTTTTATTAATTCAAAATTTTAAAATTTACATACCAAAATTATACTTCCATTTTTCTTCCATAATCAAGATGTCTCTTCCACCATATTTTTTTTGTTCTCTTATCCATTTAGATACAACTTGCAATATCTTATCCATTTTCTACAACTTGCAACTTGCAATATCCCTTACTCCTCTTGTTGTCATCCTCCATCCGTCGTCCTCCTATAATATCACCTTCCTCCTCTACCTTGCTTACTCATCCCCTTTCTCTTTCACCGCTGACAACCATGACCACTCCTCCATAGCTAGGCCCTTGCTCCCGTAGGTATAGTTGTCTACATGGTTGCCCTGGCTCGTGGCTTCGCCAACTGGATTGATATATCCTCCACCTGGTGTACTCTTACATCGATGTTGAAGACGAGCATCTATGGATTGAGATCTTACATGAGACGCTCAAGAATGACCTCACGTTGCTCTTATAGATTGACTACCTCTACCTCACCATCGGCAACAACTCTCTAAAACTAGCTTCAAGGGCTAGCCTTCCGTCAAATATCTACGAATTAAATATCATTACTAATAAATTAATTTAACAATTCATAAATAATAAACAAATACATTCAATAAAAATTTTAAATTAGGTAAAATATAAGAAAAGACGAGATGGTAATGCGCTCGAGCGAAGTGAATTTGGACCTCTTCTATGGCGCCCGCAGTGAACTCAACTAACTCGAGATCGGATCGATTAGCCCAGCTCAATTTTAATTCCTGGAACTGTCCCTGGCAGTTGGTCACACTTAGTAGACTCCAGATTAAGAAAAACAAGCAGATATCAACAAATGGATTTTTTTTGTGTGTGTGTGAGATACAAGAACTTTCTTATTGGCTTACTCTAAAAAGCCTTGGATTCTAGTTGTTTATTCTCTACAGATGGATTCTTTTAGCTAGTAAATGATAAGTAGATTAACTAAGTTTTTATGTAATTTAGCTAGTTAGATTAATGTGCTTGTGTCTTTAATTGCATAAATAAGGTCCCAACTTCTAAACAATTAAATTGTTGTGTTTTTTTTTTTATAAACTTGCAGGATATCCGTGTTAGGTCTTATATAAGTGGATTTCGAATCAAACAAAAATTCTCTATATCAGGTTTTATTATTTTTTGTTTATTGCTTATTGTTCGTAATCATCTATCATCATGAAACAACTCTCTAGATATCAAAAAAAAAAAAAAAAAAAAAAAAAAAAAAGGAGGAGATAGCCCAAAAGCTTAAGAGGTTCATTGAATAAATATTTTAGTAAAGAATCACATAACACAATAGAAAGCTTAGTTAAGATTTTAACTAATGAATCAAATGCAAATAAAGATTTTGTTGAAAATAATAATAATGAATATGAAGAATTTATGAGAAATGAAAGTGATGAGAATGAGAAATTTGTAGAAAATGAGAACGAAGAGCATACATATCTTAATGATTTGAATGAAACTGAAATTGAAAAAACTAAAGATATTGATAATTGTTGTGATGATGAGCGTACAAATGAATATCAATATTCGACACCTAGATATGATATAAACATATTTGATCCAAGAGTTTGGGATAACCTTGATACAAAAATGAGAGATTTACTTGTGGAAGAGGTTCTAAAAGAGAAGATATTCTTAAGTTTCCTTTAGATAAAGAATCTTGACACTTTTCTCATACTTACTATGTTCAAATGTTACCAAATGGTGAGACTCATGATCGAAAATGATTAGTCTCTTCGAAGGAGTTGGATAAAGTATTTTGTATTTGTTATAAGTTGTTTAAAGTAATGCACACTAAAAGTAATTTAGCAAAAGAAGGAGTTAATAACTGGAAACATTTATATGACAAACTTAAACAACATGAAAATAGTATTGAATAGCTCACTAATCTGAGAGCCTTTGTTGAACTACAAATGAGATTAAAGAAAACATTGACAATTGATAAGGAAATACAAGAACAAATTAAAAAGGACACGAAACATTGGAAACATGTTATACTAAGAATAGTTGATGTTGTCAAATGTCTTGCTATACATAATTTGGCATTTCGTGGTACATATGACAAAATTTATGAAGATAATAATGGTAATTTTTTAGGTCTACTTGAAATGATTATAGATTTTGATCCAATAATGCAAGAGCATTTTTTACTCATTCGAGATAAAAAGATTCATTATCATCATCTTAGTCATAAAATTTAAAAGTGGAGATGCAAGTCACAAAGAGGCAAAAGATGCAAGTCGCTTCTAGCTTCTAAAGTCAAGAATGAAATAATTAAAAAAGTAAAAGAGGCAAAATATTTTTCAGTAATTCTTGATTGTACACCGGATGCAAGTCACAAAGAACAAATGACTCTCATATTAAGATGTGTAGTTGTTTCAGAGACTCCAATTAAAATTGAAGAGTACTTTTTAGAATTTATAAATGCAGAAGATACAACTGGTTTATGTCTTTTCAATTAATTACAAGTTGTTTTACAATCTTTAGAACTTGATATTGATAATGTGAGAGGGCAAGGTTATGATAATGGATCTAATATGAAAGACAAAAATCAAGGTGTGCAAAGAAGATTGCTTGACATTAATCCTAGAGCATTTTACTTGTCATGCGGTTCTCATTCTCTTAACTTAGTTGTTTGTGACATGGCAAATTCTTGTGCTAAAAAAAAATTATTTTTTGGAGCATGTCAATGTATGTACACCGTGTTCTCTAATTCAACAAAAAGATGGAATATTTTGCTTGAATATATTGATGGATTAACTTTAAAATCATTGTCAATTGCAAGATGGGAAAGCCATATTAAAACAGTCTAAGCAATACTATCTCAAGCTTCCCAAATCAGAGAAGCTTTGTTCAAATTAGCAGAAATAAGTGAAGATGGTAAAGTAAGTAGAGATGCTAAAACTTTAGCATCTGGTGAACTTTCAAGTTTTGAATTTATATTAAGCCTTGTTATTTGGCATGATATTTTGCATAAAATTAACTTAGTTAGCAAAAAATTACAGTCAGAGGATATGCATCTTGATGTTGTTGTAAAACAATTATCTGGTCTTGTTTCCTTTTTTGAAAAATAGAGAGAAAATGGTTTTGCTTCTGCTATGGTTGATGCAAAAAAAAGCATCTGATATGGAAATTGAGCCTGTATTTCCTATAAATCGTAACATTTGTAGAAAGAGACATTTTGATGAAATTGCTAACACTGAAAGAGAAAATCAATCACCAGAAGAATCTTTTCGAATAAATTATTTTATCTTAGTGGTCGATATTGCTCTTGGATAATTGAAGAGTAGATTTGAACAGTTGTAATATTCTGAATCTATATTTGGGTTCTTGTATGATGTTGCAAAATTAGTTTCATTAGATGATGATGAATTAATGAGTTCTTGTGTTAATCTTGAAACTACTTTAAGAAATGATAACACTTCTAATATTGATGCAAAATATATGTTTTCAGAACTACAAGTTTTGAAAGTAATGTTACCAAGTGAATCTTATGAAACAAATAAAAAATGGTCTTCCATTCAAATATTAGATTTTTTAAAAACAATGGATATGTTTTCAAATGTGATGATTGCTTATAGGATATTATTGACAATACCCGTGATAATGGCACCTGTCGAAAGAAGTTTTTCAAAATTAAAATTAATAAAATCTTATTTACGAACCACAATGACTCAAGATAGACTAAATGGATTAGCAATTTTATGCATTCAAAAGAATATTTTGGAAAACATTGAATATAATGTTATTATTGATGATTTTGTCTTTAAAAGTGCATCACGAATACACTTTAAATGAGTTACCTTTGTATTTTTTTCAGGTGTATTACAACCAATAATTTAATTATATAATTTGTATTCACTCTCATTCGCACTTGTAGATAAACATTTTGTTACTTATGAGTACACGTGACATTGTATTTATGCTCTTAAAGTGTTCATAAGTCATAACAACTCCAGTACTTAGCTAATTGGTGCTACTCATACTCTTTTTCTTTTGGTGATTAGATCAATTGATAGTTTAATAAATTGATACTTTTTTGTTTACTGTGGCTTTCGGAGGGAAATGGTGGAGCATTTTCTATGGTGGAAATTTTGTTTCAAGGAGCATCCTTTTTTATTGGAGCATTCTTGATATGCTTTGATACAAAGATGTTTTATTCATGTCAGATTGGGTAGCTCTTCTTTTGGTGGTTGGCCGGCTGGAATATGGATGTTGCAGTGGGTATCTTGCAGGGAGGAGAAGATTATTTACAGAATGTGCCTAGAAGGGGCTAGATTGAAGCTGTGATGTTGATGGTTTATGATCTGTTGTGCAGGAATGTTGATATGATGTGCTGCGTTTATAGTGGTTTTTTGTATTAGTTGTTGGAAATTTTGTAAAGGTTGGTTTTTCATGTCTAGCACTTCCTTCTTATCAGAAAATGTGATGTTCTGATAGTGTAGGGGTTTATGTATTTGGTTGGTTTTGTTCTGATATGGGTTAGTATTTGATATGTTTTGATTGTGAGATACTATTGTTGTTGGAGTGTGATGTTATGGTTTCTAAGGAAGGTGGAGCAATGTATATTTTTTGAAGGGTTGTATATGTGGCTGATTCATTGAGCAAAATTTTATTTGGTGGATTTCTAAATGTTTTCTTTGTAATTGGGAGTTCGGAAAACAAACCCTGTGACTGTGTTTTATTTTGATCAGAAATTGATATTGATTTATGGTGTTGTTGGGTTTTGAGCTGCTGACTGAATTTGTTGATGAAGCTTTAATATGTAAGCTAATTTTTTTGGAGAGTTGGTGAATTTCCTACGTTATGTATTGGTGGTGTGGTGGTTATGTATTGGTGGTATGGTGGTGGTTCTGAAAGTTTGGAGATTTTGGTGTGTTCTACATATTTGGGATTTCGTTTTGTGAGTTTGAAGGTTTTTGCTGAGCGTTCATTGTTGGTGGTTTTATTTCAAGGAAGAGGTTGAAATCTCTTGGATTTGTTAGAGTATTTTTGTTAGAAAGTGTGTAAATAAAGCCTATTTTATATTGTGTTCTTGGAATGTAAGTATGGAGAGAATGATTTTTGTTTGGAATACTTGTAAGTCTGTGGAGTCTTTGTAAATTATAGTATGAGATTAGGTTTGACTCCGCATTCTATGGTTCTTTTTTCATATATGATTTTTTTAATTAAAGAAAAGTAGTGCTCGTTAGATAAAATTAGAGCATAATTTATAATTTCGTCTGGGACCTTTGAACAATAAAGATCGACTCTGTATAAATATGGTATGCAACTCTACTTCCTCACTTGTTTCCACGACCGAGAAGATTTGGAACACTTGAAATCATTTAAAGGTAAAATTTTATTGGCATAATCGGGAATTAAAAAAATAAATAATATTTTTTAAAAAAATATACTGTATAATTGCATAGTATCATGTGTATATATATACTGTATAGTTATACAGTTATATATATATATATATATATATATATATATATATATATATACACGTGACTGAGAAGATTTGGGACGTCTGAAATCACTCAGGGACGTCTGAAATCGCTCAGGGTATCAGAAATCAATGAGTCCTCAGCGATTCTAGGTGCCTGAGTTGTCTCAATCGTGAAGACAGTTGCGAAAGTGAAGTTCGGAGACCGTGTGTGTATATAACATAATAATAAAAATTACTCAGCTAATTAGATGAACCAAAACACTTTTGAGTTTTGATTGACTTGATGTACTGGTGTTTGATAATTTATCAAAAGGCTTATTTAATATTATGAAATTTTCAAAAGACCGCACTATATTTTGTTATTTCTCAAAGGATAATTTTTTTTTCACAAATAATCTTCTTGCTTTTCCATTCTAAATTACTATTTAAACTGAATTAATTTGAATCATACAGGGGGTCAAATGTGAAGTTAACCCGGATGAATTGTTTCAATTAGGGTTTTACGTTTCGGTCTGGGTTACATTTGTGACGAAGTGCCTTGGTCGGCCGGCGCGATGCTTCGCTCCCTCGTCCGCCGCCATGTGCTCCCTCCGCCGTCCCAGCTCTGTCGCGTCTTCTTCTGCACCGGCACTTCCGACTCCTCCGCAGGCGTCGCCGCTTCTCCCGATCCCCACTTCATGGTCGAGTATCTCGTGAGTACATGCGGGTTCTCCATTGACGATGCGTCCAAGGTCTCCAAGTCGCTCCCGTTCCGTATTCAGTCCACTGAGAATCCCGACGTTGTTGTTGGTTTCTTCAGATCTCAGGGCTTTGATGGCGCTAAGCTCAGAAAAATAATAGCTTCGAGACCAAGTTTACTCGGCTGCAATGTGGAGACGAACCTCGCTCCAAGGTTTAAATTTTTGCGCGACATGGGGTTATCTGGCTCCGACGTCATCAATGCCGTTCTGCTGCACCCCGTCATTATTCGCCTCAACTTCCAGAACACGTTACTTCCCAGATTGAAGGTTTGGGAAAGTCTATTGGGATCGAGAGAGATCCTCAGCAGGAATCTCCGGAGGTGTGGATGGTTTTTGAGCACCAGCATTGAGAGTGTGGTACGCCCTAACATGAGCTTCTTATTTGATGAATGTGGTATTCCTGAAGAGCGGGTATGTCTTCTCCTTAGAAGGCACCCATGCTTCATCGTGCAGAAGCCAGATTCCATCAGAGCTTTGGTAAATAGAGCTGAAGGGATTGGAATTCCCCGGGGATCCGGGATGCTCTGCTTGATCCTTTCCGTGCTTCACAGGGTCAGCAACGAAAAATTTGAGGCCCATGCCAAGCTCATGAACAGTTTGGGTTTGTTGAACTCGGATTTCTTTGCTGCAATCAAGAAAAATCCAACTTTTTTATGGCTTTCCACAGAGTTATTGCAGAGAAAGATGGAATTTTTAGTCAAGGATGTTGGAATGGCACCTTTAGACATTGCTAAGCAGTCAAGGATTTTATTATTAAGATTGGAAAAGAGGTTAATTCCTCGATTTCGTGTGATGGAGATTTTGAAATCTGAAGCGTTATGGAAGTCAACATACAAGCTACATAGATTTTTCTTATTGTCTGATCCAAATTTTTTGCAGAAGTATGTGCGCCCTTACGAAGATAAATTACCCAAACTGCTTGAAGTCTTGTGAGTAGTAACTGAGTTCAAAGGGAAACAATCCAGACTGTGAATGAATGTTTGATTTTTATGATTGCATAATAAACTCTATTGATCCAATCTTGTCCTAGGTTTCATATAGTTTACTTGCTATTTTCATATTCTACTTCATGAATGTAACTGTCACTGTAAACATGAGGATGTTAGTTGTCTGAGTTACATTTTGCAACCTGATTTAACTGAAAAGGATTTGTTTTGGGAATTTCTCAGTTGAACTCCTTCCAATTAGAAGAGATTTGTCTTTTAGGATGACCAAAGGTGATTTTGTTCCTTTTTGATGTGCAGAGTTGGATGTATGCTGGGCCACAATTGGTTAATGTTTTTGAAAGTTGAAGGTGCATAAATCACATTGCAAGCGCCTTCATTAAGCTGTATTGAAAATGATATTCTTAATTGTGAGGAAAGAGTCATCCTATTGAGTTGTACAGTGATTATTAACAAGATTAGTTGAATCAAAAGAAAAGAAACTCTATTTGTAATAATTCATAGTTATAAAGGATCTGAGTATTACTATCTATACAATATTGCAAACTGTTCATTGTTGTAAGAGTATTCTGAATAGTTGGGACTTATATCATGTTATTATTGTTATTATCTTTGTCCTCTATAAGTGTTTTAAAATTTCAAAAATTCACTAGGATTAAAAACATATTTCAAGAAGAAGATCATTGCATTTTAAAAATCGACTGTCAAAAAAATAATATAAACACTTAGGAGATGTTCTTTGGGATTTACTTTACAGCCAATAGAAAATTCACCTGGGTTAGTTGGATTTATCAGTTTTTTTTTCTTTGGGAATCCTTCTGGGTTATGCTCTCCAGTTCGTGGGCCGATTTAAGAAAAGTGAAACAGGGAAAATGTGAAGTTGACCCGGAACCGAACCAGTGTCTCAATTAGGGCTTTAGAGTCTCCTCTCTGGGTTATATTTGCGACGAACCTACCTGGTCGGACGGCGCGCCGATCTGATGCTTCGCTCCCTAGTCCGCCGCCATGCGCTCCCTCCGTCGACGCATATCCGTCGTGTCGTCTTCTCCACCGGAACTTCCGCCGCCTCCTCAGGCACCACCGCTTCTCCGGATCCCCACTTCATGGTCGAGTACCTCATGAATACATGCGGGTTCTCCGCCGACGATTCTTCCAAGGCCTCCAAGTTGCTCCCTCGTAGTATTCAGTCCACTGAGAACGCCGACGCCGTTCTTGGATTCTTCAGATCTCAGGGCCTTGATGGTGCTAATCTGAGAAGGATAATAGCTGGGAAACCAGGATTGCTCGGCTGGGATGTGGAGACGAAACTCGCTCCGAAGTTCAATTTTTTGCGCGACTTGGGGTTCTCTGAGTCTGACGCCGTCAATGTCGTTATACTGCACCCCATCATTCTTTCTCTCAACGTCCAGAACACACTTCTCCCCAAATTGAAGGTTTGGGAAAGTCTTTTTGGATCGAGGGAGATCCTCCTCTACAATCTCCGTAGGTGTAAAAGGTTTATGAGCAACAGCATTGAGAATGTGGTACGCCCTAACTTGAACTTCTTACGGGATGAATGTGGCATTCCTGAAGAGCGGGTTTCTCTTGTCGTTAGAAGGCACCCGAGCTTCATCGTGCAGAACCCAGCTGCCCTCCGGGCTCTAGTAGATAGAGCTGACGGGATTGGAATTCTCCGAGAATCTAAGATGTTCCTCTGGATCCTTTCTGTGCTGCACGGGGTCAGCAGGGAAAAATTTGAAGCCCAAGTCAAGCTCATGAACAGTTTTGGTTGGTCGAACTCGGATTTCATTACTGCAATCAAGACATTTCCAAAATTTTTAAACATTTCCATAGAGTCATTGCATGGAAAGATGGAATTTTTGGTCAATGATGTTGGGATTGCACCTTTAGACATTGCTCACCACCCGGTGCCTTTGGGATTAAGTTTGGAAAAGAGGTTGATTCCTCGATTTCGTGTGATGGAGATATTGAAATCTGAAGGGTTATGGAAGTCAACAAACAAGCTACATAGATTTTTCAAATTGTCTGATCCAATTTTTTTGCAGAAGTATGTGCTCCCTTACGAAGATAAATTACCCAAACTGCGTGCAGTCTTGTGAGTTGTAGCTGAGTTTGAGAGGAATATCCAACAGCTGAAGTGTTTATTTGGGTATGAGTTTCTTTTCTGGATAAGCAATGATATTGAACCATTCTTGTTCTAAATTATTATTATTTTTATTTAAATCGAATTATATTGAATCAAATCGAACTAAATTGAATCAAAACCTCAAAGGAAGCACTTAGCTCCTCCCAAGTCTCAACTGTCCTTCAACATTCTCTCAACAACTACACTGGATTAACCAGAAAAGGGAACTTCATCTTCAACATGGAGGTCCATGATGCGCTTATGGAGCAAGCAGGTGGCCACTTAATGAGTTGGTGAGGAGACTAAGGACGAGAGGTTGCATAGTAGAGGCCATGTAGCAATAAGGCAAACAATGACAGAGGGCCCTTGAAGGTTACGGTCATATTGAGAGCAACAACAATCGACATTAACCAGCACTGTATTAAACATTTTTTTTGCCTGAATTACCTGTCTGGCCTTTTTCTAGATAATGTGAAATTAATCAGTTGAATATAGCAACATTATATATATTGTCAATAGATCATCATAAATTAATTCTTCAAATGAATAGTATAGTAAATCAATGTTCATGGCACTGGTAATTGCCATTCTTCTCACTGTGTCCTATTGATTTGTCTGGCATCCAAGACAATAATTAGTGTATCAACTTCAAATTCTCAAATTGTATGATATATGGAAATCTAGTGGCACTCGCTCTCAACAATTCCTGATCTACCCTATTTTTTTTGTGTTTTTATTTGCTTGCAGAGTTTAGTTCACTATTGTTTGTTTCTCCATCTCGGTGGCGTCTACTTTTGCACCGGCACTTCCGCCTCCTCCGCAAGTGCCACCGCTTCTCCCGATCCCCAGTCCATGGTCAAGTATCTCATGAGTACATGCATCAACAATGTGTCCACTGAGAACCCCGATGTTGTTCATGGTTTCTTAAGATCTCAGGGCCTTGATGGCGCTAATCTCAGAGAGGTAATATCTTGGAGGCCAGGATTGCTCAGCTGGGATGTGGAGAAGAACCTCACTCCAAAGTTTGAATTTTTGCGAGAAATGGGGTTATCTGAGTCCGAAGTCATTGATGTCATTCTGCTGCACCCCACAATTATCGGCCTCAACTTCCAGTACACTTCTTCCTCGACTAAAGGTTTCGGAAAGTCTATTTGGATCGAAGGAGATCCTCCACAAGAATCTCCGCAGGTGTGGATGGTTTTTGAGCAGCAACATTGAGAATGTGGTTCGCTCTAACATGAACTTCTTACGCTGTGAATGTGGAATTCCTGAAGACCAGTTATCTCTTGTCCTTAGAAGGCACCCCATGCTTCAGACATTGCTAAGCATCCAGTGGTTATCTCTTTAATCAAGAATGTTGGAAGCACACCTTCAGACATTGCTAAGCATCCCGTGGTTTTACAATTGAGTTTGGAAAAGAGGTTAACTCCTCGACATGTGATGGAGATATTGTAATATGAAGGGTTATGGACTTCACGAGACAAGCTTCATACATTTTTCTCATCACCGGGACCAAAATTTTTGGAGAAGTATGTGCACCCTCGCAACAATAAATTACCCCAACTGATTGAAATCTTGTGAATTTTAACTGAGTTAAAAGGGATTAATTCATACTGCAAATGAATGTTTGGGTATGATTTTTATGACTGCATAAGCAACAATATTGATACAATCTTGTCCTAGTTTTTCATATAATTTACTTGCTATTTTCTTATTTTATATCATGAATGTAGCTCTTGCTGTAGACATTAGGATGCTAGTTGTGTCAGTTCCATTTTGCAATCTGATTTAGCTGAAAAGGATCTGTTTTGGGGACCTTGTCAGTTGAACTCCTTCCGTTTAGAAGAGATTTGTCTGTTAGAACGACCAAAGGCTATGTTTTCCCCCTTTCTACAAGCAGAGTTTGATGTATGCCGGGCCACAATTGGTTAATGTTTTTGAAAGTTGAAGGAGCATAAATTCAGATTGCAAGCGCTTTCATTGTGAGGAAAGAGTTCCTATTCATGTATTTGAATTATATTTGGCTGAGATTCTGATAGTTAAGTCATTCGAGTTGTACAGTGATTATAAACAAGATCAGTTGAATCAAAAGAAAAGAAACTGCGTAATAATTCACTAGGATTAAAAATATATTTCAAGTGGAAGATCGCTGCATTTTAAAAATTGTCCGCTAAAAATTATAAACACTAGTGAGAAACCATATATTTTAGAAGAGAAAAGGCTTCTGTCTCAATCTTCCATCCATCAAACTAAGGTAATCTGGAATGCTCTGGTTATAATATTGTGTCTTTTTTTGACTGAGGTATCAGGTTCGAATACTTTTACCCATATAATTTTTTGTCCCCGGGGTATGGTATTGTGGTAGGACATCTAGTTTGTCACTCAGACACTCGCGGTTCGATCTCGAGCTACGGCGTATTTACAGAAATTTTCCTCCAAATGAAGAGCGCAATCAAAGGATGCTGGGCGTCTGGATTGGCTACCACGCAAGCTTTCTGATTTATCCTAATGACCGATGGAAAATTTTCATGAAACTATTAAGATTAATTGGGATTATCATTCTTTTAATGAAAATTCTTATGTTTTTTCCTTCAAGCAGGGTGTTACCAGTGTTTTTTTCCCTTGGAATCCTAATTGATTCTGATTTCCCAGTTCGTGGGTAGATTTAAGAAAATTGAAACATTTAGGGGAGCAAATGTGAAGTTGACCCGGAAGAAGTGGTTCAAGTAGGGTTTTACGGTTTCCTCTTCTCTGGGTCGGACAGGGTAACCACGCGATGCTTCGCTTTCCCGTCCGCCACCGTTTTCTTCCTCCGTCTACGCTACTCCGTCGCGTCCTCTTCTCCAACGACAGTTCCGCCTCCTCAGGCGCCACCGCTTCTCCCGATCCCCACTTCATCGTCGAATACCTCATGAATTCATGCGGGTTCTCCGCCGACGTTGCTTCCAAGGTCTCTAAGTCGCTCCCTCGTAGTCAGTCCACGGAGAAGGCCGACGCCGTTCTTGGATTCTTCAGATCTCAGGGCCTTGATGATACTAATCTGAGAAGGGTAATAGCTTGGAAACCAGGATTGCTCGGCTGGGATGTGGAGACGAACCTCGCCCCAAAGTTTAAACTTTTGCGTGAAATGGGATTATCTGAGTCCGACATCATCGCTATCGTTCGGCGGCACCCTATAGTTATTGGCTCCAACAGCGAGAACGGGTTTCTCCCCCGATTTAAGGTTTGGGAAAGTTTATTGGGATCGAAGGAGATGCTTCTCAAGCATCTCCGGAGGAGTGGATGGTTTTTTAGCAGCAACATTGAGAATGTAGTGCGCCCCAACATTAACTTCTTACGGGATGAATGTGGCATTCCTGAAGACCGGGCTTCTCTAGTCATTAAAAGGCAACCCAGCTTCGTCGCCCAGAACCCAGATGCTCTCCGGGCTCTGGTAGATAGAACTGACGGGCTTGGAGTTCCCCGAGAATCTAGGATGTACCTCTGGGTCCTCAGCGCGCTGCACAGGGTCAGCAGGGAAAAATTTGAGGCCCTTGTCAAGCTCATGAACAGCTTGGGTTGGTCAAACTCGGAATTCATTTCTGCAATCCAGAAATGTCCAACATTTTTATGGTTTTCCGCTGAGGCATTACAGAGAAAGATGGAATTTTTCATCAAAATTGTTGGAAGCACACCTTCAGATATTGCTAAGCATCCAGGGGCTTTATTATTGAGTTGGGAAAAGAGGTTAATTCCTCGATTTCATGTGATGGAGATATTGAAATCTGAAGGGTTATGGACTTCACAAGACAAGATACA